>NC_083429.1:14742699-15048660 GCF_020745735.1 Hemiscyllium ocellatum | reverse complement strand
TCCCCTCCATAATATAATTCTTAATATACATGTATCAGTCTGGTGAATCTGCACTGCACCCCCTCCAAGGTCAGTATATCTTTCCTTAGATGCAATACAAAGAACAAAAGTTATCACTCTAAATGGGGTCAACCAAAACTTTGTATAACTGTAAATAACATTTACATTACATATAACCGCACCTTAAATAATTAATCTTTTAAATTGTTTTTAAACATTTCCACCAGCTTTAAATCACTTCTATATTTCTATTCCAATATCTCCCAGTTCTTCCACAGTTTCAAGTCTCTCAATACTTAGAATATATTGGTTAATTAGAACATGACAGCACATTACAGGCCCTTCAGCCCTTGACGTTGTGCCAACTGTGAAACCAAACTGAAGCCCATCTAACCTACACTATTCCATTTTCATCCATATGTCTATCCAATGACCATTTAAGTGCTCTTAATGTTGGCAAGTCTACTACTGTTGCAGGCAGACTGTTCCACACCCCCTACTACTCTCTAAAGTTTGGTTAGCTGGATGGCTGGATGCAGTGCAGATTGATGCCAATACCTTAGATTCATTTCCCTCACTGGCTGAGGTTACCATGAAAGACTCTCTTTAGCCTCTTCCCCTTGCCTGAGATATAGCAATGCTTAGGTTAGACTACTGTCAGTCATCTCTTTGAGAGGGCAACCTTTTGATTTGGTACAGCTATGATAACTTCACAGTTTTATGTGCAGGGGATAACTCCACACTTTACCAAATTGAACTCCATCTCACACTTATACATTTACTAACATCCCAAAATTGCATAAAAACCAATAAAAATCCAATTTGACCAATTACTTCACAAGCCTGCTGCCAATCTTCAACATAATAAGAGGTGTCAGCAAATAAGGTTCTTGTAGCACAGTGATAGCATCCCTACTTCTAAACAAGGGAGCCCAAGTTCAGGTCTCAGCTGCTCCAGAAGCATGTGATAGCATTTCTGAACTGTTGATTAGAAATTATTTAGGTATTAGTGCAATCAAGAAGCACTTATTCAGTAATAACTGCTCACTAATCCGTGGTCTGTATTCCACCAGGGCCATTCAGCTCCAAATACAGTCATAGATTCATAGAGATGTACAGCATGGAAACAGACCTTTCGGTCCAACCCGTCCATGCCGACCAGATATCCCAACCCAATTTAGTCCCACCTGCCAGCATCCGACCCTATCCCTCCAAACCCTTCCTATTCATATACCCATCCAAATGCCTCTTAAATGTTGCAATTGTACCAGCCTCCACCACTTCCTTTGGCAGCTCATTCCATACACGTACCACCCTCTGCATGAAAAAGTTGCCCCTTAGATCTCTTTTATATCTTTCCCCTCTCATCCTAAACCTATGCCCTCTAGTTCTGGACTCCCACACCCCAGGGAAAAGACTTTGTCTGTTTATCCTATCCGTGCCCCTCAATTTTGTAAACCTCAGCCTCCAACGCTCCAGGGAAAACAGCCCCAGCCTGTTCAGCCTCTCTGGATAGCTCAAATCCTCCAACCCTGGCAACATCCTTGTAAATCTTTTCTGAACACTTTCAAGTTTCACATCTTTCCGATAGGAAGGAGACCAGAATTGCAAGCAATATTCCAATAGCGTCCTAACCAATTTCCTGTACAGCCGCAACATGACCTCCCAACTACTGTACTCAGTACTCTGACCAATAAAGGAAAGCATGCCAAACGCCTTCTTCACTATCCTATCTACTTGCACTCCACTTTCAAGGAGCTATGAATCTGCACTCCAAGATCTCTTTGTTCAGCAATACTCCCTAAGACCTTTCCATTAAGTGTATAAGTCCTGCTAAGATTTGCTTTCCCAAAATGCAGCACCTCACATTTATCTGAATTAAACTCCATCTGCCACTTCTCAGCCCACTAGCCCATCTGATCAAGATCCCGCTGTAATCTGAGGTATCTTTCTTCGCTGTCCACTATACCTCCAATTTTGGTGTAATCTGCAAACTTACTAACTATACCTCTTATGCTCGCATCCAAATCATTTATGTAAATGATGAAAAGTAGAGGACCCAGTACCGATCCTTGTGGCACTCCACTGGTCACAGGCCTCCATTCTGAAAAGCAACTCTCCACCACCATCTTCTGTCCTCTACCTTTGAGCCAGTTCCGTGTCCAAATGGCTAGTTCTCTCTGTAATCCATGATAAGTGCGAGGTGCTACATTTTGGGAAAACAAATCAGGGCAGGACTTCTACATTCAATGGTAAGGCCATGGGGTGTGTTGCTGAACAAAGAGACCTTGGAGTGCAGGTTCACAGCTCCTTGAAAGTAGAGTCACCACTGACGTCAGGCTCACTGGTCCCTTGTTCCCTGGCTTGTCCTTACCACCCTTCTTAAACAGTGGCACCACGTTAGCCAACCTTCAGTCTTCCGGCACCTCACCTGTGACTATCGATGATACAAATATCTCAGGAAGAGGCCCAGCAATCACTTCCCTAGCTTCCCACAAAGTTCTAGGGTACGCCTAATCAGGTCTTCGAGATTTATTCACTTTTATGCGTTTCAAGACATTCAGCACTTCCTCTGTAATATGGACATTTTTCAAGATGTCACCATCTATTTCCCTACAATCTATATCTATATCTTCCATATTCTTTTCCACAGTAAATACTGATTCAAAATACTAGTTTAGTATCTCCCCCACACATCCCCTATCAGCACACAAAGGTCACCTTGCTGATCTTTGAGGGGCCCTATTCTCTCCCTAGTTACCCTTTCGTCCTTAATGTAGTTGTAAAAACCCTTTGGATTCTCCTTAATTCTATTTGCCAAAGCTATCTCATGACCCCTCTTTGCCCTCCTGATTTCCCTCGTAAGTATACTCCTACTGCCTTTGTACTCTTCTAAGGATTCTACAACTTTATCGTAATATGGATAAAAGAGCTGAATTCCAGAAGCAAAGTGAAGTGTTTCTGTTATGATCCCAAATGATAGTACTTCTGGTAAAGTCAGATTCCAGAATGGAACTTGGCTTGATAGAAATTATTTGAAAATATGGTAGTCATTCACTGAAATATAGGGTGCAGAATCTCTTGAACAATAGTATGTAAGTTTATTGCATAAAAGAAAAAAAAAGTCATCTAGATATAGAACACAGTTTGAAAGGTCTCAAAACTCACAGGAAAACAAACTCACATTCAAATTTTTAAAAATTGACCCCTCTGTATCAAGTTTAAGTTCAACACAACTGTTTCTCCTCGGCTTTCTAGTGTGAACTGTGATGTTGTCTAAGATGAATACTCACAACAAGGAAACCATAGATTATATCAGTATTTGACTAATCTATCAAGCAAAAGGTGCTATCTGAAGGTTTCACCATTGAAACATTCACCCCAAGATAACTGTACTTTCTCTGAACGGTCCTCTACTCTGTAGTAAAACAATATTTGCCTCTGGTCTAGTTAGGTCTTCTCTGGAACGACACTGAAAGTATTCAATCTCTACAATTTCTAAACTAAACTTATTCCTTGATTATTTTAAGCTAATGTCTTTCAATGTTTGCTCTCCCTGCCATAAAGCCCAAAGTATCAACCTTCCGTTTGCACTCCAGAGGTTAATCATCAACTGCTCTCTGATTCATATTAGAATAGATCACTATAAAAGGATTGTCCGGCTAAGTTTATTTAAACCCCTTACAAAAGTAAGCAAAATGATTTGCCACAACTTTGAAATCCAAACTTTACAAACAATGTATATAAATTACACACCTTTTATCAATCATCTCCCCTTCACAAGTGGAGATGTTTGCTAATGACTGCAGCTCCTGTATAACTTACAGCTCTTCAAATACTGAAACAATATACTGCGTGCAGTAAAACCGGAATAACTTTTGGCCTTATAGGCAAGCCACATCGGTATTAAACAATGACCATCTTCAATAAATGAAAATCTAACTACTTTGTTGTGTTCAGTGATGTTGCAATTACTGAATTATCCACAATGGATGTGGCTCCATTCCTTCTTACTTTGTTTTCTTCCACACAGATCTCAGACTAGAAACTTACCCAGACCAGGCACTTAAAATCTACATTACAAAGAAAGATCAGAGGCTGGAAACTTGTCAGAGGATAACTCATTTGATGCATTTGGTTCTCTCGTTTGATGAGTCCAGTTTCATAACTTTTTTTTAAAAAAGATCAATGCCATCCAAGATCAATCAGCCCTTTTGTTTGACATCTAATCCCAACATTAAACGTTAATTCCTCCCAACATTGGGTCACACAGTGCCCATCATTCACATCATGCACTTGTTGAACCAAGGTTATTCCTGATGAAGGGCTCTGGCCCGAAATGTCTATTTTCATACTCCTCGGATGCTGCCTGACCTGCTGTGCTTTCTCAGCACCACACTCTCAACATTTTCTTTGCTGCGTCTTCGAAATCATTGCACTCTAGAAGGATACATACCAGGGTACGTACAGCCTGGTACTGGAGGGGTTAAATAAGTAAGCTTTAAATCTTTAGCCATATATAAACAAACCAACAATCAAAATGGGAACTCGCAAAGAAACACTTTTGGACTGACAAAGTTAGTAGATATCAAAAGCATTAGATAGGAACAGATAATACTTGCAAAGACTGCAGCAAACACAAAAAGACGAATGTTGAAGTGTGGGAATGATAATACGATTATAATATGCATATTGAAATCTGTATGAAGCTGGAAGGACTTCGATAACTTGGCAAAGCTAGCTTTTACGGGGAGAAAGTGAGCACTGCAGATGCTGGAGATCAGAGCTGAAAATGTGTTGCTGGAAAAACGCAGCAGGTCAGGCAGCATCCAAGGAACAGGAAATTCGACGTTTCGGGCATAAGCCCTTCTTCAGGAATGAGGAAAGTGTGTCCAGCAGGCTAAGATAAAAGGTAGGGAAGAGGGACTTGGGGGAGGGGCGATGGAGATGCAATAAGTGGAAGGAGGTCAAGGTGAGGGTGATAGGCAGGAGTGGGGTGGGGGCAGAGAGGTCAGGAAGAAGATTGCAGGTCAGGAAGGCAGTGCTGAGTTCAAGGGATTCGACTGAGACAAGGTGGGGGGAGGGGAAATGAGGAAACTGGAGAAATCTGAGTTCATCCCTTGTGGTTGGAGGGTTCCCAGGCAGAAAATGAGGCGCTCTTCCTCCAACCGTCGTGTTGTTATGGTCTGGCGATGGAGGAGTCCAAGGACCTGCATGTCCTTGGTGGAGTGGGAGGGGGAGTTGAAGTGTTGAGCCACGGGGTGGTTGGGTTGGTTGGTCCGGGTGTCCCAGAGGTGTTCTCTGAAACGTTCCGCAAGTTGGCGGCCTGTCTCCCCAATGTAGAGGAGGCCACATCGGGTGCAGCGGATGCAATAGATGATGTGTGTGGAGGTGCAGGTTAATTTGTGGCGGATATGGAAGGATCCCTTGGGGCCTTGGAGGGAAGTAAGGGAGGAGGTGTGGGCGCAAGTTTTGCATTTCTTGCGGTTGCAGCAGAAGGTGCCGGGAGTGGAGGTTGGGTTGGTGGGGGGTGTGGACCTGACGAGGGAGTCATGGAGGGAGTGGTGTTTTCAGAACGCTGGTAGGGGAGGGGAGGGAAATATATCCCTGGTGGTGGGGTCCGTTTGGAGGTGGCGGAAATGACGGCGGATGATACGCTGTATCTGGAGGTTGGTGGGGTGGTACGTGAGAACCAGTGGGGTTCTGTCCTGGTGGCGGTTGGAGGGGCGGGGCTCAAGGTTAGCAGGTCAGGCAGCATCCAAGGAACAGGAAATTTGACGTTTTGGGGCAGGTCAGGCAGCACCGTCACTGGGACAGAACCCCACTGGTTCTCACCTACCACCCCACCAACCTCCATATACAGCGTATCATCCGCCGTCATTTCCGCCACCTCCAAACGGACCCCACCACCAGGGATATATTTCCCTCCCCTCCCCTATCAGCGTTCCGAAAAGACCACTCTCTCCGTGACTCCCTCGTCAGGTCCACACCCCCCACCAACCCAACCTCCACTTTCGGCACCTTCCCCTGCAACCGCAGGAAATGCAAAACTTACACTCACACCTCCTCCCTTACTTCTCTCCAAGGCCCCAAGGGATCCTTCCACATCCACCACAAATTCACCTGCACCTCCACATACATCAACTATTGCATCCGCTGCACCCGATGTGGCCTCCTCTATATTGGGGAGACAGGTCGCCAACTTGCGGAACGTTTCAGAGAACACCTCTGGGACACCCGGACCAACCAACCCAACCACCCTGTGGCTCAACACTTTAACTCCCCCTCCCACTCCACCAAGGACATGCAGGTCCTTGGACTCCTCCATCACCAGAGCACCTCATTTTCCACCTGGGAACCCTCCAACCACAAGGGATGAACTCAGGTTTCTCCAGTTTTCTCATTTCCACTCCCCCCACCTTGTCTCAGTCGAATCCCTCGAACTCAGCACTGCCTTCCTAACCTGCAATCTTCTTCCTGACCTCTTCGTCCCCACCCCATTCCTGCCTATCACCCTCACTTTGACCTCCTTCCACTTATCGCATCTCCATCGTCCCTCCCCCAAGTCCCTCCTCCCTTCCTTTTATCTTAGCCTGCTGGACACACTTTCCTCATTCCTGAAGAAGGGCTTATGCTCGAAACATCGAATTTCCTTTCCTTGGATGCTGCCTGACCTGCTGCGCTTTTCCAGCAACACATTCAAAGCAAGCTTTTACCCCCATTTGAAAGCTTCTACTCATTTGAGATGAAATAAGCAAATAGTTATGATTCCCCCAAGAGAGCCTATCAATTTATCAAGTATGCTACTCTAAGATAGACTGCTATGACAGCGCTAAATGAAAATCATACAGACTGTCAAGATGGTGCCAGTAATCTAGTCAGTATACCATATACCTTTGTTCTGTCTGCACAGCATCCTGATTTAGACCTTTATCACTATTTCCATTAGTGCTGCGAGATGAAAATCCTGAAACTTCCTCCCTAATGACATTTTAGATATACCTGAAACAAATTGACTACAAGAAAACAGCTTACCTGCACTCCTACAAGACAATTAACAACATGCTCATCTTATAAACACACAAAAAAATGCTATTTCCTTCCCCTTAGTTACTATGCAAACTGGTTTGGCATCAGCGAAATTGGATCCACCTTTTTCACTTTTAATTATGGTGACATGCTGAGGCATCTTCAAATATGGTCAAGGTCAGAAGTCACACAACACCAGATTATAGTCCAACAGATTTATTTGAAATTACAAGCTTTCGAAGCGCTGACCCTTCGTCAGGTGAGGTGACTTCACCTGATGATGGGGCAGTGTTCTGAAAGCTTGTCATAGAAATGTATAGAACGGAAATAGACCCTTCTGTCCAACACGTCCACGCCAGCCAGATATCCTAACCTAATCTAGTTCCATTTTGCAAGCACTTGGCCCATATCCCTCTAAACCTTTCCTATTCATATATCCATCCAGATGCCTTTTAAATGTTGTAATTGTACCAGCGCCCACCACATCCTCTGGCAGCTAATTCCATAAACGCACCACCCTTACTGTGAAAAAGTTGCCCTTTAAGTCCCTTTTAAATCTTCTCCCTCTCACCCTAAACCTATGCCCTCTTGTTCTGGCCTGACTCCCCCACCTTGTCTATTTGTCCTATCCATGCCCCTCAAGATTTTATACACATCTGTAAGGTCACCCCTCAACATCTGATGCAAACTTACTTGCCACACCTCCCATGTTCATACCCCAACCATTTATTTAAATGACAAAAAGCAGTTGACTTAGCACTGATCCTTACAGCAAACCACTAGTCACAGGCCTCCAGTCTGGAAAGTAATTCTCCACCAACACCCTCCATCTTCTATCTTCAAATTAGTTCTGTATCCAAATAGTTAGTTCTCCCTGTATTTTGTGTGATCAAATCTTGCTAGCCAGTCTACCATGAGGAACCTTGTCGAATGCCTTACTGTAGTCCATATAGATCATGCCCACTGCTCTGCCCTCACCAATCCTCTTTGATTCAGTTTTTTGAATGTGTTGCTGGTTAAAGCACAGCAGGTCAGGCAGCATCCAAGGAGCAGGAAATTCGACGTTTCGGGCCAGAGCCCTTCATTCCTGATTAAGGGCTCTGGCCTGAAACGTCGAATTTCCTGTTCCTTGGATGCTGCCTGACCTGCTGTGCTTTAACCAGCAACACATTTTCAGCTCTGATCTCCAGCATCTGCAGACCTCGCTTTTTACTCAGTTTTTTGTAGTAGTAATAAGTTAGTGAGACATGATTTTCCACACACATATTGACTATTTTTAATCAGTGTCAAAAACTGTGCGCTGGAAAAGCACAACAAATCAGGCAGCATCCAAGAAGCAGGAGAGTAAATGTTTCAGGCATAAGCTCTTCATCAGCTGCCTGATCTGCTGTGCTTTTCCAGTGCCACACTTTTTGACTCTGATCTGCAGTCCTCACTTTTTTTCCATCCCTAATCCCTAATCTATCCCTTGCCTTTCCAAAAATACATAAATTTTGTCCCTGAGGATGTTTTCCAACAACTTGCCCACCACTTATGTCAGGCTCACTGATCTATGGTTCCCTGACTTTTCCTTACCACCTTTCTTAAAAAGGGGCACCACATTAACCAACCTCCATCTTCCAGTGCCTCACCTGTGACTATCAATGATACAAATACCTCAGCAAGGGATACAGCAATCACTTCTCTACATTCCCACAGAGTTCTAGGGTACACCTGATTCTTGGGTACACCTGGGGATTTATCCACCTCTATGCAAATCCTCCTCTCAGATATGGACATTTTTTCAAGATGTCACCATCTACTTCCCCACACTCTATATCTTCCACGTCCTTCTCCACAACTAACACTGATGAAAAAAAAATCATTTAGTATCCATGCCCTTCTCCACAGTAAACCTGTTGGATTAAAACCTGGTGTTGTGTGACTTTTGACCTTGTCCACCCCAGTCCAACACCGGATGCTCCACACATTTAAATATGGTGATCTTGAGACATCAGTTGATTCCTCAGGGTTGCTACTGATCATTTTCTACCAATTTGAATACATACTCATTATTTTCTAACCAAATCCCTGCCCATGTCATTGTCAAACGACTTCAGAGTGCCCAAATAAGGCTGTTCCTCTATAGAGTCATACAGCATAGAAGCAGGCCCTTCGGTCTAACATGTGTATGCCAACCAACAAACATCAAACTATGCTCACACCATTTAAGTGCACTTAGTCTACAGCTCACACCACTGTCATTTTAAGTGCTCATTCAGTTGCTTCTTAAATTCGAGAGAGAGCATGGCCACACGCCTCTATTATCCTCCCACACAGCGCATTCACTCTTTTACCACCCTCTAGGTGAGAAAATCTTTTTCTCAGACCTCCTTCAAACCATTTACTCCTCATCTGATGACCAAGATGAAGGAAGGGCTGTTGATGTCATACACATGGACTTTAGTAAGGCGTTTGGTAAGGTTCCCCATGGTAGACTAATGGAGAAAGTGAAGTCATATGGTGTGCAGGGTGTTCTAGCTAGGTGGATAAAGAACTGGTTGAGCAACAGGAGACAGAGAATAGTAGTTGAACAGAGTTTTTCGAAATGGAGAAAGGTGACCAGTAGTGTTCCACAGGGGTCAGTGTTGGGGCCACTGTTGTTTGTAAAATACATAAATGATCTGGAAGAGGGCACTGTTGGTATGATCAGCAAGTTTGCAGATGACACGAAGATGGGTGAAATAGCAGGAAGCATAAGGGACTGTCAAAGAATACAGGAGGACATAGACTGGAGAGTTGGGCAGAAAAGTGGCAGGTGGATTTCAATCCAGACAAATGTGAGGTGATGCATTTAGGCAAGTCTAATTCTAGAGTGAATTATACAATGAACGGAAGAGCCTTGGGAAAAGCTGATGGGCAGAAAGACCTGGGAGTGCAGATCCATTGTACCCTGAAAATTGCTGCACAGGTGGATAGAGTGGTCAAGATGGCATATACTATTCTTGCCTTTATTGGAAGGGGGTATTGAGTATAAGAGCTGGCAAGTCATGTTAAAATTGTACAAGACATTGGTTCGGCTGCATTTAGAATACTGTGTACAGTTCTGGTTGCCACATTACCAAAAGGATGGGTGCAGAGAAGGTTTACGAGGATGTTGCCTGGTATGGAAGGATCTAACTGTGAAGAGAGGTTGAGTTTGTTCTCATTAGAAAAAAGGAGATAGAGAGGGGACCTGATTGAGGTTTACAAAGTCATGAAGGGAATAGACAGGGTGGATAGAGACAAGCTTTTTCCCAGGATGAAGGATTCAATAACGAGAGGTCACGCTTTCAAGGTGAGAGGTGGAAAGTTTAAGGGGGATACACGCGGCAAGTACTTCACACAGAGGGTGGTGGGCATCTGGAATGCATTGCCAGCAGAGGTGGTTGAGGCAGGAACGGTAGATTCATTTAAGATGCATCTGGACAGATGCAGGAGTAGGTGGAGAGCAGAAGGATATAGATGCTTAGGAATTGGGCAACAGGTTTAGACAGTACATTTGGATCGGCTCAGGCTTGGAGGGCCGAAAGGCCTGTTCCTGGGCTGTAAATTTTCTTTGTTCTTTTATCTTAAATTTATTCCTGGTCTGCCATGGGGAAAAGATTCGTACAGTCTATCCTATGTATGATTCTCTATTTTGCACACCCTAATCAGATCTTCCCTCCCCTGTGCATCCTCTGTTCCAAGGAAAACAAAGCCAGTCTATACATTCTCTCATCGCTCTTTATCCCAGGCAACATTCTGGAGAATCTCTCCTGCACTCTCTCCTGTGCAATCACATCCTTCCGACAATATGACAACACTGCACACAGTATTTCATCAGTCTGACCATTGCTTTATAAAGTTGTAATGAGACCTTCTTGTTCCTATATTCTACGCCTCGATTAATAAAGGCAAGCATCCTCTATGCCTTCTTCAATGCCCTGTCTACCTGTGCTAACACCTTCAGGGATCTATGGATTTGTACACCAAATCTACCACATCAGCACATTTTGAGGTCACTAATGTTCATTAGACCTTTGCAAATCCATTGAGCTGGTGGCACAGTGGGTAATGTCACTGCGCGAGTAATCCACCAGAAGCCCAGGCAAATCTGGGGGCACTGGCTGATACTGCATTAAGATAGCTGGTGGAAACTGAACACAATTCAAAGAATCTGAAACACAAAGCGTGTCTCAATTATGACAAAACTATCAATAAATTAGCAATGTCATAAAAACCTTTCTGGTGCACTGATGTCCAGTAACCCGTTCTAGATTACATGTGTTTCCAGTAAAGCAGCTGACTCTCAACATCTTTCTGAAATAGCCTTGTAAGTCACTGGGTGACATCTATATCCCATAAATAATTTAAAATGTCCATGCTGAATTGCTCTGATCAGTTGGTATTACTCAACAGATTCTAATAATTTAACCACAATAGACATTGACTAAAATGCTTATGATGTATCAGTTATCCCATAGAAATCATTGAATCCCTACAATGTGGAAACAGGCCATTTGGCGCAACAAGTTCACACCTACCCTCCAAATAGTAAACCATCCAGACCCAATCCCCTACCCCTATTACTCTACATTTCTCCTGACTAATGCACCAAACCTACATATCCTGAACACTATGGGCAATTTTAGCATGGTCAATTCACCTAACCCACACATTTTGGACTGTGGAGGAAACCCAAGCAGACGTGGGGAGAATGTGGAAACTCCACACAGACAGTCGCCCGAGGCTGGAATCGAATCCAGGTCCCTGGCATTGTGAGGCAGCAGTGCTAACCACTGAGGCCTGAATGCTTCGATCAGGGATACCTGAAGTTTGTGTTGAGAATTCTTTAGCAGGACAAAATCACAAATTCACTGTGCAAGGTTGAACAGCATGAACACCATCTTCAGAATGCCATGGAGACGGACAGACCAGGTCTCTCACATTGAGGACAACAGGATCCGTCATTTCGATTGGGAACAGCATAAAGCAGCAAGGTGGTCAATGTCATCCGGGCATCCTAATATGAAGAGCCTTATAAACTTCAGCATTTCAACTGGGAAAGCAATGGAGAGGAACTATCTACTAGGAGGCAATCACTGAAATTTGTTGCAGCATGTTTCAACATTCAACAAACATAAAAGAAGTCAGGGATGTTGTAGATGCAAGTGGTCACTCAAAAATATGCAACTACACTCTGTAGACAATTCATCCAGACAGCTGGCACCAACCAGATCCTGCACACTGTCAGCTGGCACCAACCAGACCTCATGTCCTGGCACCGACTGGATCGTGATCCTGGCAGCTGGCACTGACCAGACCCCGCATTCTGCCAGCTGGCACTGACTGATCCCTGAACCCAATAGCTGCCAATGGGCCCACACCCTGAAGACTGGCATTAACTCAATCTTGCAATCATCAGCAAGCACTTATAGATCCTAGTTTGTAGTAGCTGTCACATGACAGAACCTGACGGCAACTATACCAGTAATTTCAAACTGCTCTGAAAAACATTTTTAGACTGTTCTTTCCCCACAGAAACTACCAGACTTGCTGAGTTCCTCTGGCATTAATTCTTTGAACAATTTCTTACCTATGTTGATTCTTCCGCCATTCAGTCCATGCATGGCTATGGAAAATCCATCACCTTCTTTTCCAATCAAGTTACTAACAGGAACAGCACAGTCCTCAAATATCACAGCTCGAGTTGGCTGAGAGTTCCATCCAACCTTAAATATTAAGGCAGAAATTGGTCACATGATGCTTGCTCAATTTACAGATTTATAATTTAGACAATATGAACTGGATGATTTTGTCATGGACTTAGTCAACAGAGTAGTCTAATTAAAGACACAGACCAACTCCTTGTTCACAGAGAGGACAGATTGTAGATAAAGACAAGATAGCAGGTTAAGCTGCTTGCATTGTGACTCGGGTTAACTTTTTTTTAAGTAACGAATGATCACAGAGCGTGGGCACGACTGGCCAGGCCAGCATTTATTGCCATCCCTAATTTCACTGGAGGTGGTAATGCCAAGTTGCTTTCTTGAATCATGTGGTGTAGTGTGACCCAGAGTGCTGTTATTAATTGAATTTGTTTTTTATTTGCCCATTGGATGAAGGTGTTATAAAGTCATAGAGATGTACAGCACGAAAACAGACCATTTAGTCCAACTCGTCTAGTTATCTTAGCCTATCCTAGTCCCATTTGTCAGCACGCGCCCATATCCCTCCAGACCCTTCCTATTCATATACCCATCCAGATACCTTTTAAAATGTTATAATTGTACCAGCCACCACCATTTCCTCTGGCAGCTCATTCCATACACACACCACCCTCTGCGTGAAAAGGTTGCCCTTTCGGTCTGTTTCATATATTTCCCCTCTCACCCTAAACCTATGCCCTCCAGTTCTGGACTCCCCTATCCCAGGGAAAGGACTTTCTCAATTTATCCTATCCATGCCCCTTATCATTTTATAGACCTCTATAAAGTCACCCTTCAGCCTCTGACGTTCCAGGGAAAACAGCCCAGCCCATTCAACCCCTCCCTATAGCTCAAATCCCCCAACCCTGGCAACATCCTTGCAAACCTTTTCTGAATCATTTCAAGTTTCACAACATCCTTCCGATAGGAAGGAGACCAGAATTGCATGCAATATTCCAAAAGTGGCATAACCAATGTCTTATATAGCTGCAACATGACCACCCAACTCCTGTACTCAATATTCTGACCAATAAAGAAAAACATACCAAATGTCTTCTTCACTATCCTATCTACCTATGACTCTACTTTCAAGGAGCTATGAACCTACACTCCAAGGTCTCTTTGTTCAGCAAACTCCCTAGGACCTCACCATTAAGTGTATAAGTCCTGCCCTGATTTGCTTTCCCAAAATGCAGCAACTTGCACTTATCCAAGTTAAACTCCAACTGCCACTCCTCAGCCCACTGGCCCAACTGATCAAGATCCCATTGTGATTCGAGGTAACTTTCTTCGTTGTCCACTTCACCTCCAATTTTGGTGTCATCTGCAAACTTACTAAATATACCTCTTATGCTCACATCCAATTAAATTGACACGTCAGCTTTAACTTTTACGCTCTCAAGTCTGAAATGGGATTTTATCACAAAGGAAAGGGTGCTACAAGTTTGATGATTAAATCATTTCTATCAAGAACACGAAATTGCTAGAATTCCTTTCACCTTAGATACTATTGGTTTAATTCGGTTTTTGTAGTTACTGAATTCACATAGATTCAATCATAAGACAATGTATTTATAGACCCCCCCCATCCCATAAACTGCATATCTGTGTATATCCAGAGTCAGAGATCATTCAAGACTGATTTTGAGTGGTAGTATTTTTGTTTACTACAGTTACCAGGCCTCTAATTTTACACAACTCTGGTACATATTTGAGGTCATGGCCTTCAACATAACACCATGTTCTCACCATGATCATCCTTAGTGAGTTTAATAATATGTGATTGATAGATTGAATTTATGTATATCAGATTCCGCAACATCACTAGTAACATGCTCACAGGCAGACTGGAAGGTAACACTTCATGGAATAGGCCACAGAAAATGACCAAAACAATTGGAGAGCTATTTAACAGGGCAGTCATATGCAGTGATTTGGATTATAAGAGTTCCTTGCTTCATTCATCACAGATCTAGCAAGGTTTTTTAAAGCTGAAAGACTGATTCTTTTTAATGAGTTTGGATTAATTACCCTGACTAATCATTTTCAGGATATCGTATAGATTTTTTTGGTTTTTCATTTTTGAAGCAGAAACAGTTGATGGAGGCATAGGAGCAGGAAGACCAACCTAGGTAATCATGATGGGCCTTAGCTGGCTCTGTTGAAGCACAGCAAACAAGAGGGTACGCCTGTGAAAGATCTTAGCCCGATCGTGAGATCCATAGGCCAAGTATCACTTTACTCATCCTACAGCAAAGATGCATCAGCAGATTGTTTCACACTGGAGTAACCTCTTGTAGTTAGACTAGTTACTCACTGGGCCACAAGGACCTGCTTTACTGGTGGCGATGAAAATTTCATTATCATTGCCTCAGGAGTCATTACCCGCATCTCTCGGTCTGCAGTGTTCAACTGCAGTAAGCAAATCATTAAGACCCATTAACAAGACTTCATAAATATTGCCCATCTCTAGTTGCCCTAACTAAATGATATACTTGGATATTTCAGAGGGCACTTAAGAGTAAACCACATTGCTGTGGGTCTGGAGTCACATGTAGTCCAGACAGGATAAGGATGGCAGATCTCCCTTTCTAAAAAGCATTAGTGAACCAATTGAATTTCTATAGCATAATGCTAGTTTTTAATGAATGCAAATTTTATCATCTACCATGGTGGGACTTTACAGCACAGAAAAACATGCATAGTTTTGGATACTGTTGAGGGGAATGGAAAGGGATAGGTACATGCCACAAGTCAAGAGTTATCGATGGGGCAAGGGCAATTATAACACGATTAGGCAAGAATTAGGATGCATAAAATGGGGTAGCAAAATGCAGTGGATGCAGACAATGGAAATGTGGAGCTGGTTTAAGGAACAGATATTGCGTGTCCTTGATAGGTATGCTCCTGTCAAGTAGGGAGGAAGTGATAAGATAAGGGAAAAGTGGTTTACTACAGAAATTGCATCTCTTGTTAAGCAGAAGGAAGCTTATGCGTTGATGAGGCAAGATGGTTCAGATGAGGCGATGGAGAGTCACAGATCAGCTAGGAAGGATTTAAAGATTAGATTAGATTAGATTGCTTACAGTGTGGTAAAAAGCCCTTCAGCCCAACAAGTCCACACCGACCCTCCGAAGAACAATATACCCAGACACATTACCCTACATTTACCCCTTCACCCTACACTACAGGCAATTTAGCATGGCCAATTCACCTAACCTGCACATTTTTGGACTGTGGGAGGAAACTGGAGCACCCAGAGGAAACCCATGCAGACACGGGCGCTGTGAGGCAGCAGTGCTAACCACTGTGCCACCATGCCGCCCAAAGAGAGAGTGAACAAGAGCAAAGAGAGGACACTAGCAGGCTTTAGCAAATAGAATAAAGGAGAACCCTAAAGCTTTCTATAGTATATGAGGAATAAAAGGATGTCTCGGGTAGGAATAGGGCCAGAAAAGGCAGAAGTGGGAAGTTGAGTGTGGACCCTAAGGAGATCGGAGAGGTGCCAAACAAACATTTCGCATCGGTTTTCACTCAAGAAAAGGAAAATATTGTAGAGGAGAAGAATGAGGTACGAGACATTAGCCTAAAAAGGATCGAGGTTAGTTTCGAACAGGTGTTATCAATTCTAGAAGGAATGAAAGTAGACAAGTCCCCTGGGCCGGATGGGATTTATCCAAGGATTTTCTGGGAAGCTCGGGAGGAGATAGCAAAGCCTTTGTTTTGATATTGGAGTCATTGTCTACCAGATTTAGTACCAGAGCTAGAGGATTACAAATGTTGTGCCCTTGTTCAAGAAGGGCAGTAGAGATGACCCAGTGAGCCTTACTTCTGTTGTAGGAAAGATTTTGAAAAGGATTATAAGAGATAGGATTTATAATCATCCAGCAGGCAACAATTTGATTTCAGATAACCAACATCGTTTCGACAAGGGCTGGTCATGTCTCACAAACCTCATTCAGTTTTTTGAGAAAGTGACCAAGCTTGTAGATGAGGGTAGGGCAGTTGACGTGGTATACATGGACTTCAGTAAAGCCTCTGATAAGGTTCCACATGATAGGCTCATGGACAAAATGTGGAGTCATGGGATTGAGGGTGATTTAGCAGCTTGAATTAGAAACTGCTTTTCTGAAAGAAAGCAGCGAGTGGTGGTTGATGGAAAATATGCAGCCTGGAGTCCAGTGGTGTTCCACAAGGATCTGTTTTGGGAACACTGCTGTTTGTCATTTTTATAAATGATTTAGACACAGGCATAGGTAGATGGATTAGTAAATTTGCAGATGACACTAAAGTCGGTGGAATAGTGGACAGTTTGGAAGAATGTTACAGGTTGCGGGGGAATTGGATAAACTGCAGAATTGGGCTGAGAGGTGGCAAAAAATGGAGTTCAATGCAGCTAAATGTGAGGTGATACACTTTGGGAAGAATAACAGGAAGGCAGAGTACTGGGTCAATGGAAAGATTCTTGGTAGTGTGGATGTGCAGAGGGACCTTGGAGTCCTTATACATATATCCCTGACAGTTTCCATCCAGATTGATAGTGCTGTTAAGAACGCATATGGTGTGTTAGGTTTCATTGGTGGAGGGATTGAGTTCCGGGGCCGCAATATCATGCTGCAACTATATAAAAAGCTAATGCGGCCGCACTTGGAATATTGTGTACAGTTGTGGTTGCCATATTTCGGGAAGGATGTGGAAACATTGGAAAAGGTGCAGAGGAGATTTACCAGGATGTTGCCTGGTCTGGAGGGAAGGTCTTATGAAGAAAGGCTGAGAAACTTGGGCCTGTTCTTATTGGAAAGGCGGTGATGAAAAGACAATTTGATAGAGACATGCAAGGTGATCAAAGGATTAGATAAGGTACACAGTGAAGCCTTTTTCCTAGGATGACGATGTCAGCTTGTACGAGGGGGCATAACTACAAATTGAGGGGTGATAGATTTAATACAGATGTCACAGGCAGGTTCTTTACTCAGACAGTGGTAAGGCCATGGAATGCCCTACCTGCCAATGTAGTTAACTCAGCCACATTAGGGAGATTTAAACAAAACTTGGATAAGCACATGGATGATGATGGGATAGTGTAGGGGGACGAACTGAGAATAGTTCACAGGTTGGCACAACATCGATGGCTGAACGGCCTGTTCTGCGCTGTAGTGTTCTATGTCTATGTTCTAAGGAGGTCATTCAATCCATGTCTGAAATAGCTATCATATGGATTTTAACCCATGCCCCCAGAACATAGCCCTGGGGTCAGAATTATTTGTCCAGTGGCATTACTACTACATATCACTTTCTCATGTTGGATTTTGAGCCAGCGACAATGAAGGGATGGCAGTACAGTTCCAAGTCAGGATGGGGGGGGGGGGGTGCGGATTTGGAGCATAACTCTAGAATTTCTAGAAGGTAAGGCCACAGGTTTAAAAAAATGCTGTTGAAGGAACTTTGGTGAGTTGCTGAAGTGCACCAGTTGCGGAGTGAGTGAATGATTGAAGTGTGGAATAAGCTGCCAAGTAAGTGGTCTACTTTAACTTGAATGACATTGAGCTTCAAGTCTTATTGGAGCAGGACTCAGCGAGGCAAGTGGACAGCATATCAACATTCCTGACTTGTGGTTTGTAGATAGTGAACAGGCTAGATCTGTTGGAAGATCATCTTATTTAGCAAAGAGTTTAGAAAAGGGAGAAGAGAAAATTCTGATCTCATCAAAAGAAACTATCGGTTTTAAACATGAACTTACATTTCCTTCATCAGCAGGACTAAATTGCATAATTAATTCAGCATTTGGATTACAAGTTTGTTATTGTATTAATTATTCCAAGAGTTTATACCACTTATTCCACTCCAAAATATTAGATGATTGCATGTTTACAGATCTTCGCAAAAGAAACCCAGCACTCAGGGAACCCTCCCTGAGAGGCTAGATAATAAGCAACAAACTGTCGAGAGGCCAATTCCTGGAATTGCCTAAATATAGTTTTTTTAGGAGATGTGGTTAGCAAGTTTGCAGATGACACTAAAATTGGAGATGTAGTGAACAGCGAAGAAGGTTACCTCAGATGAGCTAATGAGCTGAGGAGTGGCAGATGGAGTTTAATTTAGATAAATATTTGATGCTGTATTTTGGAAAGGCAAATCAAGGTAGGACTTATACACTTAATGATAAGGTGCTGGGGTATGTTGCTGAACAAAGACACCTTGGAGTGCAGATTCATAGCTCCTTGAAAGTGAAGTCACAGGTAGATTAAATAGTGAAGGCGGCATTTGGAATGCTTGCCTTTATTGGTCAGTGCATTGAGTATAGGAGTTAGAAAGTCAAGTTGCAGCTGTGCAGGATATTGGTTTGGCCACTTTTGGAAAACTGCAAGCAATTATGGTCTCCCTGCTATAGGAAGGATGCTGTGAAACTTGAAAGGGTTCAGAAAAGATTTATAAGGATGTTGCCAGATTGGAGAGTTTGAACTACAGGGAGAGATTGAATAGGGTGGCACTGTTTTCTCTGGAGTGCTGGAAGCTGAGGGGTGACCTTATAGAGCTTTATAAAATTTTGAGGGGGGGGATCCAAGATGGCAGCGACCCAGCAAGACTGAGTCCACAGTGCTCTACCCAAAACTTGGGAAAAGTGGGCTATCCACCCCCACCACACTCACTAAACCATTTATAATAGTTGTTAACCCTAAATAGTTACCTATTAGTACATTTAAATAGTCTAATACTAGCTGGAAAATGAGTAAAGGGAAGGGAACAGGCGGCTCTAAGAAAGCAGGGACCCCTCCCCCACCCTCTCCCTCTTCATCTGCAACAAAGGTGTCTTCAGCTACTTCAGGAGATTTACCAATGAAGATGAGCTTTGAGGAGATGTTTGCCAGGTGGGAGGCGAAGATTGATGCTTTTATCGATGAGTCTCGGCAGAGCAGAGAAGCACTATCAGCCGAGCTGCAGAAGCAGGGCAGAGACATTCAGGAATTGGAGTGCCGAGTCAGAGAGGTGGAGTCGAAGGCCGCAGCCTCAGAGACTGGGATAAAATCAACAGCCGACCACATCCGTTTTCTCGAGAATCGAGTCCAGAACCTAGAAAACCACATTGATGACCTCGAAAATCGATGTCGTAGAAAAAATATTCGGTTGTTGGGCCTGCCCGAGCAGGAAGAGGGAGGTCAGCTGACAGCATTCTTAGAGCATTGGCTGCCACAACTTTTAAATCTGCATAATGGATCAGGCCAGGTAAGGGTAGAATGGGCCTACCGGGTCACAGTACGTGGGCCCGGCTCAACCCAGCGCCCACGCCCGGTCCTGTTCCAGCTGCAGAGCTATAGGGAGAGGCAGATGCTCCTGGAAGCCTCAAGAAATCTGGGAAAAGATCCCCAAGCTATGACCCACAAAGGATCCAGGATCATGCTGTTCCAGGACTTCTCCCCAGCTTTGGTCCGAAAGAGGAAGGCATTCGATGAGGTGAAGAAGCGTTTAAGGGACTTAAATATCCAGTACTCCTTACGATATCCAGCGACGCTACGCCTTAGCCACGAAGGATCCATATATAACTTCGGATCACCGGAGAAGGCTAAGGAATTCTTGGACTCTCTTAAATAAACTGTAAGAGATTGTGGACGCTGGTCTGCCTTTCCCATTATTTTGGTTTACATCCCTTCATCGTTTCTCATCTTTCCCCCTATGTGTGTATGTGTATATATATATATATATATATGTTGGGGCGTTTGGTTAATGTTGATGGGGAGAGGTGATTACCTTATTCTATTTTACTTCTGTTTTTAGGAGCGGGGTTGTTTTTCTTTCCCCTGTTATTTTGTGGTATTATATTTAAGTATTACATGTTGAGATTGTAATCTTATAGTTATATATGGTATTAATATTCCCAAATATATTTAGATGTGGGTGTGGGTGGGGGTGGGGTGTTCACTGTTAACTCTAGCTTTATATTATATTTGAATTCTCCTCATTTTATTGAGGAACACCTGGGTCAAGGGTGGGGCACTGGTTGGAAGAGGGTAAGATGGACTGTGGGAGAGGAAGTGACGCTCCCTGGGAACAAGGGAGAAAATCTCCAATTCGGAATGTTTTATATTTTTTATACTTAGAAAGAGTTTTTTGTTATATTGTTTTGAGTGTATCAGAGAATCTTTACTTTTGTAAATCTTGTATGCTCCATGCTCGGGATGTTCTAGATAGGGTTTCCCCTCCCGAGGGGTCTCGGATCTGTCCAGATGATTATGGCTGAACAGTCAGTTAAGTGGTGCACCTGGAATGTCAGGGGGAGTAATTCGCCAGTTAAAAGGAAGAAAATGTTATCAAATCTTAAGAGGGAGAGAGTTGATATAGCTCTCCTACAGGAGACACACCTGTCGGATAAAGAACACTTAAAATTACGACAGGGCGGATTTGATCAGGCCTTTTTTTCCTCTTTTAATTCAAAAAGCAGGGGAGTCGTTATCCTTGTCCGGAAGAACTTCCCTTTGAAAATTCTAAATCAGATAAAAGACGAATCTGGACGATATATTTTGATTAAAGCCCTCATAAATGGAGAGGAATATGGGATCTTAAATGTATACTGCCCCCCGGCACACCCCTTTAAATTCATAACGGAAGCTTTTTCAAAACTGATGGCCTTTGGTGCCCGTCATTCAATTATAGGGGGAGACTTTAATTGTATTATGGATCCGGAAATAGACAGGATTCCCAAGAGTGCCGCTGGAGTATCTCCCAGATCTAGACAACTGGCGGACCTGAATAAAGAATTAGGATTGGTAGATGTATGGAGATGTCTCCATCCACAGGGTAGAGATTTTTCTTTCTACTCTAATCCACATAAATGTCACACAAGAATTGATATGTTTTTTGCCCCATCGATTTTTCTAAACTCTATAGCAACCTGTAAAATAGGTACTATAGCAATCGCTGACCATGCCGCTGTATACATGGAAACTAAGGTAAAGAACAATGGGACATTTGCTCGGCATTGGCGTATGGACCCCTTCCTGATAAAAGATAGCAAATTTTTAAAGTACTTCTCCCAAGAACTTAAAACTTTTTTAGAAATTAATACTGGTACGGCTAGCAATCCGTCAATGATGTGGGAGACCATCAAAGCTTATGCACGAGGTTTGATCATCTCCTATTCAGCGACCCAGAGGAAAATGAAGGGAGAGCAACAGCGTCTGCTCGAAGCTCGCCTAAAAGCAGCCGAAACAGCATACACTGATAGACCTTCTATCACAAAATTGCAGAGGATTACAGCTCTTAGGACAGCTTTAAACACCGCGCTTACTCAAACGGCTAAAAGGGAAATATTATTTGCGAAACAAAGATTCTATGAATATGGCGACAAACCGGGTAGATACTTAGCATTTCTTGCAAAGAAAAAGAAAGCCCCTCAAACTATTCCGACCATCAAGGAAAGTACAGGTACCCTGACTCATGATCATAAAAAGATCAATGCGACCTTTAAAGAATTTTATTCTGAACTATATAGATCGCAGGATTGTGAAGATAGGATTAGGAGGATGCAGTCATTTTTAAAAATTTGACCTTCCCAGGCCTGACTCCGGAACAGGTGTCGGCCCTAAATACCCCTTTAACAGTCCAAGAAATACTTGATTCAATTAGGCAACTTCAGAGCGGAAAAGCACCGGGCCCGGATGGTTTTCAAGCTGAATTCTATAAAGAATTTACAGGAATATTGGTTGACCCACTTATGGATATGTATGATTTTGCGCATAGTCAAGTCTGTCTCCCGCCCACGCTGAAAGAAGCAAATATTTCTCTTATCCTCAAAAAAGGAAAAGACCCAGAAGATTGTGCATCTTACAGACCAATATCCTTACTAAATGTAGACTTTAAAATTCTCTCAAAAATGTTAGCACTAAGACTAGAAAGGGTACTGCCATATATTATAAAGGAGGACCAGACGGGATTTATTAAGGGCCGCAGATCATCCAATAATATCAGAAGGGTCTTGAATATGATCCAAGCCTGTCATCAGGGAAAGATACCAGGAGTAGTAATTTCATTGGATGCGGAAAAGGCATTTGAGAGGGTTGAATGGTCATATTTATTTTACACATTGGAAAGGTTTGGCGTTGGACAGGTGTTTACCAAATGGGTTTCAAAATTGTATAATGACCCCAAAGCAGCTGTTATTACTAATGGGTTAAGATCGGATGGCTTCAGTGTGGGTAGGGGCTGCCGTCAAGGATGTCCTCTCTCACCATTGTTGTTTACACTGATAATCGAACCATTAGCAGAAGCCATCCGGACTGATCCTAATATAACGGCCCCGAGGATTGGTACAGGTAAACACAAAATTACCCTCTATGCAGATGACGTTCTCTTATTCCTCAGTAATCCTTTAATGTCAGTGCCTCGTCTAATTCAAGTTATTAATACATTTAGTGCATTCTCAGGCTATAAAATTAATTTTTCAAAATCGGAAGCCATGCCAATGGGTGGTCTGGCTATGATACCCCACTTAATGGACGGATCCCCTTTTCCCTTCCGTTGGTCCCTGGAGGGCTTCTTATATTTAGGTATTTTTATCACGCCAGTATTTGATCAGCTGTATAGGGCTAATTTTGTACAATTAATGGAAAGGATAAGGCAGGACCTCCAGCGATGGAGAGACCTTCCGATTTCCTGGCTAGGGAGAATAGCATTAATTAAAATGAATGTTCTGCCCCGTCTCTTATATCCTATGAGAATGCTCCCGCTGATGCTGCCAAGGCTAGCCCTACGTAAATTATATGGCTGGTTGAGCTCCTTTATTTGGAACCATAGACGGCCCCTTATTAAGCTGAAGAAGCTACAGCTTCCACAGGCAAGGGGAGGACTGGACTTCCCAGACTTTAGGAAATATCAGTTAAGCTCCCTACTAAGTTACATAGCTGATTGGGTTTCATCTGATCCACAATCAATTTGGCTGGATATCGAAGCCTCCCAAGTAAAATACCCACTTATTAACCTTTTATTTTCAGATAAGAGGAAAATCATTACAGACCACTGTAAAAATCCCATAATATTAAACACAATTAAGGCCTGGAATATAATGCGGCAAAATGAGGGTAACTCACATAAAACATCCCCCCATGCACCAATAGTAGGCGCATGGGGATTCCAACCGGGGATTACAGATGCCACCTTTAAACTCTGGAGATCCAGGGGCATCTCATGCTTAGGGGACCTATTTAAAGATGGGATCCTGATGTCCTTTGAGCAGCTGCGTCTGAAATTCGGAATACCTAATGGGGATCTCTTTCGATACTTCCAAGTTCGAGATTATATACAGAGGAAGACTACATTAATAGATAGTCTTTATAAATCAGACAGAGAACATAATGTCTTACGACCAGCGGGGGCATCCTCCGTTAGTACTATATACCATTTGCTACATGATGGAGTCTCAGGAGACATGGATGACCTGCTTAAAACATGGGAGCAGGATTTGGGGCTAGAAATCTCTGAGGATATGTGGAATGACATTTGGGAAAATGCTAGAAGAATTGCTATCTGTAACAGAACTCAGGCTATCCAACTAAAGATACTTCATAGGGCCCATATAGCTCCGGCTCGACTGGCAAAATTTAAGGCAGGAGCATCTCCAATGTGTCCTAAATGCAAAATAGAGGTGGGTACTCTTGTACATTGTCTGTGGACTTGTCAGAAAATCCGCAGATACTGGACTAAAGTGGCAAATACCCTGACAGAAATTTTAGGAACGGAAATTAGGGTGGACCCTGTATCTCTCCTTTTGGGCTTTTCGAACCTCTCATCTCTGGATATGCATGGGAAGAGACTATTTTCTATTCTCTCTTTCTGTGCAAGGAAAAATATTTTGGTGAACTGGGTGGCTGAGGGCCCCCCTGGACTTTCAAATTGGCACAGATTAATTATGGAATATATCCCCCTTGACTTCCTCACAAATATGGCGCACCGAAAGACTGAATTATTTTATAAAATATGGCAGCCCTTTTTGAATTATATAAATGCAGATATTTCGGCTATCCTAACAAGGGCTTTTATTTAGTGAAGATTTCAGACCGGGCTGCTCCGGGGCCCCTTGGGAGAGGAATCCTGCGCGAATACGGGTTTTATTATATTTGATGTTTATACATTCCGAGCATGTAAGAGACTTAGGTATACACTCTGGTTAGTTATAGGTTAGATTAGTAGAAAGTTGAGGTTTTTTTTTCTTTCTTTTTCCGTTTCTTTTTTTTTCTTTTTTTGTTTTCTTTCTTTCTCAAATTATGACTATTGTATATATGATTTAATTGTACATCAATGTTTGTATTTGAGAGTTTTGTTTATTTTTGTAAATTTGCAAAAATGTTAAATTTCAATAAAAATATCTACAAAAAAAAAAAATTTTGAGGGGCATGGATAGAGTAAATAGTCAAGGGCTTTTCCCAGGATGAGGGGAGTGCAAAACTACACGGCATAGGTTTAAGGTGAGCGGGGAAAGATTTTAAAAGGTTGACATTAAGAAGGAGGATGTACTGAAAATTCTGAAAAACAGAAGGCTAGATAAATCATCCGGACCAGATGGGATATACCAGAGGTTACGACAGGAAATGAGGGAAGAGATTGCTGCACCTTTGGCGATAATCATTGTGTCCTCACTGTCCATTAGAGTAGTGCCAGATGATTGGCGGGTGGCAAATGTTATTGTCGTGCTCAATAAAAGAAACAGGGATAATCCTGGAAATTACAGACTCACGTCTCTGGTGTGCAAAGTATTGGAAAGGATTCTGAGAGGTAGGATTTGTGATTACTTGCAGTTTGATTAGAGATAGTCAGCATGGCTTTGTGAAGGGGAAGCCATGTCTCCCCAAACTTATTGAATTCTTTCAGGATGTGACAAAACACGTTGATTAATGTAGAGCAGTGAATGTGGTATGCCTGGATTTTAGTAAGGCATTTGATAAAGTTCCCCGTGGTAGGCTCATTCAGAAAGTAAGGAGGCATGGGATACAGGGAAACCAGTCTGTCTGGATCCAGAATTGGTTGGTCCTTAGAAGACAGAGGGTGGTAGTAGATGGAAAGTATTCAGCCTGGAGCTCAGTGACCAGTGGTGTTCCACAGAGATCAGTTCTGGGACCTCTGCTCTTTGTGATTTTTACAAATGACTTGGATGAGTGGAAGCGTGGGTTCGTAGGTTTGCCAATGACACAAAGGTTGGTGGAGTTGTAGATCGTGTGGAGGGTTGTTGTAGGTTGCAACAACACATTGACAGAATGCAGAGCTAGGCTGATAAGTGGCAGATGGAGTTCAACTTGGAAAAGTGTGAAACCATTTGCTTTGGAAGGTCGAATTTGAATGCAGAATAGAGTGTTCAAGGCAGGATTCTTGGCAGTATAGAGGAACAGAGGGATCTTCGGTCCATGTCTATAGATCTGACCTTGGAGTATTATAGCAGGCTGGCACAACATCAAGGACTGAAGGGCCTGTGGTGTACTGTTCTATGTTATATGCGTCCTAAGGGGCACTTTTTCATGCAGAGGGTGGTGCACGTATGGAATGAGCTGCCAGGAGTAGTGGAAGAGGCTTGTACAATTACATTTAAACTGTTTTAAAAACATTTAAAACATTTAGATGGGTACATGAATCAGATGGGTTTTGAGAGACATGGGCCAAATGGGTCTATATTTATTTAGGATATCTGGTCGGCATGGATGAGTTCAACGGTTACAGAGGCCTTACTACATATCATTGCAGCAAGTGGGATGTGAACCTACCATGGTGCCACACAAGAGCCTGAAGTATAATCACCTATTTAGACCTTGAACCTGGGCCTCATAGACCAGAAGTAGGGCTCCTACTTCTGCACCACAAGTCTTCAATTGCACTCGGTTACATGTGATTAGACACCTTAATTAGGAAACACAGTGAGCTCAGTCTTACAAGTTGCTAGTTCTAAATAAGTTGTGTATAAATGGATTCTGATGGTGGACTTCAGCCAGAGATTCAGATGGGCTCCTATTTAAATAGGATCAACAGGAACTAGGGTTTGGTTTAGGAGATACACATGCATCCTTTGTAAAGAAATGTTCATATAATCTGTGAAGACTGATTCTTGTTCTATCTTACTTTAATTGGTTTTCTGGGTTATAATATAAGTGAATGCAGCAACAAGTTGCCAAAGAATTTCTATAACCCTACGGTGGCACAGTGGTTAGCACTGCTGCCTCACAGCGCCAGAGACCAGGGTTCAATTCCTGACTGTGTGGAGTTTGCACATTCTCCCCGTGTACGTGTGGGTTTCCTCCGGGTGCTCCGGTTTCCTCCCACAGTCCAAAAATGTGCAGGTTAGGTGAATTGGCCACGCTAAATTGCCTGTAGTGTTAGGTAAAGGGGCAAATGTAGGGGAATGGGTGGGTTGTGCTTCGGTGGGTCAGTGTGGACTTGTTGGGCCGAAGGGCCTGTTTTCACACTAAGTAATCTAAAAACACACTTGACAACATTAAATTACTCACGTAACTTTATGAATATGTATACCAGGAAGATGAATATTTATGTCACAAAACTGTAACTTTTGTTGTGATCTGGATCGATTACAATTACAATTAAAATCTAATTACAATTAGACTCTCAACTAATTGTAAAACAGATGTGCAACTGGAACAGTGTACAAGTGCAACTGTACAAGTAACTCTGCTAAAATATGAATGATGCATCTAGAGATTATCTCATCCTCCTGGAACAGTGGTGGCCCAAGCATCTACTCTACCAGAAGCAACTTTCATTCTTACACACCATGAAGAGGAAGTTCACTCTACTCTGTATTCCAGCCTCTTACCTTTCTCTCTTTTTTGCCAAAGCCGAGTCCAGGTGTACCTTTCTCCACTAATAAACAAGAAATGCCTTTGGGACCCTTGTCTCCAGTTCTGCACATCAACACGTACAGATCAGTGTCTCCTCCACCACTGATGAAAGCCTGAGAAGAAGTGAGTTCCAATAAATAGCCAATCTGACAGGCCTGGCAATTCATGAACAGTGACATTCTCAAAGATCTGATCAGCAAGCAATACAAATGGACAACATTATTGAAATTATCAAATGGCTTTAGCAAACACATTTGAACACGTTTCATTACCTTTGAGCCATTGAGAATGTAGGAATCTCCCTCTCGCCTTGCTGTAGTTATTAGTGAAGCTGCATCGCTGCCACTTCCTGTTGGATGCAATGTTACAATAATGTTATATAACTGTCTGCTGATCAAACAAAATCCTGGTCACTGTCTCATCCGTCCAAAAAAAGAAATCAGCAACTGGAGGCCCAGTTGATAGCATCAGACTCAGTGACAGATGTCCCTTACATTGCCAAACACCAAAAGCTAACATCTTTGATGATTAGATTTCCTACAGTGTGGAAACAGGCCCTTCAGCCCAACTAGTCCACACCGACCCTCGGAAGATTAACCCACCCAGACCTATCTCCCTCTGACTAATGCACCCAACACTATGGGCAATTTAACATGGCCAATTCACCTAACCTGCACATCTTTGGACTGTGGGAGGAAACCAGAGCACCCGGAGGAAACCCACATAGACACAGGGAGAACGTGCAAACTCCACACAGACAATCACCCAAGACTGGAATTGAACCTGGTACGCTGGTGCTGAGTCAGCAGTGCTAACCACTGAGCCACTGTGCTGCCCTTAAAGGGTTTGATACAAGGGTTCAGTGCACAGTTACTAAACCTAGAAAATTATGTAAGAATAAATTCTGCTGCGATACAAGAAATCCATTTGACAGACCATGCTTGTACTGTTTCTCAGAGACAGCTTCCCACTTTGTCCCAATGCAAACGCATACACTTTACTCACGTCTTAAATTTCTGTGCGTTAAATATCCACTTCCCTTTCATGAATAAGTCATTCATAATAGTATAGGAATATTATATATTGTTAGCCACGAGTGAGGTCATAGAAGACTGGAGGGTAGCGAATGTTCTGCCCTCATTCAAGGAGCGCTGCAAAGAAAAGCCTGGGAACTATAGACCAGTAAGCCTAACATCTGTGATAGTCAGCTACTTGAGAAGAGTCTGAGATAAGATAGACACACATTTGGAAAGATAAGGTTCCAAATGTATGCTCAGTTCCAAACTAATATGGTCACTATGCTATAAGAAGGATGTTATTAAACTAGGAAGAGTGCAAGAAGAAGTTTACAAGGATGTTGCTAAGACTCAATGATCTGAGTTACAGAGAGCGGTTGGATAAATTGGGACGTTTTCCTTTACAGCGTAGGAGACTGAGGGGGGATCTTATGGCGGTGTATAAGATCATAAGAGGCATGGATAGGGTGAATGCACTCAGTTTTTTTCCCAGGGTTGGGAAATTGAGGACTAGTGGGCATCAGTTTAAGGTTAGAGGGGAAAGAATAAAAGGGAACCTGAGGGACAACTTTTTTCTACATAGAGGGGGAACACATTGGGAATGACCCCACAGCAGAAGTGGTCAATGCAGGTACATTAACATCTTGTAAAAGGCATTTGGACAATGCTTGAATAGAAAAGGTTTAGAAGGAAATGGAAAAAGTGAGGACTGCTGATGCTGGAGATCAGAGTCGAAAAATGTGGTGTTGGAAAAGCACAGCAGGTCAGGCATCCGAGGAGCAGGTGAGTTGATGTTTCCCAAATGCAGGCAAATGGGGTTAGCATGGACAGACATTTTGGTTGGCACGGATCAGTTTGGGCCAAGAGCCTGTCTCCGTGCTGTAGGACTATGATTCAATGAACATGAGTAGGCCATTCAGCCCTCGAGCCAGTTCTGCCATTCAATGAGATCATGGCTGATCTGTGGCATTATTCCATTCCCCTGCCTTTGGCCAATAACTTTTAACACCTTTGTTTAATAAAAGTTTATCTATCGCAGATTAAAAATGAACAGCTGATCCTGCATCCACTGCCATTTGTGGAAGAACGTCCCAAACATAAACTGTGTGTAGAAGTGCTTCCTAACGTCTGGTCAGACCGGTCTAGCTGTAATTCTCCAACTAGGTTTTCTAGTTCTACAATTTCCAAACAGTAAAAATAGTTTATCTTTATCTTTATCAGCTGACTTCACCTGACAAAGGAGCAATGTTCTGAAAGCTTGTGATTTCAAATAAACCTGTTGGACTATTACCACAATGAAATTCCCTATTTCCTTTAACATCCTTGGATGGAAACCAATTCCTGGGGATTTGTCACACTTTAATTCCATTAAGTAAAACAGTGCAATGAGGAAATTAGGTTAATTTTATTTAGACCTATCTCCAATCACTATTAATAATCTTGGGACTTCTGGTAACCCATCCTCCTTTCCTTCTGTAAATATGAGACAGCAATTATTCAACATTTCTGCCATTTCCACAAAATCATTTACAATTTCCCTACTTTCAATCTTTAGTGGCCCAATGGTATTCCCACCTTCCTGAAGAAGGGCTTATGCCCGAAACGTCGATTCTCCTGCTCCTTGGATGCTGCCTGACCTGCTGCGCTTTTCCAGCAACACATTTTGCAGCTCTGATCTCCAGCATCTGCAGTCCTCACTGTTTCCTAGTTGATTCCCACCTTCCTGTTACGTAACTATAAAATTTCTTCTTATTGATGTTGATGTCCCTTGCACATTTCTTTCACAATCTCTTATAATCATATAAGCTAATATGTGGCCCTTTGCTGTTCTTGGTATCTTTTTCATTCTGCAGGATCTGTGCTGTTTTTTGCAGGACTCAGTTATCCAGAGAGGCTTAAGGAATAATCCAATTAACCTTAGTTAGATATGTCGTGCCAGAGGATTGGAAGAGTACAAATGTTTCACTCGTGTTTAAAATAAGGAAGAATAAACCTGAGAACTACAGGCCAATCAATTTAATGTTAACATTAGCCTCTTACAGGCAACGCTCTGAAAAGCTGGAAAAGCATAGGTCTATGATAGTGCATCTACTAACTATAAAATGCATTGCAGAAACTTGCCAAGGCTGCTCGAATAGCACCTTTCAAACACTGACCTCAACTTACCTAGAAAAAAGAAGTAACAACGATTGGAAAGGCACCATTCTGATTTGGGAGCTACATCACTGGTCCTTCACTGGGGTTGGATCAAAGTTCTGGTACTCTTTGTCCAACACCAATGGAATGCAGCAGTTCAAGGAAGCAAAGCACCATAGGGGAGCAGCAGACCATTTGCAGAATCTGCTCTGCAAATCAACAAGATCAGAGCAGATCCTACTGTGGCCTCAACCCCACATCCTAGTTAGTCAATATGAATGAGTTGACATCACCTTCTCACAGATACTAAGGTAATATGCATTAAATGCTGGCCTTGTCAGTAAGACTCTCATACCATAAATAAACGAAGGAAAAAGCCATTCACTGCAGATTTGTTACAATAAAATTGACTGACTTGACTCAGATTATTTTTAAATGAAGCAATGAAGGTGGGTAAGCACGATTTTGAAATCTGAAAAGGAGGGAAAACTTGGATGAGTAGTAAACAAATAGGAAGACAATATTAGTTGATTTCAAGAGGATATAGACAGGTGATGGACTAGACAACACAGCAGAACAATTTCAGACAAAATGCAAGATATGAAAAATGTAGGTGTGAAGCACTGTGGTATGACGAATGAGACAATACAATTTCTTCAAATGGATAAAAACGATAAGGTCTGGGAGATTGTTTAAATTACAAGGTTTTCCATATGCATTTCATAACTTACATTAAAATCGACTAAGCTCTCCCTTTTGAATTGTTTTAAGGTATTCTTATTTTTCCTACCTTGCCCACTGCCTGTGCTACAAAAACACAGATACAAATCCTCATTTATCCAGACTGCTGTTTCCTTATTGTCCATTATAGTCTCTATTTGAGGATACCTTCAAATGGTTACATTCTTCTTTTTCTCTGAAATACTAGTAAAACTGTTACTTGTAGAATTGATATTTCCTGCATACTTCTTTTCATATTGCCATTTTGCATCTCAATCCTTTCTTTGCGTCCATTGCTATTCTCTAGTTCTCCCAGGTTTTACACTTCACCTTTTGGAGGAGGAATATCTGTTGCTTTTCCCTCTGACTCTTTTCAACTGTTCACTTGCCTTTTAGCTTAAAATTCTATTGAAGGGTGATCAAAGAAACATAAATCATCTTTTCTCCCTGTTGGTGCTGACCAGCTTGATGTTAAACTGCTTGATTTACAGTATCTGCAATTGTTTCTTTTTTCCCCCAAAAAAGTCCAAGTTTATTTCTTCTCCAGAAGCTCAGCACAAATTGTAAACAACTGCAGACTTACCCATCCTCAAACAACAATGTTGGGGATTGAGGGTTGAGTTTCAGGAATTCAAAAAGGTATACAGGTAAACTTGAAAATGTAATGCCAAACTGGATTTAAGCAGTAAGTTTCTTTGAGATTTTTTTAAAATTAAAAGTCAGACCTGGCTCTGTGAGACAGTAGGAAGCAAACTTCTCCATGCTACATAGTTTAGGACAGTGCATATGGCGTTGCTCCTCACTCCCAAACGCGTCAATCATCCAGGCACACATGCTGCAAAAAGCAAAGAAAACAGCTGAAGCTTTTAACATAAATGGACCCCATCCCATTCAAACACCAACTGTCGGACGCAGACCAGCTATGCTGCCCCAAATTTCCTGATTATATCAACATTTTGTCAAACTTCCTGCTCTCGGAGCTAAGTGCTGCTAGGATCTGAGTCAATCATAGAATCATAGAGATTTACAACACAGAAACAGACCCTTCAGCAGCTTAGGGAAAACATTATATCTCCACTGCTGGAATATCCGTTTATTTCAGCCTTGGAAAAAGGACAGTTTGGCACTCCATTATTATTCTGCCACACTTGAAGTCTGCTCAGAATGTTATCCATTCCTGGACAAGTTCACATGTTTCAACAACAGCTTTAATCTGGACAGGTGAGAATGTTGAGAACAATGCGACTTCGTGGGAAACAGTGATAAAGGTACAACTGATCAAACTTCATAGATATGGGCAAATCAAAACACTAATAACAAAGCTGCTAATGTGTCAAACATCCTGAAAAAAGATTTTCACATAAGATGCTAGCCAGTTTTTCTCTCCAAGGTACAAGCTGAATTGTTGGAAATTTTCATTTTAAATTTGCATTTAATTCCAAGAAATCAAACAAAATTTGTTTCTAAATTTGTTCCTCATGATTTCAGAGGAAGGAAATTGTGACTCAATGACACATTCTTTCATTTTCTTCAGAATCCAATTTTAAAATGCTGCCTCTGAATCGCTTTTGAGAAAGATGGAAATGAGCAGACAACAGAAGTTGGAACCGACGAAGAGTAAAAATGATCTAATCAAGTCAAGTATATATAAATTCTGGAGATGTAAGGTTGAAATTATAGACTTCAGACAGGGCGTCTGATTCAGTCTGGTGTCGATGATCTTAACCTACAATTTGTTGCTTGGTACTACAGAATTTGAATATTGCCAAAAACAGAGATGTTGCCAAGCTTCACATCTTGCATTCATCATGACAAATATAAGAATGCCAAATTTCAAACAATCACGATATATATTAAAGTAAGCCATCATTTAAAATGGCATTTGCATTCTTGAAAATTATGAAAGTGAAGCACAGGTTACAATTGGAATCAGTGTAAAAACTGGAATTAGGTTCTCTCAGACATCTCTTGCCCAGAAAAAAAAAGCTGAAATACTATACTGAACGTCTAGTACAGTGCATTCATAGCTGAAATAATTTACAATATAAAATAAATTGCTATACAGGTAGTTCTTCTATAACATGATGGTTATGTTCTTATGCAATCCCACATTATAGAAAAATCGCACTTTAGAAACAGCGCTTAGAGTGTTGTCGATGTAATCACATTACAGCCAATGCATATTAATAGTTCGCATTTTAGAAACAGCGTCTCCAATTCATCAATTGCATTACAGCGAATTCATATTAACAAAATGCACATTATAGTAGAATGTCATGTATGTGAAAGAAATGCTGTACATTCAGGTACTTTAAGATTTTTCACGGCATTGAAATGCTGAATATCCCTTAATACCTGCATTACCTAAACAACCTCTAAAATATAAATGTAAAAATACAGAGTCATAGTCATAGAATCATACAGCATGAAAACAAGTCCACGCCAAACCTAATAAAGGGTGAAACATCGATTCTCCTGCTCCTCGTCTGCTGCCAGACCTGCTGTGCTTTTCCAGTGCCACACTTTTGATTCTGATCTCTAGCATCTGCAGTCAACAATTTCTCCATAACAAACATAATCCCAAATTAAGCTAGGTCCACCTGCCTGCTCCTGTCCATACCTTTCCTATTCGTGCACTTATCTAAATGTGGGTAGCACAGTGGCAGTGGCAGCATGGAAGTACAGTGGTTAGCACTGCTGCCTCACAGCGCCAGAGACACAGGTTTAATTCCCACCGCAGGCGACTCTCTCTGTGGAGTTTGCGCATTCTCCCTGTGTCTGCGTGGGTTTCCTCCGGGTACTCCGGTTTCCTCCCACAATCCAAAAAATGTGCAGGTTTGGGCAATTTAGCATGGCCAATTCACTTTAGTGTTAGGTGAAGGGGTAAATGTAGGGGAATGGGTCTGGGTGGGTTGCGTTTTGGTGGGTTAGTGCGGACTTGTTGGGCTGAAGGGCCTGTTTCCACAATAAGTAATCTAAGTCTTTTAAATGTTGTAATTGTACCCACATCCACCACTTCCTCAGGAAGTTCATTCCACATGCTAACCACCTTGTGCGTAAAAAAAATTCCTCTCCTGTCTTTTTGAATTCTCTCTCCTCTCATCTTAAAAATATGTGCCCTAGTCTGGAAATCACCCATCTTGGGGAAAAGACAACTTCCATTAAATCTATCTATACCCTTCATTATTTTATAAACTTCTGTAAGGTTTGCTCTCAACTCCAACGCTCATAAAAAAAATCATAGCCCATGCAGCCTTTCTTTAACTCAAACCTTCCAACCTGGCAACTGATAAATTTCTGATAATTTTCTTCTCCAGCTAAATAATACCTTTCCTAAAAGTGAGTGACTAGAACTGGACACAGTATACCAAAAGAGGCCTCACCAATGTCCTGTACAACTTGACTTCCCAACTCCTGTACTCAAAAGGCTGAGCAATGAAGTCAAGTAAGTGCACCAAATGCCTTTTTAACCAGCCTGTTAATATATGACACAAACTTCAAAGAATTATGTACTTCCCCCCCGGGCCCCTCTACCCAACACGACCCAAGGCCTTTCATTAATTGTATAAGCCCTATGCCTGTTTGTAGCACCAAAATGCAATACCTCACATTTATCCAGATTGAACTCCACCTGTCGTTTTGTAGCCCATTGACCCATTTATCAAGATCCCTTTATAATCTTAGAAAACCTTTTTCACTGTTTACTATGCCATTTTGGTGTCGTCCTCAAACCTAGTAACCATGCCTTGCATATTCTCATCCAAATTATTTACATAAATGACAAATAAATGAAGACCTCAGAACCAATCCCTGTGGAACACCACTGATGATAGGCTTCCAGTCCGATAAACCAATCCTTCACCATCACACTGTCTCCTGCTGTAAAGCCAATTGCATGTCCAATTGACAAGGTCACCCTGAATCCCATGTGACGTATCTCTATTAATTAGCTTACCATACGGAACCTTCTCAAAGGCGCTACTAAGGTAAACAACATCTACTGCTCTGGCCTCATCAATCTTTTTGGTAACTTCCTCAAAAAAACTCAATGAAGTTTGAGAGACGATTTTCCTTGCACAAAACTATGGTGACTCATCCGAATCAATTTTTGCCTCCCTAAATGTCCATAAGTTTTATCTTTTATAATCACCACCGACAATTTACCCACAACTCAAGTCAGAATCACAGGTATTTAGTTCTCGGGTTTCTCCTTACAGTCTTTATGTAAGAAATAACATAAATGCAACTACTATAAATAAATTTTTAAAAGACACTCTGCCACTACAGTTTCAGATTGACCATGCTCTATCTCGGTCTGTTTGCACTATTCAACTCACAGTTAAAATTTGTAACATTGAATAAATATAATGACAATATTTTGGGAATGATTTTAAAGCAAACCAACATGAAGTGGGGACATACTATACAGGAAAAAAGGATGCCAACTCATTGCCCAGAAGATTCTGGCCAAGGTACTGTCACAGAGAAAGCAATTGGAAACTACAGGTTTCCCCAAGCTCTCAAGTAATTTTAAACGAAACTCAAGCTTGAACATATTATTGTTTGCAGAGAGCACATCCCTATGTATGAATGTAGACTGCTTCTAGAAAGCACAAAAAAGCCACATTCCAAGAATGTGGGTGGCACGGTGACTCAGTGGTTAGTACTGCAGCCTCACACAACCAGGATCCTAGGTTCGATTCCAGCCTCAGATGACTATCTGTGTGGAGTTTGCACGTTCTCCCCATGTGTGCGTGGGTTTCCTCTGGGTGCTCCGGTTTCCTCCCACAGTCCAAAAATGTGCAGGCCAGGTGAATTGGCCATAGTGTTAGGTGCATTAGTCAGAGGGAAATGGGTCTGGGTGGGTGGCTCTTCAGAGGATTGGTGTGGACAGGTTGGGCCGAAGGGCCTGTTTCCACATTGTAGGGAATCAAATCTAAAAAAAATTGCCCAATTATTCCAAATTTATTGTTAATATCTTCAGCAAGTGTTGGCTAATCACATCAAAAAGCTGACACAAGTTGATCATCATTAGAAACAAAGGCTGATTGATCAACCATTTCTTGCGACATACAGCCTACATATCTGGCATCACACTGACACTGAAATTCATGCTAAACTTCCCTCAATATTGTGGCAGGCAGCATGTCATTGAGAGTAGTTTTTTTTAAAAAATACATTATCCATGGGACTAGGGAACAATTTATTGCCCATCCCCAGTTGTTCAGAGAGTAGTTAACAGTCAACCACACTGTTGTGGATCTGGAGTACCATGAAGGTCAGACCAAGTAAGAATGGCAGATTTACTTCCTTAAAGGACACTAATGAATCAAACGGGTTTGTATGACAATTAACAATAGTTAGATGATCACCATTATGGCAGCATTTTATTGCATTCAAATTTTACCACCTGCCATGGAAAGAGCTGAACTTATGTTTCTGGAACGTTAGCCTGGGTTCTAGATGACTAGTCCAGTGATGTCACCACTACGCCACCACTTTCTCCAGTATCCTGTCAGTGGAAAATATCACTTGCACAGCCACTGTAGCATAGCAGCCTAGAATGGCTTGTTTAACCTGTTGTTCAAATCGGAGATACTTTTCCTAACCCATGAAATTTGAGGTAGACCAAACACTTGTAGATCCGAATGTGATATCCTTTAGCATGCATAAGTTTCCAGCACTATTGCGAGAACGTTGTCAGGGCACCTGCAAATGATGGAAACATGAAGAATAAACTGGCTGTCTACTCAACACTGCTGGTTAAAGGTGGTTGCAACTCTTCCAGCTTTGACCTCATTATTGCCAAGGCTGCTATGCTGTATATAGCAGGCGGTACCAACAGTTATAAATGTAGCAGCCACCTGGCTGTTACAATACAGATGTGATGTGGAGGTGCCGTTGAACTCGGGTGGACAAAGTTAAAAATCACACAATATCATGTTATAGTCCAAAAGGTTTATTTGAAAGTACAAGCTTTCACATTTGAAGGAGCAGCGCTCTGATTGCTAACTTGGCCAAACTGCAGGGGATGCTGAAGACATTGGCCAAGTGAAACTCTGAAATCACAAAAACCCAAACACTAGACACAGTGCAACCACAGCAGCCAGGTACTAGTGATATTAACATAATGTAAAAGGCAATGGTTACTCTGCACAGACACCAACAACTTATCCACTAAACAAAGGACAGCCTAGATAGAAAGACACTGGGTACTGCCACACAAAGGAACAAAAAGTAGCATGCCATTTAAATAACTGATTCATTTCAAACTATTAATTGTGTCTCCCTGATTGGCCACAACTATAACGTTTCAGAAAACATCTGAAAGGTATAAAAATAAGGTTCTCCTGCAAATCTCACTCTTGCAATCGCTCTCGGGATTGTTTGAGGCTTTCCGAGGAGACCAGCATGACAAAAGGTAGAAACTAGTTGACCATACACAGAGGGACAGGAAGAAAGCAGCTGCGCAGACCTGGAGACAGAGCCACAGAGAGCACAACTGCGTCAATCTACAAGAGATGCAGGAGGCATTGTAATCTTAAGGGCCAAATAGGATTAGGGATAGTAGGTTTAGTATTAAAGGTTTTATAATTTTGTTCCTAAAGTGGGACTGTTTTGCTTTGGTACTGGCTTGTGTTCGAGAACTTTGATATTGTGGGACATCTGGGCAAATTAATTCATAACAGATTTGTCTAAGTTATTTGAAGGAGACTAGACAACACAGATTGATGTCAACTATGTGCTCTACATCAGACAGATCATACCCAGATTGGGTAACCCTTGTGGAAAACATTTCCGTTCAGTCCATAAATATGACCATAAGCTTTCAAATACCAATAGATTCATAGAGATCCATATGCAACTTTAATTCTCAACCTTTCTCTCTGGGCTCAACTGACTGAAGTGTTCCGATAAACTCAAATTTAAGCTATGGGAAAACCATGCCTTTCAATCAGAAAGTCCAAAGCTTTCAATTCAACAATAAGACCTATGTCCTCCTCTGGTTTTTTTTTGTATCTCTTTAGGTTTGATTTGCTGGTGACAATCGTTCATTAGTCTTCATCCTCACCTTCTGATTGTTTCTTTACTTGTCCCATTACCACTTGAACAATTCTCCTTTTGGTTGTATAAGTTTTGATCCATTGCTGACCTGCTCTTTCATTCTTTTTCACAAGCAATTCCTTTCACTTTTAAAAATATTACATATTTAACTTTTTCTGTGAAAAGTCATCATATCTATTTCCCTCGCTACAAATGGTGCCAAACCTGCAGGGCCATCACAGCACTTTTTTATTTTGGGATCATTGGTAGAACTTGGTTGTAAGTACAGTTTTTTTTGTCTAATAACTAGCTGTGTGAAGTACTAGATGAAAGACCAAATGATAGCCTTGGGTAAAGCAATGATCAAGCCAAACTTAGAGCATCGTGTGCATTTCTGAGTGCTCATTATAGCCATATGTGGATGGAAAATATAGCAATGAGCAAAACTGTGAGACACAGTCCATGTGCTTAGGTTGACTCATAATGCCCTTAGTGAGGAAACACCAGGATTTTTATGCAGCAGTAATGAAGGAACAGCAATACATTTCCAAATCGGGATGGCGTGTGGCTTGGAGGGGAACTTGCTGGTGTCAGTGTTCCCATGTATCTGTCGCTGTTGCCTTTCCGTATGAATGTTGTTATGGATTTGGAAGATGCTGTCTAAAGATCTATAATGCTATTAATCTCAAAACACTCTTTTATAAATTGAAAAAGAAATCAACAACCCAGCACAGCACATAAATACACTTGAACAGCACCCAAAAAGGAGTTACACCAGATTGTCTGCCTCTAATGTCTTAGAATAGAATAGAATCGCTACAGTATGAAAACAGGCCCTTTGGCCCAACAAGTCCAAACCAACCCCCTGAAGAGTAACCCACTCAGACCATTCCCCTCCCCTATTACTCTACGTCTACCCCTGACGAATGCACCTAACCTACACATCCCTCACCACTATGGGCAACTTAGCATGGCCAATTCACCGAACCTGCATATCTTTGGATCGTGGGAGGAAACCCACGCAGATATGGGGAGAATGCGCAAACTCCATACAGACAGTCACCCAATACTGGTGCTGTGAGGCAGAATGCTAACCACTAAGCCACCATGCCACCTTGTTAGACGTAAGTCATCTTGTGACTTTAACTTCTTTACACTTCTGGTCTGAACCATCACTGTCTTTAATATAATCGAGTTTCACTATATCCTTTTCTTCCCGGTTGTAATGATTGATGCAGCCATCTTCATCCAAGGATTTTATAGCACTGCTTAAAATGATAGTAAGCCTGAAGCAAAATCTCTCTAAGCTATGGGTGTTTTATTTAAGCCTAAATAAACCTCTCAATCTTCTAAACTGGAGCTTGTTTTATCTTGTGCATTTGTAAAACCCTATCAATATACACAAAAGATCATGAATGATAAAGGTAGGGCTCAAATTATTTTGAAATAAATCATGGTTACAGAAACACTTGGAAATAAATAAACTTCAGATACACAAAAACCCACTGACATAGAATCCAAGAACCCAAATCTGCAATCTGTAAACTGTGATATATATATATATCACATATCACAGTTTACACAATGTTCTATTTTGTAGTCCATAAAGACATTTACTAGAGGTTTTCAAAACAATGAAGGATTTTGATAGTGAGCACACAGGCTATTGCTGCTAATTGGAAAGTCAACGATGAGCAGTAATTTGTTTGCTAGAGAATCAAAAGAAGTTAGGAGAAATTTATTTAGTCCAGGACTACAGTATGAAATATAAAAGGACAGAGTGAGACAAACATTCCATCTTCGAAGAGAAATTATATAAATAATTAATTATCTGGTAGGATAGAAGGGATGCAGCTTGGAGGAGGGAGTGCATGCAACATGTATCTTGTAGCTGCTCCTGGGATTGCAGACTTACTTAAGAAGTTATTGGGGTTGGTTATTGTTACTCTATTTACTGAACAAAAATAATCGATTTCTTTCAAATGGAATTTTCTTGAGAGTTTTCAGGGGCCTACAGTGAACAGCTGAAGATTTTTTAAATTCTAAATTTAGAAGCTAAAAATCTATACCCATTTTACAAATAGAAAAATAAATCATGATTAGCACTTGCAATGTAAAAATGAAACTCCCTTTTTAAGCTTCTAAACTTTGAAATAATAAATTCAGCCACTCACTGTAGGTCTCTGAAAAGCTAGTTTTAAAAAAAATCCATCTGAAAAAAAAGTAACACTTGCAAACTGAGCTTTTCTTCAAGAAGTTTTTCAGAAACCTACAGTGAACAGCTGACATTTTTGAAATTCTAAATTAAAAAGCTTACAAAAAACTAAATGTGTTTTAAAAGGCAGGCTTTTTAAACATTGCAAGAGTTTCTTTTGAAAAGCCGAACAGTTGTTTTAAATATAAAGCGTTTATTTTTCATTTGGGAAACCCTGCACATGGTTGGTGTTGGAGAAGACTTTTTAAAAATTCGATGAATTAATTGAAGAGGAGTCATTTAGTTCAGTTGATCAGCTATGTGCTTGATTTTATTTAAGATTTATGTTTGATATTGTATTTATTTTAATTTTTTGCATTTTAACTTTCTGGAGTATAAGTGCTTTTAAGGCAACATAGGAGGTGCAGAATGAGATGGCAGGTAGACTCAGAAGGGTTATTGCATAGCAGGATCAGTCAGACAGATGGGTAACGGTCAGGAAAGGTAAGAGATTGGTTGGGAAGTCTCTGGTGGCTGTTCCTCTATCAACTAGATTCAGGTAGTTCTCATATAAAGCATGTTTCAGCAGCGCGATTTAGATATAACTTTCCTGAAGAATTAAGAATTGGTATTTTCAAAAATGCTCAACTCTGTACGCAATAGCACGATTCCAGCGGCGATCATTTTGCATGCTTCTTTCTGCACATGCACCGATGCCAGCGTCAAAATCTCTGTGCATGTGCTGATGTCAGCTGCTGTCAGAGCATGTGAGAGGCATAGTACTATACATTGTGCAGCTTCATACCAAAATTTAAACAAATGAATGTTCATTGCTCTCCATCTGAAACAAGAATATACTTGTATAATTCCTGTATAAGACCTGTATAGTTCCTGCAGGATTACATTACCCTTATCCATACCATTTCCCTTCCTAATTTACTCTTGTATCTTCATATCACACAAACTAAACCAATCCCATGAAAGAGTCGAAGACAATCCACAACTACAGGCGGTGATGATGGTGACCGTGTGTCCCTGCATTAACAATATTTTTTTTCCAATGTAATGTGTTCAATTTACTTTCTAGTGAAAGAAATGGAAGCTAGAGAATGCAGGGACCTAAATTTTCATGTTTTTAAAACTGTTCACATTACATAAAAGGAATTAGTATTTCCTGCAAATTACCATACAAAAACTTGAAAAAAGTGTCTATTTCCAATCCATTTCACTTTATAGAGTCATCGTCATACAGCACAGAAGCAACCAGTCTGTACTGACCATAATCCCAAATTAAACTAGTCCCACCTGCCTGCTCCTGGCTCATCCCTTCAAAGGCTTTTAACAAGGGTCCGCATAGTAGACTCATTAGTAAAGTTAGGTCATATGAGATTCAGAGTGAGCTTGCCAAATGGATACACAATTGGCTTACTGGAAGGAGACAGTGTAACAGTGGAGTGTAGGAGTTTGAGAGATGACCATATAGAAGTTTATAAAATCATGAGGGGTATAGATAGGTTTAATGCTAGGTGTCTTTTTTCTAGGTGGGGGGATTTCAAGACCCACAGAGCACAATTTTAAATCGAGAGAAAAGAGATTTTAAAAAGACAAGAGGCAAAACTTTTACACAGAGGGTGGGTCACATATGGAATGGACTTCCTGAAGAAGTAGAAATGAATACAATTACAACCTTTAAAATATATTTGGTGAAGTAAATGAATAGGAAAGGTTTGAAGGGATGAGCCAGGAGCAGGCAGGTGGGACTAGTTTAGTTTGGGATTATGTTCAGTACAGAATGCAGGGACCTAAATTTTCACGTTTTTAAAACTGTTCACATTACATAAAAGGAATTAGTATTTCCTGCAAATTACCACACAAAAACTTGAAAGAAGTGTCTATTTCCACACCATTTTACGTTATAGAGTCATTGTCATACAACACAGAAACAACCCCATCAGTCCAACCAGTCTGTATTGAACATTATCCCAAACTAAACTAGTCCCACCTGCCTGCTCCTGGCTCATCACTTCAAAGGCTTTTAACAAGGGTCTGCATAGTAGACTAATTAGAAATGGACTGGTTGGACTGATGGGGTTGTTTCTGTGCTGTATGACGATGACTCTATAACGTAAAATGGTGTGGAAATAGACACTTTTTTCAAGTTTTTGTGTGGTAATTTTCAGGAAATACTAATTTTCAGCAGAAAGCAACATATACACTGTATAAGAGATATGCTGATTGATTGGCAAATGGTCTCTAATTGGTAGAAGAGTTACCATAAAGAATGTACAAGTTAGATGATGATGGATAGTTAACTTATTTTTGCTTAAATTTTAAACCATACACATTGACTCCAATTAATTAAGGTACTATCCTGCAAAATGAATGGCTGTCATCTATATTTTTGAAACAGATGCAGTGCATGCACATATTCTTTCTGTCAGCAAAGAACAGGGCCCTACCTAGATAGACATAGTTTCCATCATATGCAGATATGCCACAGCGAATGCGAATGACAATCTTAAATTGGTAGTCAGCATAATTCTCTTGAAGGTTGTTCAGTCTTGGACAATATCCAATGTTGGGCACCATGTTTTGAATTTTACATGGATGGTCTGATTGGGCACTGTCAGCACTTGTTGCGAACGGCCAAAGGGATGTGCTGTTTGATAATATCTGCCAGTCTTTCGGACATCTGGCTTACATACCAAGCACTGTGCAGGCACTAAAATTCAAATACCACATTACTCAAATGTATGACAGGCTGAATATCTGTTTGGCTTGGTAGTAGCATTGTCAGTGGTGAACACCGCTTTCATGGTACTGGATATTAGCAACATGAAAGAGCTAGCTTCACTTGTTACTCAAACCTTTGAGATATGTTGCATTTCCAAGGTAATTCAAGATAGACTGGACACTTTCCAGGACCTAGAATGACTGCCTTAGGGCCATGAGTCTGCATGATATAGATTATAGATCAGTAGAGGAACATGGTGAATACAGATGGAAAGAATTCACTCACCTCCTCTTGTACCAAACAATATCCCTCCTTTGTTGTTGAGTGAACCTACCCTTTTTCCTAGTTATCCTCTTGCTCTGAACATGCATATAAAATTTCTTAGGATTCTGCTTATTCCTACTTGCCAAGGATACTTCAATGGCCCTTCCAGCTCTTCTAATTTCTTTTAGAAGTGATCTTCTGCATCCATTATATTCCTCAGGGGCCTTGTTTGATTTCTGTTTCTTTTCTCTTTTTATCTAAGCATACAATATCCAAGGTTCCAAATACTTGCCGTCTTTATCTTTCATCCTCAGAGTAACATGTTGGTCCTGAAGTCTGGTCAACTTGCTTTTTAAAAAATTCTAACATGTCATATGTGGATTTACCTTCAACCAGCAGATCCCAATCAAATTTTTCCAGTTTCTGTCTAATATTATTGGAATTAGTCTTCCACCAAATTAGCACTTTCACTCGGGGACCAGTCTTATCCTTTTCCATAACTTTCTTAAAACTTACAAGTTATGATCGTGTCGCAAAAATGCTCTCCCACTGGAATTTCAATCACCCAGCCAGGCTCATTCCCCAATACAACAGTCCTTCCCCAATTGGAATATCGATATATTGCTTCAAGAATCCATACTGGATGCACTTAACAAATTCTGCCTCATTGAAGCCCTTGGCACTAAGGGAGTTCTAGTTACAGGAAATTAAAAATCAACATTACCACAAAAAAACTGTTATTTTACATCATTCAATAATCTACTTACATATTCGTTCCTCCAATTCCCACTGGATATTGGGAGGCTTATCGCATAACCCCATTATAGTGATTGTACCTTTCTTATTCCTAAATTCAACCCTGTAAGAGCCCTCAGAGGTGTCCTCTCTCATTACAGCTGTGACATTGTTGTGGTTCTGTTCGCAGAGCTGGAAGTTTTTGTTGCAAACGTTTCTTCCCCTGGCTAGGAGACATCATCAGTGCTCTGGAGCCTCCTGCGAAGCGCTTCTTTGATGTTTCTTCCGGTATTTATAGTGGTCTGTCCTTGCCGCTTCCGGGTGTCAGTTTCAGCTGTCCAGGTCGATGTGTTTGTTGATGGAGTTTGTGGATGAATGCCATGGCCTCTTGTGCATGGTATTCATCCACAAACTCCATCAACAAACACATCGACCTGGACCCAATATACCAACCACTACAGCGGACAGCTGAAACTGACACCCGGAAGCGGCAAGGACAGACCACTATAAATACCAAAAGAAACATCAAAAAAGCGCTTTGCAGGAGGCTCCAGAGCACTGATGATGTCTCCTAGCCAGGGGACGAAACGTTTGCAACAAAAACTTCCAGCTCGGCGAACAGAACCACAACAACGAGCACCCGAGCTACAAATCTTCGCACAAGCTGTGACATTTCCTGAATCAGTAAAGCTACTCCTCCACCCCTTTAACATGCTTCTCTATCAAGCCTGAAACATCTAAACCTTGGAATATTAAGCTGCCAGTCGCAGAGTTCTAGAGCTTGGAAACAGACCCTTTGGTCCAACTTGTCTTTGCCAACCACACATCCTAAATTAATCTAGTCCCATTTGTCAGCATTTGACCCATATCCCTCTAAACGCTTCCTATTCATGTACCCATCGGATGCTTTTTAAATGTTGTAATTGTACCTGCCTCCACCATTTCCTCTGGCAGCTCATTCCATTCACACACCACCCTCCATTTTATGTTAATGCCTCTCACCTTAAACCTATGTCCTCTAGTTTTGGACTCCCTTACTTTGGGGAAAAGACCTTGGTTATTCACCCTATCTATTCCTGTCATGGTTTTATAAACACTACAAGGTCACTCCTCAACCTCTGATGTTTCAGGAAAATAGCCCAGCTTACGCCCAATGTTTCAACCCCCATATAAGATTTTTGCAGTGATTATTTCTAAATTGGAGATGGTGGTGTAAAATCTGTTCCTAAGAATGGTCACCTGGGGCAAAGTTGGTGTGAGAAAAGATCTGCCACCCTGCCAACCCACGTTAGGCCCACAAAAGCAAAATTGGCCGAAGTCTACCAAAAACACCCAGAATGCCCACGCAGGCTCACAAGCCAAACCAAACAGCGCACACAGGCAAAGGAATACACTAACAATGACAGAGCACCACAGATATCCCAAAGCCCCAAGGGCAGTTAGTTTCACAACCCAACAATACCAAAGCCACAATACAAGCAGCAAGTCAGACAGAGGTAACAGCAAGGACATTGCTCCCAGAACAAGACAATGGCAGCACCTCACCACTTCAGAGGAGACATTAACACCTATCTGTGAAGAGGAATGGAACCATCAATACTATCAGGAGCATTGTGTTGAAGGAACAGGACTGTTTTCCAATAACTGTTTTCCAATTAGCAACCTTGTAACTAGGTTACTCCATTTCCAGATACATTGTATTTTTCCCATTTCTTAATCAGCGATATTGTGCAGCATTAATATAAAAACTGGTCTCATCCTCAGCTCTGGGAAGAGAATCCTTGACTGCCTGGGCAGACTGTCTGTACCGTCTCAGCTTAGTCAGTTTCTTTTCCGAGATATCGCCGTACTAAAAAACGGTTTGTCAATTTCACTTCGAGCTATGCTTTGTGATCTCTAACCTATTGGGCAAATTTCTCCAACAGTTCGGCGTTTTTTTATTCTCTCTCAACAGGGTAAGCGAACCTCACATTTTTAATTTAACCCGATTTGTACCTGGCAGCCAGCCCTGCACCAGCGGGTCAGACCAGGGAAAGGCTAGATGACTGCAGAAGGTGTCAATAATTCTGATCTGCGGCAAATTGCCTTCAGCTCCTGCAATTTGGAACATTAGTGGCTTTGGTCTGTGGAGGTAGTCACTTGGCTCCTAAATTGTTAACTTAATTTTAAGCTGCCACTACTAGGCCTGTGGAGGTAGTCTGGTGGGAAGGTAAGTTAAACTGGCAGCTGGTAATTCAGTATTGAGCAGTGTGGACTGGGCTTGTGGAAGTCGTTGGCTGTGCTAAATTAATTACCTAAAGTTTTTACAACAAGCATTAAGTTGGCCCACGTGTGATCTACCTTGAGCCAGTACTTCTATCACGAACCTGATCTAGCCAGGAGAAAGACGGTTGGACAGAGAAAGTTAGGCAAAATACGTGGAGAGACCGTTCATCAAATTCTCGCTTTACTACTGACAGATCCACAACTCCAATGAAATTGACTGGCGCCCCATCGGTGTTGTCCTGTCCTGTGCTGTCTAAGTGTGTTTTGGGTGTGTCTGCTTGTTCTCTGGTTACTGAGTACTTGCCTTATTAATTTCAGGTGTCCCATCTGGCTGTGTTTGTTCAACTTGAGTAACTTTTATTGCCTAACCTGTCAATCACCCATGCCTGGGTGTTCTGTTAGCTCTCTATCTCTGTTTTTTTTCCTCGAAACTTAAATATAGCACTTACAAATCATCCCAAGATGTACAGGATGCCATGGGGGCATGGACATCCACCCTCTGCCAGGAGATACAAGCTGTGGGAACTGGGCAAACCCAACTTCATGGTGAGAATGGCCCGGGGCCAAAAATGAACAAGAGTACCCTGAAAAGACATGGTAAATATTCAGACTGCAAGAACAAGGTAGGAGATGCACTTGTTACACCTGGGTCACCGGCAGACACCGTGCTAAAAGACACAGGGCTGAAAATGTGTTGCTGGAAAAGTGCAGCAGGTCAGGCAGCATCCAAGGAGCAGGAGAATCGATGTTTCGGGCATGAGCCCTCCTTCAGGAATGAGGAGTGTGTGCCAGCAGGTAGGGAGGAGGGACTTAGGGGAGGGGCGTTGGAAATGCGATAGGTGGAAGGAGGTTAAGGTGAGGGTGATAGGCCGGAGTGGGGGTAAGGGCTCATGCCCGAAACGTCGATTCTCCTGCTCCTTGGATGCTGCCTGATCTGCTGCGCTTTTCCAGCAACACATTTTCAACTACTTCTTTATTAAATTCAGATTTCAAGATTCTGTCCAAGATCTTTGATTGCTGAGATTGGAAAAGGTGTTACCCCATACTGTTAAAGAGGACCAGACAGGCTTTATAAGGGGCCGTAGGTCCTCTAATAATATTAGAAGTTTGCTGAATGTGATCCAACCATGCCAGCAATGATCGATTCAAAGGTTGGTGATTTGGTTGGGGTTTGAGATGCAGATAAAGCATTTGATTGGGTGGAATGGCCGTATCTTTTTTATGTCTTAGAACAGTTTGGGTTGGGTGGGATCTTTGCTAGGTGGGTGGTGGTTTTATATCGCCACCCTCTGGCCGCAGTCATCACCAATGGGGAGAAGTCTGGGAATTCTAGGATTGGTAGGGGTAGTCAGCAAGGCTGCCCCCCTCACCGTTGTTGTTTACGTTGGTGATAGAGCCGCTAGCAGAAGCCATTCGTCAGAATGTCCACATAACCGCTCCGGAAGTGGGATTGAGGGCACACAATGTGGACAATGTCCTTCTGCTTTTATCGAACCCGATGACCTCCGTACCCCATTTGATACAATGTATCAATTCATTTGGGGCTATTTCAGGATATAAGACTAACTTTGCAAAATAAGACTATGCCTTTGGGGAACCTTAAGGATTTGCCCGAAGTTGAAGGTGGTCCTAAGTTCCCTTTTAAGTGGTCACAGGCAGGGCTCTGATACCTAGACATTTTTATTACCCCCAAGTTTGATCTGTTATTTTGGACTAACTTTGCTCACTTGCTTGACAATATTAAGCAAGATCTCCAGAGATGGATGCTCTTCCAATTTCACGGCTGGGCCGAATATCTCTCATTAAGATGAATATTCTTCCTTGTTTGCTTTATCCCATGCATATGCTCCCTATAACGTTTCCCAGATCAATGCTGCGGAAGGTTATGGAATGGTTTGGTTCCTTTTTCTGGCATCATGGGTGGCCAATCATCAAACTTACTAAATTGCAGTTGCCTCAAGGATGGGGAGGAATAGATTTCTCAGATATCAAGAGGTATCAATTGAGTTCCCTGCCGTCCTTCGTGTGCGATTGGGTAGGTAACAATCTGACTGGATATTGAGGCCTCCCAGGCAAAGTGCCCTCTTATTAAGCTGTTGTTCATGGGTAAGATGAGGACAGTTATGAACTACTGCCAGAATCTCATTGTCATTAGTAGAGTCAGGGTATGGAGGGCGATGCGTCAGACTGATGGTTGTTTATCCAAGACTTCACCCACGTACACCTATAGTTGGCATGCCAGGGTTCCGACCAGGGATGATGGACTCAGGGTTCAAACTATGAGCAGCAAGAGGAATTTCTCGTTTGGAAGAATTGTTTGAGGGGGAGGTTATGATGTATTTTGAGCAACTGAGCCGCAAATACGGGTTGCCCAGCAGAGATCTTTTCCGTTTTTTTAAGGTTAGGGATTTCATCCAGAAGAAGACTACGCTTCCCACTAAGTCCTGTCAGCCCAATACAGAGAGGTTTTTGCTACGTTCCACAAGCACTCTTTCAGGTTGTCCCCTCTATCGCCTGCTGGATGACAGGGCCTGGCAGGATATAAACCAGTTATGTGAGGTCTGGGAGGAAGAGCTAGGAGTGGAGATCTGTTCTGAAACATGGGAGAACATATGGGAGAATGCTTGGAAGATCTCAATCTGTAATAGGACATGCGCTACGCAGTTAAAAAGTTCTGCACAGGGCTCATCTGGCACCAGACCATCTGGCGAAGTTTAAAAAAGGGGATCCTCAGTGTGCCTCAAATGTAAGATAAGTGCAGGTACTCTTACCCATTGCTTCTGGACATGCCACGGGGTCCGTGTTTATTGGAGCGCTGTGCCGGGAGAGATAAGGAAGGTATTGAGGACTGAAGTCAAAGTAGACCCGATATCTCTCCTCTTAGGTCTACCGAATTTACCATCTTTAGATGGGCATGGGAAGAAATTATTTAATATTCTTGCATAATGTGCACAGAAGAATATTCTGATGAATTGAGAACCTGCTGGGCTTGCAGGGATGGCAGAAATTAATTATGGAGCACATTCCCTTGGACTTATTTTGTTACAAACATAGTGCACCACACAACAGGCCATTTTTATAAGACATGGCAGCCCTACTTGTGTTATTTGGATGTATATTTCTCAGTTGTCTTAACTAGGGCATTTGTTTAACCAGGATGGTTAGGTTTGTCAAGCCCTGGGCCCTGGAGGGGGGGGTCTCCTGAGTTAATACATGTATATATATAATGCTCCCATTCCTCTGTTTGGGAGCTTTGCACGCATTCTGTGTGGTTTTTTTTGATTTATTAGCTTTTTTTTTTGATCTATTAGTTATTTACTTATTTATTGGTGTTGCTTTGTACAGTGTTAGGGTTTGTTTTGTATTATAGAGTAGGTTAGTAGTTGGTAGGCAGCAGTTGCATTGTAATTTGTGTTTTGTTTTCTTTTAATTATGCTGACATTTGTTATTGATTTATTTTTCAATAATTCTATATGTTTGTAAAGTTAAAAAAATTTGCTAATAAATATATTACAAAAGAAAAAGGAGGTCTGGGACTCTTCAGCAGGCATCCCCTTAACGGAGAATGAGACGATGGCTATACTGACTCTCATCAAATGCATACTCACTACATATGCCCATGTATACAAACTACATAACTTAACCTGGCAAACAACATCCTGGGGGGCACACCTTGACCACACTTACTAACCTGGATGGGAATGGACTGTTCACCACACCAAGACAGACAGAGGCATTCCCCCAAATTACACAACTGGACCAACCAGCCAGGCCAGCACAGAGACCTATAGGGTTCTTCAAAGGACCATGTTGGAACTGTCGCAAAACAGGACACTTGGCTAAACGCTGCCAGGTACCATGCAGGCAGGGACAGCCAGGCCCCTCCATCCTCCCTCTCTCCCCACAGGCACAGCAGCCACAGCCCATCACCCCACCAAGCTGCCTACATTATGGCTGATCCCTTCCTCGTGCCTCTGAAATAAACTCGGGCTGTCACGAGAGAGAGGTTCTGCAGGCGGCCTCAAAACACCTCTCCAGCTCCACATCAGAAAATCCGGTGATGGATGTGGAAATGCGGGGGGGGCAGCTCATCTCCTTTCTGGTGGATTCCGGGTCCACCCACTTGTCTGCGCCTCCCTCTGTGGAACTTTCCCCAAGTTCCAACACTGTCCGTACAGTCGGGGTTTCGGGAATGCCCATGACAGAACACTCTCACAACCGTTGACTTTTAGTATTGGACCAGCCACTGTTCCCTGATGCGACCATAATTTCTGCTACCTGCCCAGTCACCCTCCTGCAGACTTTATGCAAGCTAAATGCCAGCATTCACTGTTCCCCGGAGTGTCTCACACTGGAGATCCTGGACACCCACTATTCCATGTTACGTGCGGCAATCACCCGCAGCCTGGAATTTCCTAACCAGACAAGCTCCTGCTATGCCTGGTTTTGCCCCACTACCCCGACTCGCGCTCTTCTCAACACCCTGCTTTCCCTGTTACCAATAGCCCCTTCAACCCCCACTTTATCTGTCCTCCGCTGGATGATACTGACAGGCCATTTCATCAGTTTCACTGTGCAGCTACCAGCCTGAGAAACTGGCATCAACATATGCTGTACTTCCAGGCCCTCACCTCCCCACAAGCACTCACTGGCCTGTACTTTGTGGGAGTGGCAACAGAGGTACAACTTGGCAAGGAACAGGCTCCACTGTTCTACGACGGCCCAACGGCTGTTCCGCACAGTCCCCTCATTGTTAAGAGTCCATGGATCCCTAAGGATTTAGGCCACATGATGATGCACCTAAGGGAGCACCCCTTCCACTTCGCACCCCTCAATCCAGTCCGCACCCCAATCAGTGCCCATTCATCCATTCCGACCCGGGGATTATGTCATGATAAAATCACTAAAAATAATTCTCTCTCCCATAGATGGAAAGGACTGTACCTGATCCTAATGACAACCCAGACTGCTGTGAAACTGGAAGGATGGCCTAAATGGACACACGCCACCCACTGCAAGAGGGCTCCACAACCTATGAATAGGAACCACACAGAGGAAGAAACCACTCCAACTACCAAGGATGGATCCAGCTGCTCGCAGCTGGCCCATGGGTATGCCCAGAGATTTAATCAGATCCGTTGCTGGGTCTGAACTAGGGTCCCTGTCCACTCTCACGGGGGCATTCCTTTAGCCTCAATCTCCTTAAACATTTCTGACATGGCGGAATGGTGGCTAGACCCAGACAGATCCCCTGAAGTTACTACACTGGCCACGCCCAAATATGGTGCCAATAGCTCAGCCGTTGGAGGTCTGCGGGGTACCACCTGGACAAATGTAAAGGGTGGTTTTACCCAGTCTACAATCTCTCCCATGAGCCCCCCAGCGCTAACCCATTGCTGACACTATCACACAAGGGCCATCTGGGAATCCTTCTGTTTAAAACCACACAGCCATCCAGATGGGAGGCTGGCTGGAGCCGGTGCACTGACTCCCTGCTCCTAACTCCCGCAGCACGCCGATCCGCTGCAGAAGGCAGCATGTTAAATCTACAGGTCCTCAACAGCACCAGAGAGAACCCCACCTTCCTTATTGTCTGGACAGGGACCCAGACCCGCTGTCTCCGGACCAACAACGGCACCTATTCCATCTGTGGCCTACCCCTGGCTGCCATTTTCCTGGACTGGGAGCTACTATGTTGGGTACGCTGTACCATTCATTAATCACTCAGTCCCCTCCCTTCCCAAAGCCCGTGACCCGCAGCAGACGAGCCTTCGCTGCCATCGAAGCAGCTCTCTACCTGATGTCACCCAATTCTGCAACCCTATGGTTACAGGTAGAAGCCCACAAACTCGCCGCCACACTAGAGGAGGTGGCAAACTCCACAGCAGGTGCAATCACCCAGCTGAATGCGAGGCTGTTGCCATCCGTACTGTGGCTCTGCAGAACAGGATGGCCCTGGACTACCTGCTCACTGCAAAAGGGGGCACATGTGCCCTCACTGGTGCTGACTGCTGCACTTACATTCCTGACCCCAGTGAAAACATCACAGACCTGGCACAACATATCCGGCAGGCAGCTTCTGTCCTGCATGATCAGAACTCCTGCTGGGACTTCTGGGATTGGGCAGCCTCCTGGCTGGGGTCATGGGGCACTGGCCTACTGCAGTGACTGATGGCCCTCATTGCTATCATTGCCAGCTTGAAAGCGCTAGCCATGGCCATCCAACTGTGATGCTCACGCCTTTGTGCAATCCTGTTACCATCTGCCCTCCTCACCACTCAGCTAGCACAGACCCACTAGGAGAACATCCCTGCCTCTGAAATAGCTTCTCCTGGACCAGACTTGGACACTGACAGCTACATGTCTGATACCAAGCCCGTTTCAAGTTTAACAACACCTTTCCTATGGTAGGGAGACCAAAATTAAATGCAGTATTCCAAAAGAGGCCGAACCGATGACCTGTACAGCCACAACATGACTTCCTAACTGCTATACTCAATGTCAATAAAAACAGAAGTTGCTGCAGGTGTGGCAGCATCTATGAAGAGAAATCAGAGTTCATGCTTCGGGTCTGGTGGCACTTCTTCAGAACTGTTCAGATTCATTGAGCTTTTCCAGTAACTTTTGTTTTTGTTTCTGATTTACAACATCTGCAGTTCTTTCGGTTTTTATGTCCTATACGCAATGAATTGACCAATAAAGGGAAGTGTACCAAACATCTTCTTCACTACCCTGTCTCCCTATGGCCACCATACCACAACAAAGCCTCACTGAATTATAAAATCTAGTGACATTCCTACTGCACCACCATCTAACCCAATCTGCTTTCTTTTTTTTATTTCACCTATTTTTTCTAACGGTGTTCAGTGGTGTTTTTTCATACTTCTGAGTAGTTTGGACTTGAACCCGGGCCTCTCGATCCAGAGATATAGTTACAACCAAGAGGGCCCCATTAAATTAAGTACAGTGACATTATCACTGTACCACCATCTAACCCACTCTGCTTTACATCTATGTCCTGATATATGATGAAAACCAGCTGCGTAACCTAAAATAGAATTAACATTTTGAAACTGTCGTCAATAAGTTTGACATCTAAGTAACATTCCAGCTAAGACTGGAATACAGAATAACAATACATTCAGTTCAGAGTTGATAATCACAAGCTCCAAGCTTTGTTTGCATTATGATAAAAAAAAAGACCAAAAGCCAACATTGACTTTCTATTTTTGTCATCTGTTGATTTTGACATAGTACCTCTTATGTCCTTAAGCCACATCATTTACCCACATTATGGAGAATAGTTATTCGATCACTGACCACTAGGGAAATCACCTGTTAGGGTTAGATTTATATCTTCCAGTCTGGAAAATAGACACTAGCTACTTCGTCCATTCAAAGTTAAAAATCACACAACACCAGGTTATAGTCCAACAGATTTAATTGAAAACACTAGTGTTGGAGCACTGCTCCTTCAACCTGAAGGACTATAACCTGGTGTTGTGTGATTTTTAACTTTGTACACCCCAGTCCAACACCGGCATCTCCAAATCATGATTGTCCATTTAACAACATCCTTTGTTGAATTGCCATATTCCCTTAACGTGTCTTCAATTTGATTTACAAGCATTCTAATTCGTACTTAATCAAATATCTTCTATAAATCTAAAGCCATGTTACAGATTCTTGATCAGTAGAATTTTTTTGACAAGAATTGTCTTTTACAAATCTGTGCTGTTAGCTTTAATTAACTAATGACTCTCTTGGTGGTCATTAATATTACTTTTCTGCTGCGAGCTATAGTAGCTTAAAGACTGCTCACATTAGGGCTGAATGTTTTACAGTGACATGGTTTATCCTATTCTCTGCAGAACAGTCCTCAGGATTCTACAAAGCATTTATAAGGGTGCAGTTCAACATTTTTTGTGAGAATTTTCTTCTATCATATCTCCCTCATCTCATTTCATTCTGACAACTTAATCTAATGGAAAAACAAAATTCTGCAGTAGATACTGAAAACAGTAAAATAGAAAATACGTAAAAAAGCAGCTTTGGTGTCTGGAAAATCAGAGATACTAGTTTCAAGTCTGTCATCTTAAATCAGAAAAGTTAGAGATGTAATAAATTTTGAGGAAAGGTTGCATAGGACAAGAACAAATGAAGGTCTGTGGTTAGGTGACTAGCAGGAGAGATTGAATGACAGCAGCTCAGATATTGATTATATTCAGAGATTGATAGATTTCTGGATATTATGTGGATAGTGTAGGAGAATGGCTTTCATCTGGATGAATGGCAGAGCAGGCTGGAGGAACCAAACGACCTGCAATAGTTCTTACGTTGCTGAAACCTAAATGGCCAAAGGGAATATTGATGTGACAAAGAAGTTATATATTTATACTATTTATTCATGAGTTACTTATTCATTTCAATTGGCTTTTCAAATCTCCATTCTCATTCTTATTGTTTACAATCCATTTGATTTCCATTAGCATTTAACCCAGCTTTTTTTGAAACATATAAAACTATTTCAAGCTATTTTAAGCACCTCATCCAATCTTCATTGTTTTTTTCTACAGGAATATGCCAATTCCATTCATCAGCAAAGGAGATTTACAAAAATAATACCAGGAATGAAAGATTCCTTATACAAGGATATATTAGAGAAATTCTCTCCTTGCAGCAGAGAAGATCAAGAAGATTAAGAGGAGGTAGATTCTTTAGAAAATTTCAAAAGTGAGTTAGTTATACATTTGAAAGTAATGAATTTAGAGGGCTATAAAAATCGGGTTGGAGAATGGGTCTAGCTGGGTAGCTCTTTCAAGAGCCAGAACAGACTTGATTGGCTAAATGTCCTCCTTCTGTACTCCAAAATTCTATGATTCTATTGATAATCATTCACCTGATCGGCTTCATTTCCAAAGTCTAAATCTAGAATTATGCTCTCTCTTGTTGGGCTTATCGTGTGCAAGGCTAACAAAGTCCTCTTGAACACAATTCAAGAATTGTGCACTCTGCTTTTCACATTTTGTGTCCTAGTCGATATTTGGGTAGAATTGTACAGTACAGAAGAAGCCCTTTTGAACATCAAATAGTTGAAATCCTTATCTATTATTAAACTTTTCTTTCTGCACAAAAATTCGCCTCCATATTTGTTCTAACATTTGACTGTACACACCTAGTAGTATAGCTGCCTTTCCTGTTTCTGAGCTCAACCCATTTGGCAGATTTGATGCTTTGTTTAGTATATACTCCCTCCTCATTGCTACAATTGGTGTTTTAACCATCAATATTATGCCCTGACATTTTTCATCCCCTTCTTTATCCTGCCTGAAAACTATCTAGAGCTGCCAGTCTTGCCCGTCTTTAGGCCAAATTATTGTTATACCAATGACATCATCTTGCCATGTGTTGATGTGCCCTCAGCCTGTTGGCTTAATTTGAAATCCTGCTTCATTTGCATGTACACCTTTTAACACTGCCAAATTCCTGTGGTGTATAATCTCTGTTTCCTTTGTCTTTCAGAGTCACTTGCTAAGTTTCTGTCTTTGATTCCCTGCTGGGTTTACTTAAGGTTTCCATTCCCTTCCATGGCATGGTGGCACAGTGGTTAGCACTACTGCCTCACAGCGCCAGAGACCCGGGTTCAATTCCCGCCTCAGGCGACTGTGTGGAGTTTGCACATTCTCATCGTGTCTGCGTGGGGTTCCTCCAGGTGCTCTGGTTTCCTCCCACAATCCAAAAATGTGCAAGTTAGGTGAATTGGCCATGCTAAATTGCCTGTAGTGTTAGGTGTAGGGAAATGAGTCTGGGTGGGTTGCACTTCGGTGGGTCGGAGTGGACTTGTTGGGCAGAAGGGCCTGTTTCCACACTGTAAGTAAGCTAATTTAGTTTAAATCCTTCCTAGCAATAGTGGCAAATTTCCCTTATAGACAGTCCAGCTTCTACAAGTTCCATCTTGCCCCAGAACAGGTCCCAATGCTCCAGAAATCCGATGCCCTAACCTTACGTACCAGTTCGATGTTCAATCGCTCATTTTTTTCTGTTTCAATGCTATGGCTTGGAACTGGGAGTAATCCTGAGAGTACACACTTAGAAGCCCTTCTTTTCAATCTCTTACACAGCTTCCTGAAATCTGCTTTCAGGAGCGTGTCCTCATTCCTGTCTAAGTCTTCAGTACCAACATAGGTCATGACCTTTGGCTGATCACCCTCCCTTCAGACAGTGCATCCATTATCTTGGCACAAGTCAGGCAACATACCATTGTATAGTCATGTCTATAGTCGCAGAAACACCTGTCTGGTCCCTGAAAATGGAATCCCCTGTTAATATTACTCTTCTATTCATATTCCAATTCCCCCATGTAGCTCAGCCATCCATGTGCCACTGACATAAGACTGGCAGTACTATTCTGAGGAACCATCATCCTGACCAATATCCAAAATGGAAATAGATTAGCAAGCAGGATCGACTCAGGGGACTCCTACAGATTTGAGCTTTCACCTCCTCTGTTCTCAATGTCTAAGGCCCATATCAGATGAAGCCATGACTTCTTTCAGTTTAATATAAAGCATCAACTGTTCACAATGTGGTCCACTTTACAATAAGGAGACCAAATACTGCCCCATCAATAACTCTAGATACATGCGACAGGTCAAGAATTATCAATGGGGGAAGGACAACTATGATGCGATTAGGCAAGAATTAGGATGCACAGAATGGGGTAGCAAAACGCAATGATGCAGACAATGGAAATGTGGAACTGGTTTCAGGAACAGATATTGCGTGTCCTTGATAGGTATGTCCCTGTCAGGCAAGGAGGATGTGATAAGGTAAGGGAACTGTGATTTACTACAGAAATTGCATGTCTTGTTAAGCGGAAGGAGGCAGCATATGTGTTGATGAGACAAGATGGCTCAGATGAGGCAATGGAGAGTTACAGATCAGCCAGGAAGGATTTAAAGACAGAGTTAATAAGAGCAAAGAGAGGACACAAGCAGTCTTTAGCAAATAGAATAAAGGAGAACCCTAAAGCTTTCTACAGGTATGTGAGGAATAAAAGGATGACTAAGGTAGGAATAGGGCCAGTCAAAGACAGAAGTGGGAAGTTGAGTGTGGACCCTGTGGAGATCAGAGAGGTGCTAAACAAACATTTTTCATCAGTTTTCACTCAGGAAAAGGAGAATATTGTAGAGCAGAAGAATGAGATATGAGATATTAGACTAGAAAGGACCGAGGTTAGTTACGAAGAGGTGTTATCAATTCTAGGAGGAGTGAAAGTAGACAAGTCCCCTGGGCCGGATAGGATTTATCCAAGGATTCTCTGGGAAGCTAGGGAGGATATAGCAGAGCCTTTGCTTTGATAATGGAATCATTGCCTACCAAATTTAGTACCAGAGGACTGGAGGATTGCAAATGTTGTGCCCTTGTTCAAGAAGGGCAGTAGAGATGACCCAGGTTAATTATAGACCAGTGAGCCTTACTTCTGTTGTAGGACTTATAATCATCCAGCAAGCAACAATTTGATTTCAGATAATCAACATGGTTTCAACAAGGGCTGGTCATGTCTCACAAACCTCATTCAGTTTTTTGAGAAGGTGACCAAACTTGTAGATGCGGGTAGAGCAGTTGACGTTGTTTACATGGACTTCAGTAAAGCCTCTGATAAGATTCAACATGATAGGCTAATGGACAAAATGTGGGGTCATGGGATTGAGGGTGATTTAGCAGTTTGGATTAGAAACTGCTTTTCTGAAAGAAGGCAGCGAGTGGTGGTTGATGGAAAATATTCAGCCTGGAGTCCAGTGGTGTTCCACAAGGATCTGTTTTGGGAACACTGCTGTTTGTCATTTTTATAAATGACTTAGACACAGGCATAGGTAGATGGATTAGTAAATTTGCAGATGACACTAAAGTCGGTGGAATAGTGGACAGTTTGGAAGAATGTTACAGGTTGCAGGGGGAACTGGATAAACTGCAGAATTGGGCTGAGAGGTGGCAAATGGAATTCAATGCAGCTAAATGTGAGGTGATGCACTTTGGGAAGAATAACAGGACCACGTTCTCAAACAGACCCGTTACCACAGCCACATCTCCTTCCTCAGCACCTGCCTAAGGAACCGACTGATCCCACACGGACTCCGAACTACATTCCTCATTTCCCCTCCCCCCACCTTGTCTCAGTCGGTTCCCTCAACTCAGCACCGCCCTCCTAACCTGCAATCCTCTTCCTGACCTCTCCGCCCCCACCCCACTCCGGCCTATCACCCTCACCTTGACCTCCTTCCACCTATCCCACCTCCATCGCCCCTCCCCCTAGTCCCTCCTCCCTACCTTTTATCTCAGCCGGCTTGGCTCTCTCTCTCTTATTCCTGATGAAGGGCTTATGCTCGAAACGTCGAATTCTCTATTCCTGAGATGCTGCCTGGCCTGCTGTGCTTTGACCAGCAACACATTTGCAGCTGTGATCTCCAGCATCTGCAGACCTCATTTTTTACTCGAAGATTTTAACCTACTGCGAATCCTCTTACAAGGATGCCTTCCTTGAAGAAGCTCTCTTCCTCCCTCTACAAGGATTTCAGTGAGTCCCTCTCTCACTGCACCCCCAGGTCATCTCCTCTGCACAGAAGCTCTTCAGCCACGTTCTCAAACAGACCCGTTACCACAGCCACATCTCCTTCCTCAGCACCTGCCTAAGGAACCGACTGATCCCACACGGACTCCGAACTACATTCCTCATTTCCCCCCCCCCCACCTTGTCTCAGTCGGTTCCCTCAACTCAGCACCGCCCTCCTAACCTGCAATCCTCTTCCTGACCTCTCCGCCCCCACCCCACTCCGGCCTATCACCCTCACCTTGACCTCCTTCCACCTATCCCACCTCCATCGCCCCTCCCCCTAGTCCCTCCTCCCTACCTTTTATCTCAGCCGGCTTGGCTCTCTCTCTCTTATTCCTGATGAAGGGCTTATGCTCGAAACGTCGAATTCTCTATTCCTGAGATGCTGCCTAACCTGCTGTGCTTTGACCAGCAACACATTTGCAGCTGTGATCTCCAGCATCTGCAGACCTCATTTTTTACTCGAAGAATAACAGGAAGGCAGAGTACTGGGTCAATGAAAAGATTATTGGTAATGTGGATGTGCAGTCCATGTACATAGATCTCTGAAAGTTGTCACCCAGGTTGATAGTGCTGTTAAGAACTCATATGATGTGTTAGAGTTTCATTGGTAAAGGGATTGAGTTCTGGAGCCGCAATATCATGCTGCAACTATACAAAACGCTAGTGTAGCCGCACTTGAAATATTGTGTACAGTTCTGGTTGCCTTTTTCGGGAAGGATATGGAAGCATTGGAAAATGTGTAGAGGAAATTTACCAGAATGTTGCCTGGTCTGAGGGAAGGTCTTATGAGGAATGACTGAGAGACTTGGGTTTGTTCTCATTAGAAAGAAGGCAGCTAAGTGGGGATTTGATAGAGACATACAAGATGATCAGAGGATTAGATTGGGTAGACTGTGAAATACTTTTTCCTAGGATGATGACGTCAGCTTGTACAAGGGAGCATAACTACAAATTGAGGGGTGATAGATTTAGGACAGATGTCAGAGGTAGGTTCTTTCCGCAGAGAGTGGTAAGGGCGTGGAATGCCCTACTGCCAATGTGGTTAACTCAGCCACTGGGATAGTGTAAGGGGACAAGCTGAGAATAGTTCACAGGTCGGTACAACATCGAGGGCCGTAGTGCCTGTTCTGCGCTGTACTGTTCTATGTTCTATTGCCTGGGCATACATGCTACAAAACACCTCCATTAACTCTTTAAGTGTGCCTCTGATTGTCAAGACTGTAACTTTGCTATCACATAAACTTGCCTGCCCATAGCCTACTACAGTGCTTGAATGAAGTTCAATGTATGCTTCAGAAACAGCACTTTGAGTGGACTCAATGTCCTTCTGAACTGAATACTTTTGAAGAATTTCAGATAACTATCAGCACAGGTCTTGGTTTTTTTGTGAACAGCAGCTGTTGTTAATAATTCTGCCTTTATCTATTTACATCACTGGATTTTTTTTGTTATTTAATTGTCCCATTCCCTGTGATGCCTCACCCTTACCCCTAGACTTTTAGTGTCACTTGTATTCTACCAACAGAGAAATTCTTTTCTTGTTCTCCTGAAACTCCACAATCCCCTTTCTTTGCTTTCGTATTTAAAACCTTTTCCAATTGACATAATCAGTCAATGACCTGAAAAATTAGTGCCCTCTTCCCAGATGCTGCCAGATCTGCTATGTTGTGTGTATTGTCTTTACAGAGCATCTTTAGAGTAATAAAAGAAGGTGCTTCGTAGGTGCATTATAATGAAAAGTTAAGCATCTAGGCACAGATATTAGCTCTGATTGATCAGCACATTATAAGACAAGCACGAGATTGAGGTTTGGAGTGTAGAGATTGGGTATGTTGCAGAGGTTGGAAACTAGGCACTGGAAGCAAGGTCAGCAACTATGGAGCAATTAAAATCTGGAATGTACAATAAGTTAGATTCAGAGGAAGGTAGATATCTCAAAGGGCATGGGAAACATTCACAAAGTTCGGGAAAAGAGAGAGGTATTTGAAAAAGTGGATGAGAATTTTAGAATTCTCACAACCAATATGGATCAGCACATACAGAACTGAGAGTGAAATGAGACATGGGCAGCAAAGTTATGGATGATCTGAAGTCTTTCACGGATAGAATGCAGGAACCTAGCCAGTTGTGCGCTGAAACAATCAAGCATAAGGTTAACGAAGATATGAATGATGGCCTTAGCAGCAGACAAGCTGAGAAAGGGGAAAGGTTAGGTGATGTTATGAATGGAGAAGTAGGCAGACTCAGTGATGGCACAGGAAATGAGACTGGAATTCATCTTGGGAGCAAATATGACATCGTGATCACAAACAGTCTGACGTAATCTCAGACAATTATCAGAGAAAGGGATGGTGTTAGTATCTAGGAAACAGAGTTTGAAGCAAGGGCAATGACACTTAATTGGAGAAAACATCTGTTAATAGAAGGCTAGACAAAGTCTACGAATTTTGCAATAGAGGAAAGTGTTTTTGTTTCAGGTTTCCATTATTTAGTATTTAGCTTTGCACTTACGTAACTCATTTTGCGCAGGAAAACATCCTAGCATGCTTCAGGGACACAAACAGATAAAAATGGAAGACACCTAATAGGATCGAAAGCTAGGAAAAGAGGCAATAGAATTTCAGTAAGGAATTCTAGGATTGCAAAACCAAAGTGACCAAATTGGAAATCCAATGAGGTAAAAGAAGGGGATGATGTTACAAGAGGGTAAAGTCAGAAGAACAGATATTTGAGGAACGTTAGGGAGATGAGGTGATGAATTCATGCAATTAATTCAATATAGAATTGAGAATTTCTACCTGGTATTGCTGGGTGTCAAACAGCCAATGTACTCCAATGGGTACAAGCAAGTGTTACTTAGCATGGGACAGAAAAGGGTGGAAGGGTTTGGAAAAAGTAAACTTTTTTGCAGGATAGGGAGAAGAGGTCAGCCAGAAAAACACTAATATAGAAGGCTGAAGGGCAGAAGACAAAGAAGGAGCCCTTAAGTTATATGATCGAATAGCGTAAGTCTGCTCCATCAGGTTTCTTCTGCCATTTGATCATGGGTGATATGCTTTTCAATCTCATCCTCCCACTTTGTCCCTGTAACTCTCAATCCCCTTATCAGTTAGGTGCATTAGTCAGACATGACTTCTCCTTGACAATGCCAAGCTGACTCAGCCCTATTTACCATGTACTTCCAAGTACTCCAAATCTCATCCTGAATAACAGATGCTAAAATCTTGCTAACAACCAAAATTAAAGATCAGGCAAACTTGTCAAGTTTCTTGTCTTCTTCCTCCCTCCTTTAACAGAGATATTGCATTAGCCATTTTCCAGTCCTCTGGGAGCCTCACCAACTCCAGTCATTTCTGAACCACTACCACTAAGCCTCCATAATCTGCTGAGCTACCACTTTCAGAAATCTGGGGAGTAGTCCGTTTGGCCCAGGTGATTAATCCAACTTCATAAGTTTCAGCTTCCCCACCATATTCTCCTTAGTCTTTTATATTACAAACTAGCTTCTGCTCATATTCCATCTTCGAATCCGTTTTTTTATGAAGTTATCCTCTGCAGGTCTTTAAAGGGTTTCTAATCTAATGCTTCCCAATAATCTTCTTCACATTCTATGTTTTGTTCTGTTGCTTTTATGCTGTCCATGACTTCCCTTGTCAGCCAGGTTTCCACTCTTTAGTACATTGTTTCTTCCTTTGGATGAATTTCTCCTGTGTGTCCTGAATTATCCCCAGAGAATCCTGCCATTGCTGCTTCACCCTCTTTACTGCTAGGGCTCTCCTTCCAAACAACTCTGGTCAGCCCATGTCTTTGTAGTCACCTTCACTCAACTATAATACTGTTACATCCGATTCCAGCTTCTCCCCCTCAAACTGCAGGGTAAATTCTATCATATTATGGGCACTACCCCCGGGGGATTCTTCACCTTCAGCTCCCTAATCAAGTCTTCCTCATTAAACATAATCAAATGCCCGATCCCTAGTAGACTCTTCTACAAGCTGCTCCAAAACAATCCATTTCACAGAAATTCCATTTTCCGAAGACCTGCTACCAATCTGATTTTCCTAGTCTACCTGCAGTTCCCTATGATTACTGTAATAGCCGTAATTTGGAGATGCCGGCGTTGGACTGGGGTGTACAAAGTTAAAAATCACACAACATCAGGTTTATTTGGAAGCACTAGCTTTCGGAGCGCTGATCCTTTATCAGGCGGTTGTGGAGTACTTTTTAGTTCTACTTTCTAATTTAGCACATTGAAGCTCATATTCCATCACCAGAACCTCTTTCTAGCGATATTATTGGTATTTATATAGATCACGACATCTGGATCTTTCCCCTCCTACTCCAAATTCTTCTGTAGCCCAGATTTGATACCCTGAATCAGGCACTAGGCAGGATCTACAGCCTTCAGTACTCTCGATCCTGGCCAGAGAACAGCATCTATTCCCTCAACTATACAATCCCCGATTACAACTACACTTCTTTTTCTCTCTCTAGTCTTGAACCACAAGTGTACCACAGTGCCATGGTCAGTTTGCTCATCCTCTCTACAATCCACACTTTCATCTACACAGGGAGCAAGAATCTCACACTTGCTGGACAAGCTCAAGAGCTAATGGTTCTACAACATAATTGTCAGGATCCCTCTACCTACCTCACTCACAGTCACACAATCCTGTCCCTGACCAAATTCAAGGCAACTAATATAAGATGTGACTGCCTCCTGAAACACAGAGGATAACTTTCTCCCTCCCAATATGTAGCAGTGTTTGAAAATCAGACTGCCAGAATTCCTCAACCAACGAACAGTTGTTACAGATGTGGTCACTATGAACAACAATAGCTTCCACATCATGCAGGACAGCAGGTCACCCAAACTTGAATATCTATTTTATTTACAGTACTTAGTTCTTAATTTGACTTAGAAATTTTCCTACTGGTCATTTAATTTGTAACCTACAAACATTTCCCCTATTTACCTTCATTTTGAAAGTAACCTAGAGTCGATAGTCATATTAGAAGCTGTTGTGGTTCTGTTCGCCGAGCTGGGAGTTTTTGTTGCAAACGTTTCGTCCCCTTTCTAGGTAACATCCTCAGTGCTTGGGAGCCTCCTGTGAAGCGCTTCTGTGCTGATTCCTCCGGCATTTATACTGGTTTGAATCTGCCGCTTCCGATTGTCAGTTGCTGTCCGCTGCAGTGGCCGGTATATCGGGTCTAGGTCGATGTGTCTGTTGATAGAATTTGTGGATGAGTGCCATGCCTCTAGGAATTCCCTGGCTGTTCTCTGTTTGGCCTGCCCTATAATAGTGGTGTTGTCCCAATTGAATTTGTGTTGTTTGTCATCTGAGTGTATGGCTACTAGCGATAGCTGGTCGTGTCGTTTCATGGCTAGTTGGTGTTCATGGATGCGGGTTGTTAGCTGTCTTCCTGTTTGTCCTATGTAGTGTTTTGTGCAGTCCTTGCATGGGATTTTGTACACTATGTTGGTTTTGCTCATGCTGGGTATCGGGTCCTTTGTCCTGGTGAGTTGTTGTCTGAGGGTGGCTGTTGGTTTGTGTGCTGTTATGAGTCCTAGTGGTTGCAACAGTCTGGCTGTCAGTTCAGAAATGCTCCTGATGTATGGGAGTGTGGCCAGTCCCTTGGGTTGTGGCATGTCCTCATTTCATTGTCTTTCCCTAAGGCATCTGTTGATGAAATTGCGCGGGTATCCGTTCTTGGTGAATACCTTGTATAGGTGCTCTTCTTCCTCTTTTTGTAGTTCAGATGTGCTGCAGTGTGTTATGGCCCTTTTGAATAATGTCCTGATGCAACTTCGTTTGTGTGTGTTCGGGTGGTTGCTTTCATAGTTCAGGAGCAAAACCAACGTAGTGTACAAAATCCCATGCAAGGACTGCACAAAACACTACATAGGACAAACAGGAAGACAGCTAACAACCCGCATCCATGAACACCAACTAGCCACGAACGGCACGACCAGCTATCGTTAGCAGCCATACACTCAGATGACAAACAACACGAATTCGATTGGGACAATACCACTATTATAGGGCAGGCCAAACAGAGAACAGCCAGGGAATTCCTAGAGGCATGGCACTCATCCACAAATTCTATCAACAGACATATCGACCTAGACCCGATATACTGGCCACTGCAGCGGACAGCAACTGACAACCGGAAGCGGCAGATTCAAACCAGTATAAATGCCAGAGGAATCAGCACAGAAGCGCTTCATAGGAGGCTCCCAAGCACTGAAGATGTCACCTAGAAAGGGGACAAAAAATTTGCAACAAAAACTCCCAGCTCGGCGAACAGAACCATAACAACGAGCACCCGAGCTACAAATCTTCTCACAAACTTTGAATATTAGAAGCTATCAACAGGTTACCTGCAATGTCACTTTTGTGCTGAGCCCCTGATCCTGGGCTTCGATTTATTCTGTTAAAAAATATCTTACAAGCTATGAGCCAAAAAAACAAGCAAACAATACCGCTTGCCTGCTGCGCCAAACTTTGAAACTACCTCCAAATTCCCCACACCATATACTCACTTGGGCTGTCTCTCACTCTGGACCCCTCCTTCCTCAGTGTGTGCAGCTTATTGATGATAAAATGAATGGCTGTTAAGTTGTGATGGATGTTCCAGAGTTGTTTCAGGGTTATTTCTAACTTCAAAAAGTACTTGTCTGGACTCAGGAATTGAGGGAACACTGAAATAATTACTGATGACACAAAGGTGAAGGCAACATGGAAGTAATGGTGCCTTAAAGAACCTACTACTCATTTCCTTCCAAACAATCAACATTTCTATTGTTTAGAAACCCACTCAACCTTTCCGCATAAGATGAGGAAACTTCATAAACCTTCTCTGGATTGCCTCTGATGCCAGCATATCTTTCTTTAGCGAAGGGGCTCAAAACTGTTCACTGTATGTCGGCTGAGGATTAACTTGTACCTTATGCAGTTTTAGTAAAACCTCCCCAACCTTTATACTCCAGCCCCTTTGAAATAAAAGCTAACATTCCATTTGCCTTCCCTATTACCTGTTGAATATGGAAGTTAGCTTTTTATGATTCATGCATGAGAATTCCTAAATTCGGTAGCTTCCTTCAGTCTTTGTAAATAATACATAGCTCCTGTATTCTTTTTGTCAAAGTGCATTACCTTACATTTTCCCACATTAGATTCCATCTGCCAAGTGTTTGCCTGCTCGCTTACATTGCCCTATATCCCTCTACAGATTATGTTATTCTCAACACTCTCCTTTCCATCTATTTTCTCATCCATAAATGTGGCTACAGTACTTCGATTTTCCTCATTCAAGTCATATGTTGGAAATAATTGCGGCCCAAGCACCAATACTTGTGGCACTCTACAGACCTTGCCCACTACTCTTTCAAGAACCTTTTCAAAAGGTGCCTCTTCAATCATGTCTTCATTCAAGTCCTCAAATTTCCCTACTATTGCTAGTTCCTTTTTACTCCTGCAAAACCTCTCCACTCATATACACTGTATAAGACATCCACTGTTGTTGCTGTGATGAGCGATAACACTACAAGGAGAGGATCAGTTGCTCTGGGAATTTTAAAGTACTTGTCCGTTGGGTGCAATTTTCAATGCTACTTACTTATGAATGCTGATGTAAGCAGTGGTACTTGCACAGCCTGTTGATAATGCTTCAAATATGATCGAGGTGTCCACTCGTGATAGTCCTGATCCCCCAACATCTTGACGAACATAAATCCCACCAAATCCAAGTTGCGCAGCTTTCCTCATTGTCTCCACTGGAAAGATTTCCTGCTCAATATTAAAAGACATAAATGATAAAAGACCTGGTGGGCGGCACGGTGGCACCGTGGTTAGCACTGCTGCCTCACAGCGCCCGAGACCCGGGTTCAATTCCCACCTCAGGCGACTGTGTGGAGCTTGCACATTCTCCCTGTGTCTGCGTGGGTTTCCTCCGGGTTCTCCGGTTTCCTCCCACAGTCAAAAGATGTGCGGGTCAGGTGAATTGGCCATGCTAAATTTCCCATAGTGTTAGGTAAGGGGCAAATGTAGGGGTATGGATGGGTTGCGCTTTGGCAGGTCGGTGTGGACTTGTTGGGCTGAAGGGCCTGTTTTCACACTGTAAGTAATCTAATCTTAAAAAAAACCTTTTAAAGAAAAGAAACAAAAACATACAATATGAAAAAAATCAGACTGAGGGAGTTTTAACAGCCATCATAAGATGACCAAAAATAAACTATAACATCAAACCAGAAGGTAACAAAAACAGACAGTACAGCCTTCTTAAAGATATAAAAAGTAAGAAAGAGACAACAAAGAATGAAGCAAGGAAAATAATGGGGTAACAAGAAACTGCAGAAGAGTTAAACAAATATTTCCCAGTCTTCGCAGGACAAGATACTATTGGCATTACAAAAATACTAAATGGGGGAAGAGGAGGAAATAAATATAATTACCAGTGAAGGGAAAGTTTAAGGAAACTACTGGGGCTAACCATCCACTGGGCTTGATGGGTTGCACCTAGGTGCGGCTACAGAAATAGTGGATGCACTGTCTTAATCCGCCAAGAATTGTTGGATCCTAGAAAAATCTCAGAATTGGAAAACTGTCTATTTACAATGGAAAGATAACAACAGGCAAGTTGGACTAATCTTCCAAATTACAAATTTTAAGCTATTATAAAAGATGTAATAGTGGAGCATGTAGAAATGTATAACATAATCAAGTAGAGTCAACATGGCTTCATGAACAAGAAATCATGCATGACAAATATATTAGTTTTTGAGGTGGTACCAAATAGTGGATAAAGGGGAACCAGGAGATGTAGTATATTTGGATTTCCAAAAGGCATTCGATACCATACATAAAATTACTCAATGAGATAACCCTAGTATTTGAGGTGGTATAAAGGGTTGAGGAGATAGGATTGCCTAACTAACAGAGCAGAGAGTTGGGATAAAGGAGTCATTTTCAGGATGCTAACTGTAAACCAAGGAAAGATACAGCAGCCACAATTATTTACAAAATAGTGACTTGGATAATAGAAGTAAACATACTATCACTAAGTTTGAGGTTGACAAAAATAGGTGGAAAGGCAAGTGGTGATGATGACTTAAGAGTCTACAGATAGATAAAGACAGAGCTAGCAACTGACCAAAATCATAGCAGATGGAATATAATGTGGGAAAATGTGAGGTTTTGCACTTTGATGGGAAGAACAGAAGAACTAAGTATTATTTAAAACAGAAAAGATTGTAAAAAAGCTGCACAGAGGAATTTGTGGTTGCTGGTATATATATCACAAAAAGTTAGCATCCACTAGCCTTTATTTCAAAGGGAATTTTTAGTAAAAAACAGGAAAGCTTTGCTTAAATTATACCAGTAACTGATCAGACCACAGCTGAAGCAGAACCATAGAATCCCTACAATGTGGAAACAGTCCTTTGGCCCAACAAGTCCACACCGACTCTCCGAACAGTACCTCACCCAAATCCATTCCCCTACCAAATTACTCTACATTAAACTCTAACTAACACTATGGGCAACTTAGCATGGCCAATTTACCTAACCTGCACATCTTTAGATTGTGGGAGGAAACTGGAGCACCCAGAAGAAACCCACGCAGACACGGGGAGAATGTGCAAACTCCACACAGACAGTTGCAAGAGGCTGAAATCGAACTCGCGTCCCTGGCACTGCGAGGCAGCAGTGCTTATCACTGAGCTACCGTGCCACCCGAGTACTTTCAACAGTCTCAGTTGCCTTATCTTAAAAGAAAATCCTGGTATTGTGGGTAGTCTAGAGAAGGTTAACTAAGTTCACTGCAGGTATGGAAGGACTTTAGGAGGAAAGGTTGAGTAGTTTGGGCTTGTACTTACTGGAGTTCAGAAGAATGAGAGAGGACCTTATAGAAACATGCAAAATTCTTAGGGGTTTGACAAGGTCGATGGGGAGACGTTGTTTCCCCTTCTGAGATTCCAGGACCAAAGAGTAAAATCTCAGAATAAGCAGTTGTTCATTTCTCAAGTTTTCTCTCAGATTGGTAAATCTGTAGAATTCTTAAGCATAGGGCTGTCAAAGCTGGGTCGTTAAGTATATTCAAGGCTGCGTTGGCCACATTTCTAATGACTAAAGTAATCAACACTTGCGGATAAGCCAGAAAAATTGAGTTGAGGATTATCAGAACATAGATCAGTAATGCACAGCACAGGAACAAGACCTTTGTCCCAACATGTCTGCGTCAACTACAAAAGCATTCTAAACTAATTCTATCTGCTTGCACATGGTCTATTCCATGCCAATTCATGTGTTTGTTTAAATGCTTCTTAAACATTGCTACTGTCTCTCCTTTTACCATCTTCCCTGGTAGCACAAGCCAGGCACCTACCACTCTTATTCTCATGCATCTCCTTTAAATCTTTCATCACTTGCCTTAAAGAACAGCCATGATTTCACTAAATAGACTACTTTTGCTCCTACATCTTATAGTCTTTCACTTCAGAACAAAACCCAAAAGGAAATACTAAAAATATACAATCCCTCAAATTGATAATCCCCTATGTGTAATAATAATAATTATTATTATGTGTAATAATGTATGAAGTATAAAATATATCACAGCACAAGGATTGGTGCTGGGTCCAGTACTTTTTGTCATTTACATAAATGATTTGGATTTGAGCATAACAGGTACAGTTAGTAAGTTTGCAAATGACACCAAAATTGGAGGTGTAATGGACAGCGAAGAAAGTTTACAACAGGACCTTGACCAGATGGGCCAATGGGGTGGCAGATTGAGTTTAATTCAGATAAATGCGAGGTCTTGCATTTTCGGAAAGTAAATCTTAGCAGGACTTAAACACTTAATGGTAGGATCCTTGGGAGTGTTGCTGAACAAAGAGACCTTGAAGTGCAGGTTCATGGCTCCTTGAAAGTGGAGTCACAAGTAGATAGGATAGTGAAGAAGGCGTTTGGTATACTTTTGTTTATCGGTCAGCGTATTGAATACAGGTGTTGGGAGGTCATGTTGCGGCTGTACAGGACATTGGTTAGGCCACTGTTGAAATATTGCGTGCAGTTGTGGTCTCCTTCCTATCAGAAATATGTTGTGAAACTTGAAAGGGTTCAGAAAAGATTTACAAGGATGTTGCCAGGGTTGGAGGATTTGAACTATGGGGAGAGGCTGAACAGGCTGGGGCTGTTTTCCCTGAAGCGTCGGAGGTTGAGGGGTGACCTTATAGAGGTTTACAAAATCTTGAGGGGCATGGATAGGATAAGTAGACAAAATCTTTTCCCTGGGGTGGGGGAGTCCAGAACTAGAGGGCATAGGTTTAGGGTGAGAGGGGAAAGATATGAGACCTAAGGGGCAACTTTTTCACACGGAGGTGGTACATATATGAAACGAGCTGCCAGAGGAAGTGGTGGAGATTGATACAATTGCAACATTTAAAAGGCATTTGGATGGGTATATAAATAGGAAGAGTTTGGAGGGATATGGGCCGGGTACTGACAGGTGGGACTAGATTGGGTTGGGATATCTGGTGGGCATGGACAGGTTGGACTGAAGGGTCTATTTCCATGCTGTGCATCTCTATGACTCTATGACATGCCTTCAGCTTGTGTAATATAGACCCATATTACACCTGTGGAGATTTAAAACCAGTAAATTGCATAGATTTAGTAACAGATGAACTGTAGTGATTACAGCTATCATTCTCAAAACAACAATAACCGCTGAAGGATGCCGCAAATTACCAAATAAAGAAAGTAGCTGATGCTGGGACTCAACATCCATCTTGCATATACATTTACTGCAAGGTGAAACAGGCCAGGATTTTGTGGTTAGCTGCAAAACAGGTGAGCTGACTACTGTCTGAATAAAGCTGGCTGGTGACTTACGTCAAGATTTCGACTCACCCAACAACTCTAGTTCCAAGTTTAGCCCTTGGCGACAGAAAATGGCAATTTGTAATTACTGTCACATCCCCGTAACAAATCAGGTTAAACGCACTTAAAAATCCACCATTAAAAATAAGATTTCTACAAAAAGGAAAATAATTTTAAACTATAGAATTTTTTATCAGAATAATGACTTTCCACAGCTACAGAATTAACTTTCCAGGGAGTATGAGGATGCTTTATGGTAATTGTGACACTAGTCTGCTATGAAAAGCAGTTACACTCCAGTCAACAAGCTCCAAATTTTTCCAGGATAGCTCAAGTGAGAAAATAGTACCACTGATCAGGACCACAGTGGAGATTACCGTCTGGGGGAAACCTCTGCAGTGCAACTTCTGAAATAGCAGAGATACGCTATTTATTCATGAAGGTGTGGATGTCAATAGCAACATCATTTATTGTTACGCACAGGCATGTCTGGGTTTCATGTTACCAGACCAGACTTCTGAAGTTACTGTTAATATCAATGGTATAATGAAACACTTCGCTGTCATTATCACAACAAAATTCAGGCCATTGTAGTATCTACATTCATTCCCTTAAGCATTCATTCTGTTCAGTTTGAAAGATGGCTTTGTTCTATTCTAAATGTAAAAGGACTTAACTGATGATAGCAGTTGTAGTTAATGTGATTGCAAACATTAAAATAGTAACACCAACATAATTAATCTTGACTTAACAAATTTAATCAATAATGACTGTACAGAACCTAATTTATTTAAATTAATGAAAAGCACCAATTATCCATTCTTGAAATGTAATTTTAAGAATCGATAGGTCAAATTTCAGATCCATTAGTTTAAAACTATATATTGACAGGTGACATTTGTGTCACTGTTTATCCAGTAGAAAGGATCAGATGGCTAGGGGATTCAATTTGCACTTCATCATACCTTATTTAATTAATAATTCTCAAATTGTCAGCATGAAATGCTCATTCTGGTTATCAGAAAGTGACAGCAAACATTCTCCTTGAATTGCCAAAGTCTTTACTTGAGTACTTCCTGTACACAGGATACTTTGAGACTGGGAGGGAAACCTGGAGGTGATAGTATTCCCGTGCACCTGGTGCCCGTCACTTGAATTGTGTATATTACAGAATAATTTAATGCATGCTGTAGACAGTACACATTTCAGCTATATTTTCTCCATCAGGGTACTAAATGTTCAGATGTGGGTACAGCATCTTAATCGAATGGGCAGCTATATTCAGGATGGTATTAAATAGAACATAAAATAGTACAGCACAGTACAGGCCCTTTGGCCCATGATGCTGTACTGAGCATTTACCTTAATCTAAGATACCTACACATCCTCAATTCACTACTGTCCACAGACTTGTCCAGCAGTGGCTTAAATGTCCCTGATGTTAGAATATTTAGTGCAATTCCAACGACAATTATCTGGCCAAACGAGGAGGGTTCCATCACTTGCCTGCTTTGTGCTTTGCAGATGGTAGTGAATTATCTGTTGCAGAATTCACATTCTCACCTAGTTTTAAATATCTTAATCAAAGTGTTTATACATGTTGTTTCACATCTCAATGGTAGGTAAGACTCAGAAGTAGGGACACCAGTGCATCTCAAGAACCTTACCATGGTATCCAAGGAAATTTGGCAAAGTGGATCCACAATTGGCTAAATGGCAGGAAACAGTTAATGGTTGAGGTGTGCTTTCCAACTGCAAGTTGATGTCTCACAAGTGGTTCATGTTGGGGCCTCTGCTGTTTATAGTTTTTATACAAGTTTTGACAAACTGATCAGTAGCAAATAAAATTCAATCATGATAAATGTGAAGTGATACACTTGGGTAGGGCGAACAAGGCAACCGAATACCTGACCAATAGCAGGACTCTGGAAAATACCGAGGGTCAGAGGGACCTTGGTGTGCAAGTACATCAGTCCCTTAAGATTTTAGGACAGAAGGATAGTGATTAAGGCAGCCTATAGTGTGCTCCCTTTATTACTTGGATTTTCAAAGGATCTATAGCTAATGTCTGAATAGATGGAATCAGCAAGTAACAGACTGAATAATTAACTATAAAACAAGTTAGAGTAGTTTTAAACTGTTTACTCAGATTGGCAAAAGGTGGGAGAACGGACATGTAAATGGAAAATTAATTTCAACAACTGAGTTGGTGTTTTAACATTATGAAAGATTTTAATAGAACAAAAGATTATGGTTTCATTTGCAGGCACTTGTGGATAACTTTGATCATGATTCTTTGTTTGGAACATAAACACTGTTGGTGGTCCAGTTAGACCAATTAATCTATCGATCGTGGCAAATTTCATGTTTTCTGATAGCACGTGGAGTCAAAATCAAGTTGACTAAAGGCTACAATTCCTGAAGAAGGGCTCATGCCCGAAACGTCGATTCTCCTGCTCCTTGGATATTGCCTGACCTGCTGTGCTTTTCCAGCAACACATTTTCAGTCCTGATCTCCAGCATCTGCAGTCCTCACTTTCTCCTAAAGGCTACAATATCTCTGTAATAATAAGGCCTCAAGAAAAAGATTGTGCACTCTTCTCTTCTGGATGAAGACAACTGTGAGCTCTTCCACCTTGCCTTTTTATGATTCACTATTGTCTTCATCATTTGTAAATGGATATGGCAAAGGTCTGATCCAATTCAACAGCTGTACATCATTGTATAAAGCACAGTATTCTATTTTAAATATAAGTTGGTGCAGTCAACATGAACATATACATTTAGCAGGATGTCACTTTACCTTCTGATCCCACTCTGCCATGTGTGGACTCATTTCATTCAAAGCAAAACTAAAGGCAATTTTCTGGAATTCTTTCTGATCGTCCGAGAGCCCTATGGAAGCTGTAAAAAAACACATTCAGTCCACTGTGCTTGCGTCAGTTCTGTGGAAGCTATGCAATTAGGTCTATTTTTTTCTTATTTACCCCAAAATCTTACCTTTTTCAAATACTTATCTGATCTCACCTGCCTCTACCTCTTTTACTAACGAGCCTAAACCGGTCTTACCAAGTTACCAACCCTATGACTACAGCAGTTTCGCATTTACTTTTCGCGATTTTGAACGTGTCCATTAAACTTTCGTTGACGTAAGAATAACCTTCTCCAATTTCCCCGCAGCTGAATGTCGTCTGATTCCTCCGAAAGCATTTGCCCGGCTCCTGCAAACGGATTTATACAGAGCTGACTGCTACCGCCCGGACTGTCCCCAAAGCCCATGCACCCTGCTGCCTCCGGTATACATTCCACTCACGGTCAATACAGGTGGAGACGGTCCTGCTGTGCACGGAGCTAAACAGCGGCACGCAGGCCCTAACAAACCCCGAAGCTGTAAAGACGCGTTTCCAGAGCAAGCGCTGAACTGTAAGCGCCATCATACTGAAGAACCTTCACATCCAAACACAGAGGAGTGTCACACTCTGCCCAGTGTTACCATTGGGCAGGGCTCGAGTCAGGGGCGGGGCTGGACACGCTGTGATGACGAGCTGTGGAGGGACAGGGTAGGGGGTAATAGTTATCATAGCATTCCTGACAGTGGAGAGGTAGTCCATTCGTGACCCAACAAGTCCACACCAACCCACCCAGACCTATTTCCCTATATTTACCCCTGACAAATGCACCTAACCTAGACATTCCTGAACACTATGGGCAATTTAGCATGGCCAACTCACCTGACCTGTACATCCTTGGATTGTGGGAGGAAACCGGAGCACCTGGAAGAAACCCATGTAGACACGCGGGGGGTGGGGGAAATGTGCACCCAGAGTACCTGGAGAAAACTCCACACAGTCATCTGAGGCTGGAATCGAACCTGGGTCCCTGGCGCTGTGAGGCAGTGGTGCCAATCACTGAGTCATCATGATGCCCTGTTGGTGCATGAATGCAATGAGCTGCCAGAGAAAGTGGTGGGGGTGGTTCAATTACAATATGTAAAAGGCATCTGGATGGGTTATATGAATAGGAAGGGTTTAGAGGGATATAGGCCAAATGCTGTCAAATGGGACTAGATTAATTTATAATATGTGGTCGGCATGGCTGAGTTGGACTGAAGGGTCTGTTTTCATGCTGTGCATCTCTATAACTCTAACTAAACATCTCTGCCTGATCTTCTACGTATTCAGGTTTTTCCTGTATCATTTCATCAAACAGGGTGTCAGGTAACTGGACATCAACTCCATCTTTCTCTTTCGTTTTTCTTTCTTGCTGTAACTTAGATTAGATTACTTAGAGTGTGGAAACAGGCCCTTCAGCCCAACAAGTCCACACCAACCTGCCGAAGCGCAACCCACCCAGACTCATTCCCCTACATTTACTCCTTCACCTACCACTACAGGCAATTTAGCATGGCCAATTCACCTAACCTGCACATTTTTGGACTGTGGGAAGAAACCAGAGCACCCCGAGGAAACCCACGTAGACACGGGAAGAACGTGCAAACTCCATACAGTCAGTCGCCTGAGGCGGTAATTGAACCCAGGTCTCTGGTGCTGTGAGGCAGCAGTGCTAACCACTCTGCCACCGTGCCGCCCATGACTGTGGGATTGTGTTACCACACCATCTGGAAAAATTCCAGGGGATATATTTTTCTTTAATATCCTCTATTCCCTGGTTTTCTTTCACCTTCTCCATTATAAGGGGCATCGCTCCCACCTTTGATCCTGCAAGGTCATTTCCAATGTATTCCTGGAATAGACACACTTTCAATCACACCCGCTACCACTTCCCTGATTTTGAGCGGACATTTCAACCTGATCTTACACAGGGGGATATCTCTGTCCATTTATTCCACAAATGATCACTTTCTCAGGTAACAAGTCAGAAAGATTGCAAATACTTTGATATCTTGCTATGAGAGACTAATCAGTTACTGTATCTGTCAATATGGTAATGTTCTCCCTCTACCTTCTCCCCCTGTCCTTCCTAAGTAAACCCTATCTACAGAGGTGAAGTCTTTGTAGAGATCAGGCACTATCTCACTATCTAGCCCCACGCTAGGCTGTGCATTCTCCTGCAATTCCTTGATTCCTTTCAGGATTTCTTTTACTATCTTCACTTATCCTACTAGTTTTAAATTCTTTTATCACATCCTTTTCCCCACAGCCTTTCCTCAACGATCAGCACTTTCTCCCTTTTCACAGTGGGCACACCTGAGGCTTTTTGCTTCCTTTTCACCCTCTTGGGCTTCTTTTCTTTTACCTGTGGTAAGCTATTTCCAGTGTGATCTACTTTTTGTTTTGTAGTGAAGAATCTCCTCTTCTCCCAATTTCCATGCCTCACAGAATCAAATTCTTGTCGGATACTAAATTTCAACTTAAACACCAATGCATATTCAACCACCATCTCTGAAACTCTTCTCACTTCTTGAGCTTTTTGGTCAACCACATAGCTTCTCACCCAAATATCAAAGTTGCTATGTTTAATTCTTTCAAACTCAACATAGGTCTGACCTGGTTTGTGCGCCGATTTCCTCCCACGGTTCCAAAGGTGAATTGGCTATGCTAAATTGCTCATAGTGTTCAGAGATGTGTAGGCATTGTTCAGGAGTAAATGAAGGGGAATGGGTCTGGGTGGGTTGCTCTTCGGAGGATCAGTGTGGATCTGTTGGGCCAATGACCTGTTTCCACACTTGCAGGGATTTTATGATTCTATGAATGCATGAACAAAGTCCCCACCACCTTGAAAGACATCAATTGGAAACAGTAGACTTTTGGGGCGCCGCAGTGGCTGGTATTGCTGCTTCACGGTGCTAGGGACATGGGTTCGATTCCAACCTCGAAGTGGAGCCTCTATTCCAGTCCTTGTGGGGTTTGCACATTCTCCATGTCCCCGTGTCTAGGTAGAAGGAAAGGGAGAGCAGAAAAAGAGAACAAAAAACATAGGCAAACAACGGATTATTGACAGGAGCCAGGGAGCAATAAAAGCTAGATAGGTGATAGTGAGAACTATTGTTGAAAGTTGGTTTATTGTAGTAGATTATTTTACAAAATAATCTCAGGGGCCTCAAGGTACAGATCAATACCTTTACTGAGCTAATTTTAAGAGAGACCCCAGAGAAAAGATTCTCAGGTAGCAGTAATTCAAGGATTCGTCCAGTATTTATACATTTTAGATCACAAAGACAATACATAACCAAATTTCAAAATTCTGTTTTAAACAAACTTTTTTTACACATTCCAAACATGGTGAGGGACCATGTAAAATTTGATTTCACACTCCTTAACTTCTAAAAGAAAACTTGGATGAACTTCAACAATTGTACATCCCTGTTTGGCGTTAGACTAAAAAGGGAACGTGGCTCAACCATGCTAATAAGGAAAATGAGGGATATTGTTAAAGCCAAAGAAGACTGGCAGGAGCCTGGAAGAACACACCAAGCCAGGCAGCATTAGGAGGTGCAGAAGTCAATGTTTTGGATGTAAGGACTGCAGTCCTGAAGAAGGGTCATACCCAAAACATCAAATTCTGCACCTTCTGATGCTGCCTGAATTGCTATGTTCTTCTAGCCTCCTGCCTGCTTACTTTGGATTCCAGCATCTGCAGTTTTTTTTTTGTCTCTTGTCCAAACCCAAGAGGAAGCATATACATTGGCTAGAAAAAACAGGAAACCTGAGAACCAGAAGAAATTTAAAATTTAACAGAGCAGAACAAAAGGTTTAATTTGGAACGGGACATAGACATGAGAGCAAGCTTGTGGAAAGATATGTGAATAGAAAAAACATTAGTGGAAACAAATGAAGGTCCTTTACACTTCACATCAGGTGAATTCATAATAGACAACAAAGAGATGGTAATCAAACTAATACTTTGGATCTGAGTTCACCAAGGAGGACATAAATAATCTACCGGAAATGCTAGGTGACTGTGGGTCAAGGAGGAACTGAAGAAAATCCTTATAAGTGAGGAAATGGTATTGGGGAAATTGAGGAGATTAAAACCTGATAAGTCCTGATGTTTTACATCCCAAAGTACTTAAGGAAATGGCCTTACAAATAGTGGATGAGTTGGTAATCATTTCCCAAAATCTATAGATTCTGGAAGAGTTTCAATGAACTGGAGGGTAGCTAGTGTAAAAGGAGGCAGAGAGAAAATGCGGAATTATAGGTCAGTTAGACTGGTATCAGCGATGGGGAAAATAGAGTCATAGAGATGTACAGCATGGAAACAGACCCTTTGGTCCAACCTGTCCATGCCGACCAGATATCCCAACACAATCTAGTCCCACCTGCCAGCATCCAGCCCATATCCCTCCAAACCCTTCCTATTCATATACCTCATCCAAATGCCTCTTAAATGTTGCAATTATACCAGCCTTCACCACATCCTCTGGCAGCTCCTTCCATACACGTACCACCCTCTGCATGAAAAAGTTGCCCCTTAGGTCTCTTTTATATCTCTCCCAATTCACCCTAAACCTATGCCCTCTAGTTCTGGACTCCCCGACCCCAGGGAAAAGACTTTGTCTATTTATCCTATCTATGCCCCTCATAATTTTGTAAACCTCTATAAGGTCACCCCTCAATCTCCGAAGCTCCAGGCAAAACAGCCCCAGCCTGTTCAGCCTCTCCCTATAGCTCAAATCCTCCAACCCTGGCAACATCCTTGTAAATCTTTTCTGAACCCTTTCAAGTTTCACAACATCTTTCCGATAGGAAGGACACCACAATTGCATGCAATATTCCAACAGTGGCCTAACCAACGTCCTGTACTCAATACTCTGACCAATAAAAGAAAGCATTCCAAACACTGGAATCAAATATTATAGATGTAATAACTGAGCATTTAAAAAATGATGACAGAATCGGTCAAAATCAGCATGGATTCACTAAAAGGAAATCATACTTGACAAATTGTTTGGAATTTTTGGGATGTGACCAGTAGAGAAGACAAGGGTGAATCAGTGGATGTTATGTATCTAGACTTTCAAAAGGTTTTTGACAAGGTTCCACGCAAGAAATTAGTAAGGAAAATTAAAGCTCTTGTTATTGGACAAAATATATTGACGTGGATAGAGAATTGGTTGGCATACAGGAAAAAGGGAGTTAGAATGAACGGGTCTTTTTCAAAGTGGCAGGCAGTGATGTGTGGGGTGTCACCAGGGTTCTGTGCTGGGACTCCAGCTGTTCACAGTAAACATAAACAATTTGGATGAAGGAATTGAATGCAAAATCTCCAAATTGCAAATAACACTAAGTTGGGTGGCAGTGCATGTTGTGAGGAGGATGCTAAGAGGCTGCTGGGTGACTTGGACATCTGGCTGAATGGGCTGATACTTGATAAATGCAATTTAATGTGGATAAATGTGAGGCTAACCACTTTGGTTGCAAAAATAGGATGGCAGATTATTATCTGAATGGTGGCAGTTTAGGAAACATTCAGGTGCAACAAGACTTGGGTGTCATGGTGGAACACTTGCTGAGGGTTGGCATGCAGGTGCAGCAGGCAGTGAAGAAAGCTAATGTCATGCTGGCCGTCATAGTGAGAGGAATTGAGTATAGCAGTAAGGATGTGTTTTTTTACAGTTATATAAGAGTCATTTTATGTGTTATATGTGTGCAGCTTTGGTCTCCTAGTCTGAAGAAGGACGTTGTTGCTATTGAGGGAGTCCAGCAAAGATTCACCTGATGGATTCTCACGATGGCGGGACTGACATATGAAGAAAGACCAAATCGATTGGACTTCTACTCACTGAACTTTAGAAGAATGAGGGGGATCTGATAGAAACATATAGAATCCTGATGGGTTTGGGACAGGCTAGATGCAGGAAGAATGTTCCTGACATTGGGAAAGTCCAGAATTAGGAGTCACAGTCTCAGAAGAAAGGGTAAGCCATTCAGGACTGAGGCGAGGAATAATGTGGAGGAGCCAGTGTTGGACTGGGGTGGACAAAGTTAAAATTCACACAACACCAAGATACAAGAGACATTTAACATCATCAACAACACCCTCACAGGAATAAAGTTTACCAAGGAGGAAAAAAACCGACAACAAACTCGCATTCCTGGACGTCACAGTCGAAAGAAAGGACAACGGAGAACTACAAACCTGCGTATATGGAAAACCGACAAACACTGACCAAATACTTAACTACACCAGCAACCATCCCAACACACACAAACAAAGCTGTATCAGAACACTATTCCATAGAGCCACCACACACTGCAGCACAGACAAATTTCGGCAAACAGAGGAGAACTGCCTATACAAGGTATTCAAGAAGAACGGATACTCAAAAAATACAGTGCGCAGATTCCTCAAGAACAAACCATGACAAGCAGACCAAACACAGCCAGAAACCGTAACCACCTTACCATACATCAAAGAAGTTTCAGAAATGACAGCCAGACTACTAAGACCCCTCGGACTCCTAGTAGCACACAAACCCACCAACACTCTCAAACAAAAACTAACAAACTTAAAAGACTCTGTACAACCCATGGACAAAACCAACATCATCTACAAAATTCCATGCAAGGACTGCCACAAACGCTACGTAGGACAAACAGGAAGAAAGTTAGCCACCAGGATACACGAACACCAGCTAGCCACAAAAAGACACGACCCTCTCTCCCTCGTAGCCCTACACACAGATGAAAAAAAAACACCATTTCGACTGGGACTGGGACAGGCTAAGCAAAGACATGCCAGAGAATTCCTAGAGGCCTGGCACTCCAACCACAATGCCATAAACGAACACATAGATCTAGATGCCATCTGTCAACCCCTTAGAAAACGAACAGGAAATGACATCACTACAAACCCCAGGAACCTAATCCAGGAGAAAGATATAAATAGAAAGCGAGAGACAACAGCTTCGCTTCACTTGTAGGTCGCCACTGATGATGTTACCTAGCCAGGTAATGAAACATCTGGATATCAAACCTACAGCTCAGTGAGCAAACCTACGCAAGGTTATAGTCCAATAGATCCAAATAAACTTGTTGGACTACAACCTGCTGTTGTGATTTTTTAAAACTGAGATGAGGAAGAATTTCTTCACTCAGGGGTTGTGAACTCATAGAATTCTCTACCACAGAAAGTTGTTGGAGCCAGTTGTTTAGAAGGGAGGTGGACATGGCCCTTGTGGTTAGAGATGCTGTACTAACCAAAGGTGTATGGAGAGAAAGTGGGAGTGGAAGACTGAAATTGCATGGTTAGCCATGTCTGGTGGCGCCAGCTCTAACGGCTGAATGTCCTACACCTACACCTATTATCCATGCTACCTTATCTCCTCTCTGAAGCCTGTGCTTCATTCCCATCTTTGACTGAACCTCATTGCTGTTTTTCTGGGCATGGTCCTTGCATTCCATTTTCAAATAAAGCCTCAGGGTCAATGTTTTTCAGCACATTGCAGTTTCACAGAAAATCTTCAGTTAATCTGGGCAAATCATAGAGCCCTTGCTAACAAAAATAAGCAAGTGTCTCAGGAATTCTCCTCACTATAGGGACTGGCTTTGAAATGGCTGTTCAGAGTCCATATACTGTGCATATGTAAATAAAGGGTGACAGGATACCAACCTGTGTGGTTCTTTCAGTGACAATGAAAAAGAATTAACAGGAGATTCACAGAGTCTCCTAATTCTATGGATTGGTTCTGAGCTGGTTGGTTAGAGCCCGTGTGTTGTGCACATTTAAATAAAGGGTGACTTGATGACAGAATACCTGCCTCTGTGCAAATATTGCAGTCAGTAAGTGGGTCATAGATTCACACAGCATGGATACAGACCCTTCAGTCCAACTGGTCCATGCCAACCAGACATCCAAATCTGGCCTAGTCTCTTTCACCAACATATCCCTCTCACCCCTTCCTACTCATGTTCCACTCATGTGCCTTTTAAATGTTGTAGTTGTACCTGCCTCCCCCATTTCCTCTGGCAGCTCATTCCATACATGCACCACCCTCACATCCTTTTTAAATCTTTCTCCTCTTATCTTAAACTCACACCTTCTAGTTTTGGATAACTCCATTCTAGGAAAAAGACCTTGCTCAGCATGATGTTATAAACCTCAATAAGGTCAGCCCTCAGCCTCTGATGCTCTAGGGAAAAAGAAAATCACAGCCTATTTTGCCTCTCTAACTCAAACCCTCCAGTCACGACAACGTCCTTGTCAATCTTTTTGGCACCCTCTTAAGTTTCATTAAAAAAATACAAAAACACAGGAGTCTCAGAATCTCGTCACTCAAGGGACTGGCTGTGAGCAAGGTAGTCAGAGTCTAGATACTGTGGTGTGTATGGAGAGAAGGCTAACTTGTTCTGTTGCCTGCTTCTCACTTTGGACCTGCTTTTCGACAATTGCCTAGGCCCCCGCCCCCGCCCTATAGACTGCTGCTGCTGATTAAAGAGGCAAAAAAATGCAGATGTTGGAATTCAAAGTAGCCAGGCAGGAGGCTAGAAGAACACAGCAAGCCAGGCAGCATCAGGAGGTGGAGAAGTTGATGTTTTAGGTATAACCATTCTTCAGGACTAATGCCTGCTGTCCAGAGATTAGATTAGATTACTTACAGTGTGGATACAGGCCCTTCGGCCCAACCGACCCACCGAAGCGCAACCCACCCATACATATACCCCTTACCTAACACTAGCATTTAGCATGGCCAATTCACCTGACCCGCACATCTTTGAACTGTGGGAGGAAACCGGAGCACCTGGAGGAAACCCACGCAGACACGGGGAGAACGTGCAAACTCCACACAGTCAGTCGCCTGAGGCGGGAATTGAACCCAGGTCCCTGGCGCTGTGAGGCAGCAGTGCTCATGGACTCATGGACTGCCACTGCCGCCTTCAACCATGAGCTGTACAGTGGTTAGCACTGCTGCCTCACAGCGCCAAGGACCTGGGTTCAATTCCCACCTCAGGCGACTGACTGTGTGGAGTTTGCACGTTCTCCCCATGTCTGCGTGGGTTTCCTCCCACATTCCAAAGGTGTGCAGGTCAGATGAAATGGCTATGCTAAATTGCCCATTGTGTTAGGTGATGGGGTAAATGTAGGGGAATGGGTCTGGGTGGGTTACTCTTCAGAGGGTCGATGTGGACTTGTTGGGCCGAAGGGCCTTTTTCCCACAATGTAGGGAATCTAATCTAAAACCTCGCTGGCTTCCGCCCCCACATTGTCTGAATCTCAGGGGCTCTGAGCCAGATACCCTCCCTACTGTAGCTGAGTGTAACGGAAGCCGGAAGTTTGGGTGGGGTCAGCCAGGGGTGACAAAGGCAGTCTTTCCGGAGATAGCCCCGCCTCCAGCCTGCCCCCAGCCAATGGTATTTGTTGAGCAACCGGGCTCGTATCTCCTGAAGAGGCTGGGGGAGTGAGAGGGAAGGTAAGGCAGCCATTATACCTGAGGAGAGGTGCTCCATATCATTGGAGTGCGGGACTGTTCCTCCCCCCAGGGTGAACCTTCGGCCTTTGCTGTGCCGCGGCCTCGCAGGTCCGGAGTAACTCCACCGATCCCCGGGGCCCGGTGTAGGACTCGGTGCAGTCACTCAAAACCTTGCTGGGTCATTAGGTGGTGAAAAGGAGGAAGGTATTTTCCTCAGTGCCTGTCCCCTACCCTGTCCAATCTATTTTACCGGGTGCCTTAGTCCTGGGGGAGAGCCTTTCCCTGAGGGATCAGGTCACCCAGCTTCAAGAGAGGAGTGGGTCCCGAGCCTCCACCATTCGGATGACCCACAACCAGAATACTCTTGTGGAGTCCAATGATTTGAAGGCTTTCAATCGAGTAGCTTACTTTGGACCCTTCAAAATTTTTAATGTAGTCTAGATCCTAACTTTTTTTTGTCGGGAACAACATCCAAAGAGAATTTAGAAGAAAGTCCGAGGAGTTATTTACTGAAGCTTGCAATTCCCCTGTGCTGTCTCATCTTGTGACTGCGACAGCTAAAACAAACTGGAAGAAACCAACTCTCCTTCCATTGTTGAAATGGTACCTTTGTTATCTCTGCTTTTATGATCTTTCTTCAAAAAAAACCAAGGACAAAATAACCTTAAAGTGACAGCATTGTCACACTGTGGACCATGCATGTGCTATTTGTGAGTGAAAGCTAAGCAGATTCAGAACAGATTAGTCCTTGGATGTGCAGTACTGTTAAGTAGATTAGATTAGATTACTTGCAGTGTGGAAACAGGCCCTTCGGCCCAACAAGTCCACGCCGAAGTGCAACCCACCCATACCCCCACATTTGCCCCTTACCTAACACTACGGGCAATTTAGCATGGCCAATTCACCTGACCCGCACGTCTTTGGATTGTGGGAGGAAACCAGAGCACCCAGAGGAAACCCATGCAGACACGGGGAGAATGTGCAAACTCCACACAGTCAGTCATCTGAGGCGGGAACAGAACCCGGGTCTCTGGCGCTGTGAGGCAGCAGTGCTAACCACTGTGCCACCATGCTGCCTACAAAGTGTGGTACAGTGGCTCAATGGTTAGCACTGCTAACTCACAGTGCTGGGGAGCTGGGTTCAACTCCAGCTTTGGGTGACTGTACAAACTCCACACAGCCCATGTCTGTGTGGGTTTCCTCTGGATGCTGTAAGATATGCAGGTTAGGTGAATTGGTAATGCTAAATTGCCCATAGTGTTCAGGAATGTGTATGCTGGGTGCATTAGTTAGGGGAAAAGTAGAATAATAGGAGAAGGGGTCAAGGTGGGATATTGTTCAGAGGAGAAAGTGAGGTCTGTAGATGCTGGAGATCAGAGCTGAAAATGTGTTGCTGGAAAAGCGCAGCAGGTCAGGCAGCATCCAAATAACAGGAAATTCGACGTTTCGGGCATAAGCCCTTCTTCAGGAATGAGGAAAGTGTGTCCAGCAGGCTAAGATAAAAGGTAGGGAGGAGAGACTTGGGGGAGGGGCGATGGAGATGTAATAGGTGGAAGGAGGTCAAGGTGAGGGTAATGGGCTGGAGTACGGTAGGGGCGGAGAGGTCAGGAAGAAGATTGCAGGTTAGGAAGGCGGTGCTGAGTTCAAGGGATTCGACTGAGACAAGGTGGGGGGAGGGGAAATGAGGAAACTGTAGAAATCTGAGTTCATCCTTGTGGTTGGAGGGTTCCCAGGCGGAAGATGAGGCGCTCTTCCTCCAACCGTCGTGTTGTTATGTCTGGCGATGGAGGAGTCCAATGTCCTTGGTGGAGTGGGAGGGGGAGTTAAAGTGTTGAGCCACGGGGTGGTTGGGTTGGATGGTTGGTCCGGGTGTCCCAGAGGTGTTCTCTGAAACGTTCCGCAAGTAGGCGGCCTGTCTCTTCAATATAGAGGAGGCCACATCGGGTGCAACGGATAAAATAGATGATGTGTGTGGAGGTGCAGGTGAATTTGTGGCAGATATGGAAGGATCCCTTGGAGAGAAGTAAGGGAGGAGGTGTAGGCGCAAGTTTTGCATTTCTTGCGGTTGCAGGGGAAGGTGCCGGGAGTGGAGGTTGGGTTGGTGGGAGGTGTGGACCTGACGAGGGAGTCATGGAGGGAGTTGTCTTTTCGGAACGCTGATAGGGAAGGGGAGGGAAATATATCCCTGGCGTTGGGGTCCGTTTGGAGGTGGTGGGAATGACGGCGGATGATACGCTGTATATGGAGGTTGGTGGGACGGTAGGTGAGAACCAGTGGGGTTCTGTCCTGGTGGCGGTTGAATGGGCGGGGCTCAAGGGCGGAGGAGCGGGAAGTGGAGGAGATGCGGTGGAGGGCATCGTCGATCACGTCTGGGGGGAATCTGCAGTCCTTGAAGAAGGAGGCCATCTGGGCTGTACGGTATTGGAACTGGTCCTCCTGGGAGCACATGCGGCGGAGACGTAGGAATTGGGAATACGGAATGGCGTTTTTACAGGGGGCAGGGTGGGAGGAGGTGTAGTCTAGGTAGCTGTGGGAGTCAGTCGGTTTATAGTAGATGTCCGTGTTGATTTGGTTGCCCGAGATAGAAATGGAAAGGTATAGGAAGGGAGGGAGGAGTCTGAGACGGTCCAGGTGAATTTGAGGTCGGGGTGGAAGGAGTTGGTAAAGTAGATGAACTGTTCAACCTCCTCGTGGGAGCACGAGGCAGCGCCGATACAGTCATCGATGTAGTGGAGGAAAAGGTGGGGGGTGGTGCCAGTGTAGTTGCGGAAGATGGACTGTTCCACATATCCTGCGAAGAGGCAGGCATAGCTGGGGCCCATGCGGGTGCCACCTCCAAACGGACCCCACCACCAGGGATATATTTTCCTCCCCTCCCTTATCAGTGTTCCGAAAAGACCACTCCCTCCGTGACTCCCTCCTCAGGTCCACACCCCCTACCAACCCAACCTCCACTTGCGGCACCTTCCCCTGCAACCGCAAGAAATGCAAAACGTGCGCCCACACCTCCTCCCTTACTTCTCTCCATGGCCCCAAGGGATCCTTCCATATCCGCCACAAATTCACCTGCACCTCCAAACACATCATCTATTGCATCCGTTGCACCCGATGTGGCCTCCTCTATATTGGGGAGACAGGCTGCCTACTTGCAGAACGTTCCAGAGAACACCTCTGGGACACCTGGACCAACCAACCCAACCACCCCGTGGCTCAACACTAACTCCCCCTCCCACTCCACCAAGGACATGCAGGTCCTTGGACTCCTCCATCGCCAGACATAACAACACGACGGTTGGAGGAAGAGCGCCTCATCTTCCGCCTGGGAAACCTCCAACCACAAGGGATGAACTCAGATTTCTCCAGTTTCCTTATTTCCCCTCCCCCCACCGTGTCTCAGTCGAATCCCTCGAACTCAGCACCGCCTTCCTAACCTGCATTCTTCTTCCTGACCTCTCCGCCCCCACCCCACTCCGGCCTATCACCCTCACCTTGACCTCCTTCCACCTATCACATCTCCATCGCCCCTCCCCCAAGTCTCTCCTCCCTACCTTTTATCTTAGCCTGCTGGACACACTTTCCTCATTCCTGAAGAAGGGCTTATGCCCGAAACATCGAATTTCTTGTTCCTTGGATGCTGCCTGACCTGCTGTGCTCATACTGTTCAGAGGGTCAGTGTGAACATTTTGGCCAAGTGGCCTATTTCCACCCTGTAGAGATTCCATTTGCACTCCCTTTTAAGTTATTCTAACAGCCTTATTTTATGTTTTTGTTTGCACTTTAGTCCAATGCTCCTAATCTTTGGGTACTGGTGCAGAGGACATTCTTGTAGGTGTGCTCCTGGGCACAGGTTGACTATGAGCAGGTGTCATTGGAGAGGGATCACACAGTATCCACCAATGCTCTTGATGCCTATAGGGAGAGGTGGGCACTGCGAGGTTGGAGTGCATTATATTTCCCCTATTACAAAATTGTGTAGATTACTTGTAAAGTGGAAATCAGGAAATAGAATTTCTTTGTAAACGTGATATGAGGAAAGGATGCATGATCCCTTTAAGAGATAAAGTGCTTTTCTAAGCTTGAGCGTTATACACAGTGTGTAAGCGGCTTCAGATTGCAGACAGTTCTAAAATTGAAACATATCAATTGGCTGTGTGATTTGGAAAGCTTAGTCTTGTTTTGATGTGTTGGCAACTGTTTGAAATGAGCCAATCAATTTTAACCAGGCCCTTGGCTAGCACAAACCTATTAAATTTAAATTTGGTGGTTTTGACAACTCAGAATCAATTGGATTATAAAGAAATTAATAAGTAATTGTGGGAAAAGATTTGCTAACCCATGGTAGGCCACAAAAGCAAATTGGCCAAATTGTACCAGGACACCTAGAATTCCCAAGCAGCTCACGATCTGGGTCAGACGGCACACAGACAATGGAATACACTTTAAACTCCCATGGACATGACAAAGATCTCACAACCCAGCAACACCAAAGCCACACAAAGAGCAGGACAGACAGACAGACACCACATGACAATGGAAGCACCTCACCTACTTGAGAAGATGAATGGAACCATGATACTGTCAGGATGTTGCAGTGTGTGAAGATTAGATTAGATTATTTACAGTGTGGAAACAGGCCCTTCGGCCCAACAAGTCCACACCGACCTGCCGAAGCGCAACCCACCTGTACCCCTACATTTACCCCTTACCTAACACGACGGGCAATTTAGCATGGCCAATTCACCTGGCCCGCACATCTTTGGACGTGGGAGGAAACCGGAGCACCCGGAGGAAATCCACACAGACACAGGGAGAACGTGCAAACTCCACACAGTCAGTCGCCTGATTCGGGAATTGAACCCGGGTCTCTGGCGCTGTGAGGCAGCAGTGCTAACCACTGTGCCACCGTGCCGCCCAGAAAGGAACAGGAACATTCATCCAATAAACTGTTTTAGTATCCTTGCAACTAAAATACTCCATTTCCAGAAACATTGTGGTTTCTCATTTCTTAATCGGTGTCATTGTGAAGCATTACTATAAAACTGGTCTCATCCTCAGCTCTGGGAGGGGAAATCTGATCTCTGTGCATGCTGTCAGTTCTGTTTCAGCTAGTCTGTTTTCTCCTCCAGCGATATCACTTGCAATAAACTTTTTGTCAATTTCACTTCGAACTGTGTTTTGTGATCTCTAACCTATTGGGCAAATTTCTCCGACAGTAATCAAGAGCATAAAAAAAGGGAATTTTGAAAATCGGGGTGAGAGCTAATTACCACCTGAAGGGAGGGCAAAATTTGCTTTTTGACATAAGCATTGCCCTTATCTTACCTGATAACATTTTGCTAGTCACACGGGTTGAGAATGCAGAATGAAGTATTTGCACAATGGTGTCCTTTTTACTGTCCTGTTGTACGTAAAATAGCCACGGGTGATTTGGGGAAACTATAAGCTCTACTGCTTGGGCCCCTTTTGGTGCAGTGGTAGTGTGGGAGAATTAAAAAGGAAGCTCATAGTTTCCTCACTGTGGGGACTGGCTTTGCAGTAACTGGTTAGAGTCTATGTGCTGTGCTCTTGTAAATAAAAAGTGACTTGGTGACAGCATATCGCCTCTGTGCATTTATTTCAGTGATGCTCTTCAGAGGATTGATGTGGACTTGATGAGCTGAATGGCCTGCTTCCACACTATAGGGATTCTGTGGTTTTCTTTTAAGTTTTTTGACCAAATAAATGGAAATGAGTATGACTGCATGACCCAATGACAATACGGTTATAGCATATGAAGTTAACTAAAACTCTACTTCATTTTAATCCCAGCTGGAATGTCATTCAATTTACAGGTTAACTTACATCATACCCAAATTATCCCTTCACAAGTTGGCTGAACAGTAAGCTCAGGACAGGAATTGAGGTTGTTCAGTTTCAAAACATGTTTCTAGTTCTAGATGCTGTCTCAGTTTTCACTGTTTTCTGCCCTAATCCTTTTCCCAAGCAATTTGTCAGTGGTTCAGAGTTTCCTGACTAATTGTTGCTACTGTGCCGTGCTTGGCTATTGTGTCAGTCTATCTGATCTGCAAGGGAGTTCAGTCCCATGTGTTAGATAGCTTGCAGTATAAGGAACAAAGAAAATCTATAGCCCAGGAACAGCCCCTTCGACCTTACAAGCCTGAGCCACTCCAAATCTACTGTCAAAACTGTCACCCAATTCCTAAGCATCTGTATCCCTCTGTTCCCCATTTACTCCTGCATCTGTTCAGACGCAGCTTAAATGAACTGCCGTGCCTGCCTCTACTACCTCTGCTGGCAACATGCTCCAGACACCCTCTGCTCTCTGTGCAAAGTATTTGCCATGTGTATCCCCCTTAAATTTTTCACCTCTCACCTTGAAAGCATAACATCTCGTTATTGAATCCTTCACCCTGGGAAAAAGTTTATCTCTATCTATCCTGTCTGTACCCTTCATGATTTTGTAAACCTCAATCAGGTCCCCCCTCAATCTCCTTTTTTTCTAATGAAAACAAACCTAACCTACTCAACCTCTCTTCATAGCTAGCACCTTCCATATCGGGCAACATCCTCGTAAACCTACTCCACACCCTTTCCAAAGCGTCTACATCTTTTTGGTAACGTGGCGCCCAGAACTGTACACAGTATTCTAAATACGGCCTAACCAATGTCTTGTATAATTTTAACATGACCTGCCAGCTCTTATACTCAATACCCTGTCCGATGAAGGCAAGCATACCATACGTCACCTTAACAACTCTATCCACCTATGCAGCAACCTTCAGGGACAATGGACCTGAACTCCCAGATCTCTCTGCTCATCAACTTTTTCCAAGGCTCTTCCGTTCATTGTATAATTCAGTGTGTAAAAGCAGTGGATCCAGCACTGATCCTTGTGGCACACCACTAGTCACAGGTCTCCAGTCTGAAAAGAAACCACATGCTGTCTTCTACCTTCAAGCCAGTTCTGTATCCAAATAGCTAGTTCTTGCTGCATTCTATGTGATCTAACCTTACTAACCAGTCTACCATGAGGAGCCATGTTGAAGGCCTTACTGTAGTCCATATAGATCATGTCCACCGCTCTGCCCTCACCAATCCTCTTTGTTACTTCAAAAAACTCAATCAAGTTCATGAGACATGTTTTCCAAGACATACAGCCATATTGACTATCCCTAAGCAGTCCTCGCCTTTCTAAATGCGTGTAAATCCTGTCCCTCAGGATTCTCTCCAACAACTTGCCCACCACTGATGTCTGGCTCACCAGTCTATAGTTCCCTGGCTTTTCCTTACCACCTTTCTTAAATATTGGCACCATGTTAGCCAACCTCCCGTCTTCCAGCACCTCACCTGTGGCTTTCAATGACACAAATATCTCAGCAAGGAGCCCAACACTCACTCCCCTATCTTCCCGTAGAATTCTAGGGTACACCTGATCAGGTCCTAGGGATTTATTCACTTTTATGTATTTTAAAATATCTAGCACCACTACCTCCTTTGTATTATGGACATTTCTCAAGATTTCACCATCTATTTCCCCAGCTTCTATATCTTTCATGTCCTTCTCCACAGTAAACCCTGATGTAAAATACTCGTTTAGTATCTCTCCCATCTCCTGTGGTTTCCCACATAGGCTGCCTTGCTGATCTTTGAGGGGTCCTATTTCTCCTGAGTTACCTTTTGTCATTAATGTATTTTAAAAATCCCTTTGGATTCTCCTTAACCCTATTTGCGAAAGGTATCTCATGTCCCCTTTTTGCCTTCCTGATTTCCCTCTTAAGTATACCCCTACTGCCTTTGTACTCTTTTGAGGATTCACTCAATCCCTGCTGTCTATACTTGACATATGCTTCCATCTTTTTCTTAACCGAAACCTCAATTTCTCTTGTGTACTAGTATTCCCTATACCTACTAGCCTTTCCTTTCACCCTAACAGGAATATACTTTCTCTGTACCCTCGTTATCTCATTTTTGAAGTCTTCCCATTTTACACCTGTCTCTTTCCCTGCGACCATCTGCTCCCAACCAACTTTTGAAAGTTCTTGCCTAATACCATCAAAATTTGCCTTCCTCCAATTTAGAACTTCAATTTTTACATCCGGTCTATCCTTTTCCATCACTATATTAAAACTAATAGAATTATGGTCACTGGCCCTAAAATGCTCCCCCACTGACACCTCGGTCACCTGCCCTGCCTTATTTCCCAAGAGTAGGCCAAATTTTGCACCTTCTCTAATAAGTACATCCACATACTGAGTCAGAAGATTTTTTTGTGCACACCTAACAAGTTCCTCTCCATCTAAGCCCTTAACACTTTGGCAGTCCCAGTCTATGATTGGAAAGTTAAACCATAACCACTGTATTCTTCTCATAGATAATTGAGATCTCCTTAAAAATTTGTTTCTCAATTTCCTGCTGTCTATTGGGGAGTCTACAATACAATCCCAATAAGATGATATTAGTTCCACCCACATAACTTCCTGGATTTATTCCCATGAATATCCTCCCTAAGTACAGCTGTAATGCTATCCATTATCAAAAACTCCACTCCCCCTCCTCTCTTGTTCCCCTTTCTATCCTCCCTATCGCATTTGTATTCTGGAACATTAAGCTGCCAGTCCTGTCCATCCCTGAGTCATGTTTCTGTAATTGCTATGATATCCCAGCCCCATGTTCCTAGCCTGCTCTGAGTTCATCTGCCTTCCCTGTTAGGCCTCTTGTATTGAAATAAATACGGTATAATTTATCAGTCCTACTTTATTCTTTTTGTTCATGCCTGCCGTAACTGTTTGGCATGCTCCTTTTCCCAACTGTATTATTCTCAGATTGACCTCTTTCCCCACTATTTCCCTTGGTCCCCTCCCCAAACTTACTAGTTTAAATTCTCCTGAGCAGCTCTAGCAAATCTCCCGGCCAGTATATTAGTCCCCTTCCAATTCAGGTGTAATCCATCCTTCTTGTACAGGTCACTTCTACTCCTGAAGAGATTACAATGATCCAGAAATGTGAACCCTTCTCCCCTGGACCAGCTCCTCAGCCACACATTCATCTGCTCTATCCTCCCATTCCACTCTCACTAGCTTGAAGCACCGAAAGTAATCCAGGTATTAGTAACTCTTCATGGCTTTCTTTTTAAATTCTGGCCTAACTTTCTATATTCCCTTCAGAATATCATTGTTTTCCCTTCCTATGTTGTTAGTTCCAATATGTACAACGACCTCCTGCTAATCCCTCTCCCTTTTGAGAATATTCAGCACCCTCACCAAGATATCCTTGATCCTGGCACCAGGGAGGCAACACACCATTCTGATTTTTCATTGCTGGAAGTGGAAACGTCTGTGTCTCTGACAAGAGAGTCCCTATCACATATAGCTTGGAACCCAATATACTCCTCATTTCTTTAGAGCTATTCTCATTACCAAAAACTTGGCTGTACGTGTTACATTCCTCTGAGAGTCCATCATCCCCTACATCTTTCAAAACAGTATACTTGTTTGAAATGGGGATAGCCACAGGACACTCCTGCACAACCTGCCTACCCCTTCTACCGTTCCTGGAGTTAACCCATCTACTTGACTGGATCTGCGGTTGTTCACCCTTCCTATAACTGCCATCCATCACAACCCCAGCTCCTGTAAATTCCTTATTGCCTCTAATTGCCACTGTAATCAATTCATGCAATGTGATAGGATTTGCAACCAAAGTCACTTTCTGCAGACATAATCATCAGTAACGTGGAAATTCTCCCTAAATTGCCATATCCGGCAGGAAGAGCACATCATTCTACAAAAGGCCATCTTTGCTCCTTCACAATCTACAGACCCAGAAGATAGCACCGTCTTATTGCTATAAAAAAAACACTGCTCTGGGCTACCTTAATACTTATGGCTTTTTTTTTTAAAATTTAATCAAGAGACATATCTCAATAAAACATAATCAAGAAAGAACACACTTTACTCATTGTTGTAGATTTACAGCAAGGCTACACTTAAAAGCTATGCACTTACCTGTTCCTGTGCTGTGGGCTCTACCACAGGTTCCTCCAAGGTCAGCTATGAATTTTGCTGTATAATTTTCCTAGACACAGTCCGATGTCCAAAGATACTTGAACTCAAACAGCAAAGGCAGTAACTGCAGATTCACTGCTGTGTCTGATAGCAGTATTGATTTCTTTCTCTGGTCACGTGGTCACTGCCTTTGTCTGTCTTCCTCTTTTTAAAAGTGCTGTTGTCATTGTAAAGGACAATGATGGATCAGAAATAAAAGATTTGAATTGGAGAAGACCAACTTTGATACAATAATATAGGATTTGGCCAAAATGGACTGAGAACAAAATCTATATCAGAGTAGTGGGAGACTTTTGAAAGAGAAAATACCAAAGTTTTAGGTCATGTTCCTGTAAAGGTGAAGAGTTGAACCAGAAATTCCAGTGAACCCTAAACATCGAGCAATGTACAGAATTGGATAAGGAGAAAAAGGGACGTTTAGAGCAGCTGTCAAGGACTCAGAACACCATATGCCCCTGAGGCATGTAGAAAGTCCAGGGACTTCAGTTCTAAAATATATTGGGAAAGGAAATCTGGGGCATGAGAAAACACTTGTGTGGAAAATAAAGGAAAATCCAAAGGCATTTGTTAGAGGCAAGAGGTTGGTGTGGAGCCCATTGGGGACCTAAACAGCAAACTGGATGGAGTTGGACGATGAAGTGAGGTTTTAAATGAGCAACTTACATCTTTACTAACAATAGAAAATAATAACGTAGGTATAGAAATCATGGAAGAGGACTGTAAAATGTTTAGTCAAATTACAATTGAGAAAGAGGAGGTAATAGCAATCCTAGTTGGTTTAAAATTGATAAACCCCTATGGTGCGCATGTACATAAATCCTTGAAGGCATAGGACAGGTAGATAAAATGGTTAGAAAAGCATATGGAAATATTTGCCTTTATTAGTCGAGGCATTTAATGTAAGAGGTTATGATGGAGCTGAATAAGATGTCAGTTATACACTCCAGGAACCATGTTATTGCACTGGAGAAGTGATTCATCAGGAGGTTGCTTGGACTAGAATTTTTAAGCTATAAAGGGAGTTGTTTTCCTTAGAGCAGAGAAGGCTGAGGTGAGTGCCTGATGGGGCTACATAACATTTCAAGAGGCATAATTAGGATCAATAAAAATAAACTTTTCCCCTTAGCAGAGGGATCAATGACCAGAGGTATAGATTTAATATAAGGGCAGGAGAATAATTGGGGGGGAAAAAAACTCACCAGAGGATATGGAACTTGCTTGAAAGTATGATAAAGGTAGGAACCATTATAAAATATAAGAAGTAATTAGATGAATATTTGAAGCACCAAGGCATTTAAAACATTAGAGGCCATCTACTGGCACACGGAACAGAGGGAAAAAAGTGTTTGATAATCAGCACTGACAAAATGGGTCTCTTTCCATGCTGTAAGACTCTATGGCTTAGACAAGTATTCACATCCTGGACCCAGGTAGATCTGTCTCCACCTGTTCCTAGTACCCCAGGAAGACTTGTTCCCTTTCCCTCATCCTATAACCTGGAGATAGCTGCTGCCATCTCCCCTCACCCTGCACCCCAGGAAATCCTTTCCCTCACATTGTACCTTGGAGAGCAATACTCCTACCTTGTATGCCACGGAACTGTACTCCCCCAACTGGAATATAATGAAAACTATTCCAACCCTTCACCCTAGGGAGTTGTTCCTTACACTCTGTGACCAGATGTTACATCCTTGGAAGATGTGCCCCAGGATCCTGTGTTTGGGAGACTTATCTCCTGTTATGGACAAGGCCAGACCGCTCAAAACATTTCAAGAAAGTAACCCGGACCCTAACTTTGCCATGTGTTTTAAGCTGGGGTACTGTGGATATTCCAGGAGAGATGCAGCTGGTCAAACCAGTTGGTGTGAAACAAAACAGAATTTATTTACAAGATTGCTCCATTTGGCACAAACAAAAGAGAACGGAATACTGAATAACTTAACCTAACCGAAAACCCAACAGGTTATCCCAACTTAATGGTGCTATTCCAAATCCTTGCAACAAACCCAATGGCACAAAAGGTAAATTAAAACACAGGGTCTTACAAGAGAGAGAAAGAGAGAGAGATGGCAGCGGGATTCGGCAGAACACCTTCTTCCATGTAGCTGTTTCTTGGACCAGCAGCCTCAAACAGCCTGCCAGCTTTCAGTGAATAGCCAGACTGCTAAACCCAAACCAAACTAAACCAGAGAAAAGCTGAGCAGTGAGAACTGACCACTCCCCTTTCATCGTACAAGTGATTTTTTAACTTGAAAGCATTCTCAAGTAGATCGACCTCAGACATTTCGGAGTCTGTGTCTTTTATGACCACCTGAAAAACAAACCCAGGACAGCCTGAGCTTGTTAAAGAAGCAGCATCATCTCACAACCCCCTTAAAAGAAATGAACCGTAATTATCCAAAGATGGCTTCATTTTGAAACCCCTTAGTCTTACACTGTTAGTACACTACAACACAAATTTAAATTACATTGACAACAGTCATGCAAGCATGCACTACTACATTTTGTTTCAGTCTGTTTGACTCCTGCCACTGAATGCCTCTGTTTCTCATTCAAGTCTGACAATCCGTCAGCAATCACATTTTCTCATCCTGCCAAATGCACAATTTTCAAGTTGAATGGCTGTAACAACAAGCTCCATCTAAAACAATCTGGCATGTTTGTCTTTCAACTTCTTGTGGAATCTTCAATGGGTTATGATCAGTGCATATGATTGTCTCAGATACATTACTGGCAACAAAAACATCGAAATGTCATAATGCCAACACCAAGCTCCAAGTCTCTTTCTCAACTGACGAGCATTTCTGCTGATGAATGTTCAATTTTCTGGAGAAATACCCAATAGATCTTTCTATCTTCTTGTTGTCTTCCTGCAAGAGCACAGTAATGACACCCACATCACTTGCATCAATAGGCTTGAATGGCTTCACGTAATTAGGTGAGGCTAATATTGGAGCAGTGGGTAACAACTTTCAGGCTGTCAAATGCCTTCTGACAGTCCGCTGTCCACTGAAACCTCTTCCCTTTCGTTAGCAATTCACTTAGTGGAGCAGACACACTACTAAAATTTGGGACGAGTTTTCGATAAATCCACTCAATCCCAGGAATCTTATTACATCTCTTTTTGTCAATGGTATGGGAAACTCCCCGATTACCTTTGTTTTTGCATTCCATGGGACTGTTTGTTCATGTCCGATAACATGGCCAGGAAGATGACTTAGAGTCATAGAGATGTACAGCACACAAACAGACCCTTCGGTCCAACTCATTCATGCTGATCAGATATTCCAATCTAATCTAGTCCTGTTTGCCAGCAAATGGCTCATGTCCCTCTAAACCTTTCCTATTCAAATATCCATCCAGATGCCTTTTAAATGCTGTAATTGTAGCAGTCTCCACCACTTACCTTCGCTGCTCATTCCATAAACGCACAACCCTCTGTGTGAAGAAGTTGCCCATTAGGTGCCTTTTATATCTTTCCCCTTTCATCCTAAACGTATGCCCTCTAGTTCTTGATTCCAGCACCCCAGGGAAAAGCCCCTCCTTCTTTTGTCTATTTATCCTATCCATGCTCCTCATGATTTTATAAACCTCAAAAAGTCACCCTTCAGCCTCTGAAGAACTGGGCTTTAACAAATTCGCTTTTAGCCAGGTTTATCGCCAAGCTTGTTTCCCGAAGTCAATCAAACAATTCCGATAAATGTAGCAAATGTTCCTTCCATGTGTGACTAAAAATCACCAGGTCGTTTATATATTCGACACAAATGGGTTATCCGACAATGAAATTATTAGTTAGCCTCTGAAATGTGTCTGGCATATTTTTCATACCAAATGGCATGACTTTAAACTCATACAGTCCAGTCGGTGATACGAAAGCTGAAATTGTTGTCGCTCTTTCGGACAAAGGTATCCTCTGAGCAAGTTCAACTTAGAAACATAAGATGCTTGTCCCACCTTTTCAACATAGTCTTCCAAACATGGAATTGGATATGACTCAGTCTTTGTAACGGCATTGACTTTGCGATAGTCCCATGCACAACTGTTAGGTGCCATCTGGTTTGGCACCATTACTACAGGTGACCACCAATCACAGTAACTCACTTCAATTATGTAGTCTTGGAACATATGTTCAATCACCTTTTGAACTTGTGCCAACTTTAGAGCATTATGTCTATAAAGATTTTGCTTGATCAGAACAGCATCCCATATATTTACATCCTAGCTCAGAACAAAGAACAGTACAGCACATTACAGGCCCTTTGGCCCTTAATTTGTGCAGAGCATTTATCTTAATCTAAGATCAACCTAACTTACATACTGCTCAACTTACTGCCGTCTATGTGCTTGTCCAGCAGTCACTTAAATGCCCCTCCTGTCTCTGACTCTACTACCACCGCTGGCAGTGCATTCCAGGCACTCACCACTCTTTGTAAAGAACCTACCTCTGACATCTCCCCTATATCTTCCTCCAGGTGCCTTAAAATTAATACCCCTCATGACAGCGATTTCTGCCTTGGGGACATGTCTCTGACTATCTACTCGTTCTATGCCTCTCAATACCTTGTACACCTCTATCAAGTCACCTTTCATCCTTCTTCTCTCCAGTGTGAAAAGCTCTAGCTCACTCAACCTTTCTTCATAAGACAAGCCCTCCAATCTAGGCAGCATCATGGTAAATCACCTCTGCACCCTCTCTAAGGTATCTACATCCTTCTTGTAGTGAGGTGACCAGAACTGGACACAATATTCCAAATGTGGTCAATAGAGTTGCAGCAAAGCCTGGCGGCTCTTAAATTCAATCCCCCTGTTAATGCAAGCAAAAACACCATACGCCTTCTTAACAACCCTTTCAACTTCGGTGGCAACTTTGAGGGATCCCAAGATCCTGCTGTTCCTCCACATTGCCAAGAATCCTATCTTTAATGCTGTATTCAGCATTCAAATTTGACCTTCCAAAATAAATCACTTCACATTTGTCAGTGATAGGCAACATGGTATTGTGCAGGGAAATCATGCCTTACCAATTTAATAAAGTTCTTTGAGGAAGTGACCAAGTTGATAGATGAAGGAAGGGCTATTGATGTCATATACATGGACTTTAGTAAGGCATTTGATAAGGTTCCTGATGAAGGGCTCTGGCCCGAAACGTCGGATTTCCTGTTCCTTGGATGCTGCCTGACCTGCTGTGCTTTAACTAGCAACACATTTTCAGATTTGATAAGGTTCCCCATGGTAGACTAATAGAGAAAGTGAAGTCATATGTTGTGGAGGGTGTTCTAGCTAGGTGGATAAAGAACTGATTGGGCAACGGGAGACCGAGAGTAGTAGTTGAAGGGAGTTTCTTGAAATGGAGAATGGTGACCAGTGGTGTTCCACAGGGGTCAGTGTTGGGGCCACTGTTGTTTGTGATATACATAAATGTATATCACAAGAGGGCATCTGGTATGATCAGCAAGTTTGCAGATGAGACGAAGATTGGTGGAGTAGCAGAAAACATAAGGGACTGTCAAAGAATACGGGAGGATATAGATAGACTGGAGAGTTGGGCGGAAAAGTGGCGGATGGATTTCAATCCAGACAAATGTGAGGTGATGCATTTAGGCAAGACTAATTCTAGAGTGAATTATACAATGAATGGAAGAGCCTTGGGAAAAGTTGATGGGCAGAGAGGTCTGGGAGTGCAGGTCCATTGTACCTGAAGTTTACTGCACAGGTGGATAGCGTGGTCAAGAAGATAAATAGTATGCTTGCCTTCATCAGACGGGGTATTGAGTATAAGAGCTGGCAAGTCATATTAAAATTATACAAGACATTGGTTCGGCCGCATATAGAATAATGTGTACAGTTCTGGTCACCACATTACCAAAAGGATGTGGGCCCTTTCGAGAGAGTGCAAAGAAGGTTTACGAGGATGTTGCCTGGTATGGAAAGTGCGAGCTATGAAGAGAGGTTGAGTAGGTTAGGTTTATTTTCATTAGAAAAAAGGAGACTGAGGGGGAACCTGATTGAGGTTTACAAAATCATGAAGGGTGGATAGAGACAAGCTTTTTCCCAGGATGAAAGGTTCAATAACGAGAGGTCACGGTTTCAAGGTGAGAGGTGTTTAAGGGGGATACACTCAGCAAGTACTTCACACAGAGGGTGGTAGGCGTCTGTAACGCGTTGCCAGCAGAGGTGGTAGCGGCAGGCACAGTAGATTCATTTAAGAGGCATCTGGATAGATGCATGAGTAGGTGGGAAGCAGAGGGATACAGATGCTCAGGAATTGGGCGACAGGTTTAGACAGCAGATTTGGATCGACTTTGGCTTGAAGGGCCGAGGGGCCTGTTCCTGGGCTGTAAACTGTTTTGTTCTTTGTTCTTTGTTCTGAATTCCATCTGTCACTTCTCATCCCAGCTCTGCATCCTGTCAGTGTCTTGTTGTCGCCTGCAACAGCCCTTCACATTATTTACGACATCACTGACCTTTGTGTCATTGGCAAACTTGCCAAACCACCTGCCACTTCTTCATCCAAGTTATTTATAAAAACTACAAAGAGCAGAGACCCAAGAACAGATCCCTGCAGGACATCACTGTTCAGCAACCTCCAGGCAGAATACTTTCCATCCACTACCACTCGCTGTCTTCTTTTGACCAGCCAGTTCTGTATCCAGGCAGCCACATTTCCCTTGATCCCAAGCCTCCTAACTTTCTGAATGAGCCTACTGTGGGAAACCTTATCAAATGCCTTACTGAAATCCATACTAACCATATCCACTGCTCGCCCTTCGTCAGATTGTCTCATCACATCCTCAAATAAATCAAAGGCTTGTGAGGCATGACCTGCCCCTCACAAAGCCATGCTGACTATCTTTAATCAAACTATGCTTTTCCAAATAACATTGAACATAGAAAAGTACAGCACAGAACAGGCCCTTTGGCCCACAATGTTGTGCCGAGGTTTAATTCTAATGTAAAATGTAATAACTTAACCTACACACCCTTCAACTCACTGCTATCCATGTGCATGTCCAGCAGTCGCTTAAATGTCCATAATGACTCTGCTTCCACCATTGCCGCTGGCAATGCATTCCATGCATTCACAACTCTCTGCATAAAGGACCTACCTCTGACATCTCCTCTATACCTTTCTCCTAATATCTTAAAACTATGAGCCCTCGTACCCATCAATCCTGCCCTTGGAAAAGTCTCTGGCTATTGACTCTATCCATTCCTCTCATTATCTAGTATACCTCGATCAGGTCTCCCCTCTTCCTCCTTCCCTCCAGAGAGAAAAGTCTGAGCTTTTTCAACCTTTCTTCATAAAGCAAGCCCTCCAGTCCAGGCAGCATCCTGGTAAACCTTCTTTGCACCTTCTCCAAAGCCTTTGTATCTTTCCTGTAGTAGGGCGACCAGAACTGGACACAGTATTCCAAGTGTGGTCTCACCGGGGACTTGTAGAGCTGTAGCAAAACCTCGTGGCTCTTAAACTCGACCCCCTGTTAATGAAAACCAAAACACCATTAGCTTTCTTAACAACCCTATCCACTTGGATGAAAACTTTGAGGGATCAATGTACTTGCACACCCAGATCCTTCTGTTCCTCCACATTGCCAAGAATCCTGTCTTTAATTCTATATTCAGCATTCGATTTCACCCTTCCAAAATGCATCACTTCACATTTATCCAGGTTGAACTCCATCCTCAGCATCCTGTTTATGTTGCGCTGCAGCATGCAATAGCCCTCCCTACTATTATCGGCACCTCCAACCTTTTTGTCATCTGTAAATTTACTAAACCACCCCTCAACCTCCTCGTCTAAGTCATTTATAAAAACTACGAAGAGTAGAGGCCCAAGAACAGAGCCCTGCGGGAACCCACTCAACACTGATCTCTAGGCAGAATAATTTCCATCTACAACCACTCTCTACTTTCTGTCAGCCAACCAATTTGGAATCCAAATAGCCAAATCTCCCTGTATCCCATACTTCCTGACTTTATGAATAAGCCTACCATGGGGAACCTTATCAAATGCCTTGCTGAAGTCCGTACGCACCACATCCACTGCTCGACCTTCATTGGCCTATCTTGTCACCTCCTCAAAGAACTCAATAAGATTTATGAGGCATGACCTCTCCCTTACAAAGCCATGCTGACTGCCTTTAATGACGCTATGCTTTTGCAAATAGTGATAGATTGTATCCCTCAGAATTCTTTCCAAACCTTTGCTGACCACAAACATAAGACTGATTGGTATGTAATTGCCAGGGAATCCCCTATTACCCTTCTTGAAAAGAGGAACAACATTCGCCTCCTTCCAATCCTCCGGTATGACTCCTGTGGAGAGTGAGGAGGCAAAGATCTTCACCAGTGGCTTAGCAACCTGCTTTCTTGCTTCCTGGAGCAACCTGGGATAAATCTGGTCTGGTCCTGGGGACTCATAAATCTTAATGTTTTCCAAATTTTCCAGCACATCAACTTCATTAATCTTGATCTGGTCAAGCCTGTATCCCAGCTCCTCAAAGTTCTCATTCACAACAAGGTCTCTTTCTTTAGGGAAAACTGAAGCAAAATGCTCATTAAGGGCTTCCCCTATCTGCTCAGACTTGACGCACGAGTTTCCTACGCTATCCCTGATTGTTATCTTATTCCTCACGTACGAGTAAAATGCCTTTGGGTTCTCCCTAATCCTATTTGCCAAGCCTTTTCCGTGCCCCCTCCTGGCTCTCCTCAGTCCATTTCTGAGCTCCTTTCTAGCAAGCCTGTAATCCTCTAAAGCTGTGCTCGATCCTTGCTTCCTCCACCTTACATAAGCTGCCTTCTTACTTTTGGCAAGAAGCTCCTTTGTTCTCATCATCCAAGGTTCCTTAATCTTACCCCTTCCTACCTGTTTCAGAGGAATAAATGCGTGCATTACTCGCAACAACTGCTCCTTAAATAGTCTCCACATGTCTGCCATGCCCTTTCTGTGGAACAATTGCTCCCAATCTGTACTTCCCAACTCCTGTCTGATAGTGTCATAATTTCCTTTTCCCCAATTAAATATCTTTCCTCGGTAACTGCTCCTTTCCCTCTCTAAGACTACGGTAAATGTTAGGCAGTTGTGATCACTGTCACCGAAGTGTTCTCCCACCGCGAGATCTGACACCTGTTCTGTCTCATTGCCGAGCACCAAATCCAAAATGACTTCTCCCCTTGTTGGTCTGTCTATATTCTGAGTAAGGAAACCCTCCTGAATACACCTGACAAAAACAGCTCCATCCAAACCATCTGCACTTAGGAGGTTCCAGTCGATATTGGGAAAGTTGAAATCACCCATAACTACAACCCTGCTACCTCTGCATTTTTCCAGAATCTGCCCGCCTATGCATTCTTTAATCTCTCTCTTGCTATTAGGTGGTCTGTAGAAAACCCCCAATGAAGCGGCTGTTCCCTTTCTGTTCCTAACTTCCACCCATACCGACTCAGTGACAAGTCTTCCTCAACAACTTTCATTTCTATAGCTGTGATGCACTCTCTGACTAGCAATGCTGCACCCCCTCCTCGTTTTCCACCCTCCCTGTTCTTTATAAATGTTCTAAACCCTGGAACACCAAGCAACCATTCCTGCCCCTGTGAAACCCACATCTCCGTTATGGCCACAACATTGTATCCCCAAGTACTGATCCATGCTCTAAGTTCGTCACTCATATTTCTGACACTCCTTGCATTGAAGCAGACACACTTTAACCAATCCCTTTGTTTCACCACATGAGAAACTTTCCCGATAGATTCACTACATCTTATCACTGCCCCATTTGCAATTGTCCCTCTCTCAGATATAGAACATAGAACATAGAACATAGAAGGATACAGCGCAGTACTGGCCCTTCGGCCCTCGATGTTGCGCCGACCGAATCCTACCTAACCTATACTAGCCCAATAACTTCCAAATGCCTATCCAATGCCCGCTTAAATGACCATAAAGAAGGAGAGTTCACCACTGATACGGGCAGGGCATTCCATGAACTCACAACCCGCTGTGTGAAGAATCTACCCCTAACATCTGTCCTATACCTACCACCCCTTAATTTAAAGCTATGTCCCCTAGTAACACCTGACTCCATTAGCGGTAGAAGGTTCTTATTATCTACCCTATCTAAACCCCTAATCATCTTATACACTTCTATCAGATCTCCCCTAAACCTTCTCTTCTCCAATGAGAACAGCCCCAAATATGTGGCTCTGATTCCCATCCTCCTGCCAATTTAGTTTAAACCTTCCTGAATCACATGAGCAAATCTCCATCCTGGACATTTGTACCCCTCCAGTTCAGGTGCAACCCATCCTTCATGTATAGGTCCCACCTTCCCCAGAAGGTATCCCAATGGTGTAGGTATCTGAAGCCCTTCCTCCTGCACCAGCCTCGCAGCCACTTAAAAAAACTTCCAGCTCCTCCCTCGCACCTCTCGGCAAATGGAAGCTCCGACCCTGAAGTAAGTGACTTAAACAGTCAGACTCGCCTTCCCAGCAGTCCTTCGCTCCTCCCTCACACCTTTCGGCATAAATCCTATCTCTCAGAATCCTTTCCAGTCCCTTGCTTACCAGAGATGTAAGACTGACTGGTCTGTAATTCCCAGGGATTTCCCTATTCCCTTTCTTGAACAGAGGAACAACATTCGCCTCCCCCCAGTCATCTGGTACGATTCCCGTGGAGAGTGTGGAAGCAAAGATCATCACCAGAGGCGCAGCAATCTCATTCCTCACTTTCTGTGGTAACTTTGAATATATCTGGCCCTGGGGACTTATCTATCTTGATGCTTCCCAGAATTTCCAGCAAAAAACTCATTTCGGGCCTCCCCTACCACTTCAGACTTCAGGCACAAGTTCCCTCCACAATCCCTGATCAGCCCTATCCTCTGTCTGACCATTCTCTTATTTCTCACATAAATGCAGAACACCTTTGGGTTTTCCCTAATCTTTCCCCCATCTTTCTCCCCAAGACCTTTTTGTGCCCCCTCCTAGTTCTCCTCAGTCCATTTTTGTGTTTTTTTTTCCTAGTTACACTGTAATCCTCTAAAGTTGGACCAGATCATTGCTTCCACAACCTTAAGTAAGCTTCCTTCTTGCTCTTGACGAGAAGCTCCTCTTCTCTTGTCATCCAAGGCTCCTTCACTTTATCATTCCTTGCCTGTCTCAGGGGAAAAAGTTATCCAACACTCGCAACAAGTGCTTCTTAAACAGCCTCCATGTTTCTGTTCTACAAAGAACAAAGACAATTTACAGCCCAGGAACAGGCCCTTTGGCCCTCCAAGCCTGAGCCAATCCAAATCTACTGTTTCAACTGTCTCCCAATTCCTAAGCATCTGTATCCCTCTGCTCCCCACCTACTCATGCATTTGTCCAGATGCATCTTAAATGAATCTATCATGCCTGCTTCTACCACCTCTGCTGGCAATGCATTCGAGTCACCCACCACCCTCTGTGTGAAGTATTTGCCGCGTGTATTCCCCTTAACCCTTTCACCTCTCACCTTGAAAGCGTCACCTGCCGTTATTGAATCCTTCACCCTGGGAAAAAGTTTATCTCTATCTACCATGTCTATACCCTTCATGATTTTGTAAACCTCAATCAGGTCCCCTCTCAATTTCCTTTTTTCTCACAAAAACAAACCTAACCTAGTCAACCTCTCTTCATAGCTAGCACCTTCCATACCAGGCAACATCCTCGTAAACCTTCTCTGTACCCTCTCCAAAGCTCCACATCCCTCTCCAAAGAGTCCACATCCCTTTCCAAAAAGTAATGTGGCGGCCAGAACTGTACACAGTATTTTAAATGTGGCCTAACCAATGTCTTGTACAATTTTAACCTAATCTGCCTGCTCTTATACTCAATACCCCATCCAATAAAGGCAAGCATACAATATACTTTCTGGACCACTCTATCCATCTGTGCAGCAACCTTCAGGGCAGAAATGGACCTGCACTCCCAGATCTCTCTGCCCATCAACTTTTCCTAAGGCTCTTACTTTTATAGTATAATTCAATCTAGAATTAGACTTGCCGAAATGCATCACCTCACATTTGCCTGGATTGAACTTCATCTGCCACTTTTTCGCCCAAGTCTCCAATCTATCTATATCCTCCTGTATTCTTTGACAATCCCTTATGTTTTCTGCTACTCCACTAATCTTCGTGTCATCTGCAAACTTGCTGATCATACCAACAGTGCCCTCTTCCAGATCATTTATGTATATCACGAACAACAGTGGCCCCAACACTGACCCCTGTGGAACACCACTGGTCATCTTTCTCCATTTCGAGAAACTCCCTTCAACTACTACTCTCTGTCTCCTGTTGCTCAACCAGTTCTTTATCCCCCTAGCTAGAACACCCTGCACACCATGTGACTCCACTTTCTCTATTAGTTTACCATGGGGTACCTAATCAAATGCCTTACTAAAGTCCATGTATATGACATCAACAGCACTTTCTTCATCTATCAACTTGGTCATTTCCTCAAAGAACTCTATTCAGTTGGTAAGGCACAATATCCCCCGCACAAAACCATGTTGCCTTTCACTGATAAGCCCATTCATTTCTAAATATAAATAGATCCTATCCCTCAGTACCTTCTCCAGCAACTTTCCCACCACTGATGTCAGGCTCACTGGTCTGTAGTTACCTGGAATATCCCTACTACCCTTCTTGTACAGGGGGACAATATGAGCAAACTTCCAGTCCCCCGGCATCACATCTGTGCTTAAGGATGCCACAAAGATATCTGTCAGGGCCCCAGCTATTTCCTCTCTCGCCTCTCTTAGCAACCAAGGATAGATCCCATCTGATCCTGGGGATTTTTCCACTTTAATAACCTGTAGCCTACCCAACACATCTTTCCTACTTATGTCAATGTGATTCAGACTAATCAAACTTCTATCTCTAATTTCAACATTCATCATGTTCCTCTCCTCAGTGACTTTAACTTCCCAGATATTGACTGGGAGAGCTATAGCTCGAGTTCATTAGATGGGTCGGTGTTTGTACAATGTGTGCAGGAGGGTTTCCTGACACAATATGTCGACAGGCCAACAAGAGGGGAGGCTATATTGGATTTGGTTCTAGGTAATGAACCAGGCCAGGTGTTAGACTTGGAGGTAGGTGAGCACTTCGGGGACAGTGACCACAACTCGGTGACTTTTACTTTAGTGATGGAGAGGGATAATCGTGCGCCGCAGGGCAAGAGCTATAGCTGGGGGCAGGGAAATTATGATGCAGTGAGGCATGACTTAGGTTGTGTGGATTGGAAAAACAGGCTTCAAGAGAAGAACACTAATGAGATGTGGGGATTGTTCAAGGAGCAGCTACTGCGTGTCCTCGATAGGTATGTACCAGTCAGGCATGGTGTAAAGGGCCTTGTGAGGCAGCCGTGGTTTAGTAAGGAATTGGAGTCCCTTGTGAAAGGGAAGAAGGCGGCATATGTAAAGATGAGGCGTGAAGGTTCAGTAGGGGCGATTGAGAGTTATAAGGTAGCCAGGAAGGAGCTAAAGAGGGAGCTAAGAAAAGCGAGAAGGGGACATGAAAAGTCTTTAGCTGGTAGGATTAGGGAAAACCCAAAGGCTTTCTATAGGTATGTCAAGAATAAAAGGATGACTAGGGTAGGTATCGGTCCAGTCAAGGATAGTAGTGGGAAGTTGTGTGTGGAGGCGGAGGAGATTGGAGAGACATTAAATCAGTACTTTTCATCAGTATTCACTCAGGAACAGGACACTGTTGCTGATGTGAATATGGAATCACAAATAATTAGAATGGATGCCCTGGAAATATGCAGGGAAGAGGTTTTGGGAATATTGGAAAGGATGAATATAGATAAGTCTCCTGGGCCTGATGGCATTTACCCCAGGATCCTATGGGAAGCTAGGGAGGAGATAGCAGAGCCATTGGCCTGGATTTTTATGTCGTCATTGTCAACGGGAATAGTACCAGAGGACTGGAGGATAGCGAATGTGGTCCCATTGTTCAAGAAAGGGAGTAGGGATAGCCCTAGTAACTATAGGCCAGTGAGTCTGACTTCAGTGGTGGGCAAAGTCTTAGAGAGAATGGTAAGGGATAAGATTTATGAACATCTGGGTAGGAATAACGTGATCAGGGATAGCCAGCATGGTTTTGTGAAGGGCAGGTCATGCCTCACAAACCTTATTGAGTTCTTTGAGAAGGTGACTAAGGAAGTGGATGAGGGTAAAGCAGTAGATGTTGTGTATATGGATTTTAGTAAGGCGTTCGATAAGGTTCCCCATGGTAGGCTAATGCTAAAACTTCGGAGGTATGGCATTGAGGATACATTAGAGGTTTGGATTAGGAATTGGCTGGCTGGAAGGAGACAGAGGGTAGTAGTTGATGGATTATGTTCATCTTGGAGCGCAGTTACTAGCGGTGTACCACAAGGATCTGTTTTGGGACCATTGCTTTTTGTTATCTTTATAAATGATCTAGAGGAAGGACTTGAAAGCTGGGTAAGCAAGTTTGCGGATGACACAAAAGTCGGTGGAGTTGTGGATAGTGAGGAAGGAAGTGGTAGGTTACAGCGGGATATAGATAAGTTGCAGAGCTGGGCGGAAATGTGGCAAATGGAATTCAATGTAGCTAAGTGCGAAGTCGTTCACTTTGGTAGGAATAACAAGATGATGGATTACTGGGCTAATGGTAGGCTACTTGGTAGTGTGGATGAGCAGAGGGATCTTGGTGTCTATGTACACAGATCTCTGAAAGTTGCCACCCAGGTAAATAGTGCTGTGAGGAAGGCATATGGTGTACTGCGCTTTATTGGCAGAGGAATTGAGTTCCGGAGTCCTGAGGTCATGTTGCAGTTGTATAAGACTCTGGTGCGGCCTCATCTGGAGTATTGTGTGCAGTTTTGGTCGCCATACTATAGGAAGGATGTGGAAGCTTTAGAACGAGTGCAGAGGAGGTTTACCAGGATGTTGCCTGGAATGGTAGGAAGATCGTATGAGGAAAGGCTGAGGCACTTGGGGCTGTTCTCATTGGAGAAGAGAAGGTTTAGGGGAGATCTGATAGAAGTGTATAAGATGATTAGGGGTTTAGATAGGGTAGATACTAAGAACCTTTTACCGCTAATGGAGTCAGGTGTTACTAGGGGACATAGCTTTAAATTAAGGGGTGGTAGGTATAGGACAGATGTTAGGGGTAGATTCTTCACACAGCGGGTTGTGAGTTCATGGAATGCCCTGCCCGTATCAGTGGTGAACTCTCCTTCTTTATGTTCATTTAAGCGGGCATTGGATAGGCATTTGGAAGTTATTGGGCTAGTATAGGTTAGGTAGGACTCGGTCGGCGCAACATCGAGGGCCGAAGGGCCTGTACTGCGCTGTATCCTTCTATGTTCTATGTTCTATGTTCTATGTTCAAAGTAACATTCGGAATCTCACCCATTCTCTTAGGTTCGTCACACAGCCTTCCTTCATTATCCTTTAGTGGACCAATCCTTTCTCTAGTTACCCTCTTGCTTCTTATATAAGAATAAAATGCTTTGACATTCTCCTTAATTCTGCTTGCTAAAGCTATTTAACCCACTTGATTCCTCGTTTAAGACTGGTCCTACTCTTCCAATATTCCTCCAGGGCCCGTTCTGTTCTAAGCTGCCTAGACCTTATGTACACTTGCCTTTTCCTCTTGGCTGGTCGTATGATTTCTCCTGTCATCCACAGTTCAGAATGTTGCCTTTCCTATCCTTTGCCTTCAACGGGACATGCCTATCCTGCACTATCGTTAGCCTAACTTTGAAAGCCTCCCACATATCAAATGTGGACTTCCCTTCAAATAGCTGTGTCCAATCCACATTTCCCAGCTCCTGCCTAATTTTGATATAATTGGCCAGTATAGTACTCTTCCCTTATCTTTGTCCACGAGTATTCTAAAACTTACAGAATTATGGTCACTGTTCTCAAAGAAATCCCCCACCACAACTTCTACCATCTGTCCTTGCTCATGCCCCAGTACCAGGTCCAATATGGCCCATTCCTCATCGGACTATTGACATACTGCTCTAGAAAACTGTCCTGGACGCATCTTTTTTTTGTAGATATTTTTATTGAAATTTAACATTTTTGCAAATTTACAAAAATAAAGAAAACTCTCAAATACAAACATTGATGTACAATTAAATCATATATACAATAGTCATAATTTAACAAAGAAAAGAGAAAGAAAGAAAACAAAAAAAGAAAAAAAAGAAACGAAAAAAGAAAGAAAAAAAAAACTCAACTTTCTACTAATCTAACCTATAACTAACCAGAGTGTATACCTAAGTCTCTTACATGCTCGGAATGTATAAACATCAAATATAATAAAACCCGTATTCGCGCAGGATTCCTCTCCCAAGGGGCCCCGGAGCAGCCCGGTCTGAAATCTTCACTAAATAAAAGCCCTTGTTAGGATGGCCGAAATATCTGCATTTATATAATTCAAAAAGGGCTGCCATATTTTATAAAATAATTCAGTCTTTCGGTGCACCATATTTGTCAGGAAGTCAAGGGGGATATATTCCATAATTAATCTGTGCCAATTTGAAAGTCCAGGGGGGCCCTCAGCCACCCAGTTCACCAAAATATTTTTCCTTGCACAGAAAGAGAGAATAGAAAATAGTCTCTTCCCATGCATATCCAGAGATGAGAGGTTCGAAAAGCCCAAAAGGAGAGATACAGGGTCCACCCTAATTTCCGTTCCTAAAATTTCTGTCAGGGTATTTGCCACTTTAGTCCAGTATCTGCGGATTTTCTGACAAGTCCACAGACAATGTACAAGAGTACCCACCTCTATTTTGCATTTAGGACACATTGGAGATGCTCCTGCCATAAATTTTGCCAGTCGAGCCGGAGCTATATGGGCCCTATGAAGTATCTTTAGTTGGATAGCCTGAGTTCTGTTACAGATAGCAATTCTTCTAGCATTTTCCCAAATGTCATTCCACATATCCTCAGAGATTTCTAGCCCCAAGTCCTGCTCCCATGTTTTAAGCAGGTCATCCATGTCTCCTGAGACTCCATCATGTAGCAAATGGTATATAGTACTAACGGAGGATGCCCCCGCTGGTCGTAAGACATTACGTTCTCTGTCTGATTTATAAAGACTATCTATTAATGTAGTCTTCCTCTGTATATAATCTCGAACTTGGAAGTATCGAAAGAGATCCCCATTAGGTATTCCGAATTTCAGACGCAGCTGCTCAAAGGACATCAGGATCCCATCTTTAAATAGGTCCCCTAAGCATGAGATGCCCCTGGATCTCCAGAGTTTAAAGGTGGCATCTGTAATCCCCGGTTGGAATCCCCATGCGCCTACTATTGGTGCATGGGGGGATGTTTTATGTGAGTTACCCTAATTTTGCCGCATTATATTCCAGGCCTTAATTGTGTTTAATATTATGGGATTTTTACAGTGGTCTGTAATGATTTTCCTCTTATCTGAAAATAAAAGGTTAATAAGTGGGTATTTTACTTGGGAGGCTTCGATATCCAGCCAAATTGATTGTGGATCAGATGAAACCCAATCAGCTATGTAACTTAGTAGGGAGCTTAACTGATATTTCCTAAAGTCTGGGAAGTCCAGTCCTCCCCTTGCCTGTGGAAGCTGTAGCTTCTTCAGCTTAATAAGGGGCCGTCTATGGTTCCAAATAAAGGAGCCCAACCAGCCATATAATTTACGTAGGGCTAGCCTTGACAGCATCAGCGGGAGCATTCTCATAGGATATAAGAGACGGGGCAGAACATTCATTTTAATTAATGCTATTCTCCCTAGCCAGGAAATCGGAAGGTCTCTCCATCGCTGGAGGTCCTGCCTTATCCTTTCCATTAATTGTACAAAATTAGCCCTATACAGCTGATCAAATACTGGCGTGATAAAAATACCTAAATATAAGAAGCCCTCCAGGGACCACCGGAAGGGAAAAGGGGATCCGTCCATTAAGTGGGGTATCATAGCCAGACCACCCATTGGCATGGCTTCCGATTTTGAAAAATTAATTTTATAGCCTGAGAATGCACTAAATGTATTAATAACTTGAATTAGACGAGGCACTGACATTAAAGGATTACTGAGGAATAAGAGAACGTCATCTGCATAGAGGGTAATTTTGTGTTTACCTGTACCAATCCTCGGGGCCGTTATATTAGGATCAGTCCGGATGGCTTCTGCTAATGGTTCGATTATCAGTGTAAACAACAATGGTGAGAGAGGACATCCTTGACGGCAGCCCCTACCCACACTGAAGCCATCCGATCTTAACCCATTAGTAATAACAGCTGCTTTGAGGTCATTATACAATGTTGAAACCCATTTGGTAAACACCTGTCTAACGCCAAACCTTTCCAATGTGTAAAATAAATATGACCATTCAACCCTATCAAATGCCTTTTCCGCATCCAATGAAATTACTACTCCTGGTATCTTTCCCTGATGACAGGCTTGGATCATATTCAAGACCCTTCTGATATTATTGGATGATCTGCGGCCCTTAATAAATCCCGTCTGGTCCTCCTTTATAATATATGGCAGTACCCTTTCTAGTCTTAGTGCTAACATTTTTGAGAGAATTTTAAAGTCTACATTTAGTAAGGATATTGGTCTGTAAGATGCACAATCTTCTGGGTCTTTTCCTTTTTTGAGGATAAGAGAAATATTTGCTTCTTTCAGCGTGGGCGGGAGACAGACCTGACTATGCGCAAAATTATACATATCCATAAGTGGGTCAACCAATATTCCTGTAAATTCTTTATAGAATTCAGCTTGAAAACCATCCGGGCCCGGTGCTTTTCCGCTCTGAAGTTGCCTAATTGCCTCAAGTATTTCTTGGATTGTTAAAGGGGTATTTAGGGCCGACACCTGTTCCGGAGTCAGGCCCGGGAAGGTCAAATTTTTAAAAAATGACTGCATCCTCCTAATCCTATCTTCACAATCCTGCGATCTATATAGTTCAGAATAAAATTCTTTAAAGGTCGCATTGATCTTTTTATGATCATGAGTCAGGGTACCTGTACTTTCCTTGATGGTCGGAATAGTTTGAGGGGCTTTCTTTTTCTTTGCAAGAAATGCTAAGTATCTACCCGGTTTGTCGCCATATTCATATAATCTTTGTTTCGCAAATAATATTTCCCTTTTAGCCGTTTGAGTAAGCGCGGTGTTTAAAGCTGTCCTAAGAGCTGTAATCCTCTGCAATTTTGTGATAGAAGGTCTATCAGCGTATGCTGTTTCGGCTGCTTTTAGGCGAGCTTCGAGCAGACGCTGTTGCTCTCCCTTCATTTTCCTCTGGGTCGCTGAATAGGAGATGATCAAACCTCGTGCATAAGCTTTGATGGTCTCCCACATCATTGACGGATTGCTAGCCGTACCAGTATTAATTTCTAAAAAAGTTTTAAGTTCTTGGGAGAAGTACTTTAAAAATTTGCTATCTTTTATCAGGAAGGGGTCCATACGCCAATGCCGAGCAAATGTCCCATTGTTCTTTACCTTAGTTTCCATGTATACAGCGGCATGGTCAGCGATTGCTATAGTACCTATTTTACAGGTTGCTATAGAGTTTAGAAAAATCGATGGGGCAAAAAACATATCAATTCTTGTGTGACATTTATGTGGATTAGAGTAGAAAGAAAAATCTCTACCCTGTGGATGGAGACATCTCCATACATCTACCAATCCTAATTCTTTATTCAGGTCCGCCAGTTGTCTAGATCTGGGAGATACTCCAGCGGCACTCTTGGGAATCCTGTCTATTTCCGGATCCATAATACAATTAAAGTCTCCCCCTATAATTGTATGACGGGCACCAAAGGCCATCAGTTTTGAAAAAGCTTCCGTTATGAATTTAAAGGGGTGTGCCGGGGGCAGTACACATTTAAGATCCCATATTCCTCTCCATTTATGAGGGCTTTAATCAAAATATATCGTCCAGATTCGTCTTTTATCTGATTTAGAATTTTCAAAGGGAAGTTCTTCCGGACAAGGATAACGACTCCCCTGCTTTTTGAATTAAAAGAGGAAAAAAAGGCCTGATCAAATCCGCCCTGTCGTAATTTTAAGTGTTCTTTATCCGACAGGTGTGTCTCCTGTAGGAGAGCTATATCAACTCTCTCCTTCTTAAGATTTGATAATATTTTCTTCCTTTTAACTGGCGAATTACTCCCCCTGACATTCCAGGTGCACCACTTAACCGACTGTTCAGCCATAATCATCTGGACAGATCCGAGACCCCTCGGGAGGGGAAACCCTATCTAGAACATCCCGAGCATGGAGCATACAAGATTTACAAAAGTAAAGACTCTCTGATACACTCAAAACAATATAACAAAAAACTCTTTCTAAGTATAAAAAATATAAAACATTCCGAATTGGAGATTCTCTCCCCTGTTCCCAGGGAGCGTCACTTCCTCTCCCACAGTCCATCTTACCCTCTTCCAACCAGTGCCCCACCCTTGACCCAGGTGTTCCTCAATAAAATGAGGAGAATTCAAATATAATATAAAGCTAGAGTTAACAGTGAACACCCCACCCCCACCCACACCCACATCTAAATATATTTGGGAATATTAATACCATATATAACTATAAGATTACAATCTCAACATGTAATACTTAAATATAATACCACAAAATAACAGGGGAAAGAAAAACAACCCCACTCCTAAAAACAGAAGTAAAATAGAATAAGGTAACCACCTCTCCCCATCAACATTAACCAAACGCCCCAACATATATATATATATATATATATATACATACACACATAGGGGGAAAGATAAGAAAAGATGAAGGGATGTAAACCAAAATAATGGGAAAGGCAGACCAGCGTCCACAATCTCTTACAGTTTATTTAAGAGAGTCCAAGAATTCCTTAGCCTTCTCCGGTGATCCGAAGTTATATATGGATCCTTCATGGCTAAGGCGTAGCGTCGCTGGATATCGTAAGGAGTACTGGATATTTAAGTCCCTTAAACGCTTCTTCGCCTCATCGAATGCCTTCCTCTTTCGGACCAAAGCTGGGGAGAAGTTCTGGAACAGCATGATCCTGGATCCTTTGTGGGTCATAGCTTGGGGATCTTTTCCCAGATTTCTTGAGGCTTCCAGGAGCATCTGCCTCTCCCTATAGCTCTGCAGCTGGAACAGGACCGGGCGTGGGCGCTGGGTTGAGCCGGGCCCACGTACTGTGACCCGGTAGGCCCATTCTACCCTTACCTGGCCTGATCCATTATGCAGATTTAAAAGTTGTGGCAGCCAATGCTCTAAGAATGCTATCAGCTGACCTCCCTCTTCCTGCTCGGGCAGGCCCAACAATCGAATATTTTTTCTACGACATCGATTTTCGAGGTCATCAATGTGGTTTTCTAGGTTCTGGACTCGATTCTCGAGAAAACGGATGTGGTCGGCTGTTGATTTTATCCCAGTCTCTGAGGCTGCGGCCTTCGACTCCACCTCTCTGACTCGGCACTCCAATTCCTGAATGTCTCTGCCCTGCTTCTGCAGCTCGGCTGATAGTGCTTCTCTGCTCTGCCGAGACTCATCGATAAAAGCATCAATCTTCGCCTCCCACCTGGCAAACATCTCCCCAAAGCTCATCTTCATTGGTAAATCTCCTGAAGTAGCTGAAGACACCTTTGTTGCAGCTGAAGAGGGAGAGGGTGGGGGAGGGGTCCCTGCTTTCTTAGAGCCGCCTGTTCCCTTCCCTTTACTCATTTTCCAGCTAGTATTAGACTATTTAAATGTACTAATAGGTAACTATTTAAGGTTAACAACTATTATAAATGGTTTAGTGAGTGTGGTGGGGGTGGATAGCCCACTTTCCCCAAGTTTTGGGTAGAGCACTGTGGTCTCAGTCTTGCTGGGTCGCCGCCATCTTGGATCCCCCCTGGACGCATCTTACAATTTCGACCCCATCCAGACCTCTGACGCTAAGTGTATCCCAGTCACTGTTGGGAAAATTAAAATCTCCCATCACCACTACCCTATTCTACATCTTTCCCTAATCTATTTACCTATTTGTTCTTTTACCTCACACTCACTGTTGGGAGGTCTGTAATACAACCCCAACAATGTAACTGCACCCTTCTTATTTCTCAGCTCTACCCATAATGCCTCCGTCAAAAGTATAAAAAAAACTTATTTTTCAATTCATTTCAGTTATGAAGAAGAGTCATATCAGACTTAAAATTTTATCTGTATTTCTCTTCATAGATGCTGCCTGACATGTTGAGTTTCTGATTTGATATATTATTGTCACATGTACAGTGAAAACTTTTGTTTTGCATTTTTTTTGGTTAGGTTAGATTCCCTACAGTGTAGAAACAGGCCCTTTGGCCCAACAAGTCCACACCGACCCTCTGAAGAGTAACCCACCCAGGCCCATTTCCCTCTGACAAATGCACCTAGCACTATGGGCAATTTAACATGGCCAATTCACCTGACCTGCACATCTTTGGACAGTGGGAGGAAACTGGAGCACCCGGAGGGGACCCACGCAGACTCAAGGAGAATGCGCAGACTCCACACAGACAGTCACTCGAGGCTGGAATTGATCCTGGGACCCTGGTGCTGTAAGGCAGCAGTGCTAACCACAGAGCCACCGTGCCACTCCAATCTGCACAAACAGATCATAATATATAAAGATTAAAGGGTGATTGAATAGAGCAAAGAATGCAAAATTATCACTGCAACAAAGGTACACACAAAGTTGGGCGGCACAGTGGTTAGCACTGCTGCCTCACAGCGCCTGAGAACTGGGTTCAATTCCCGACTCAGGCGACTGACTGTGTGGAGTTTGCACGTTCTCCCCGTGTCTGCGTGGGTTTCCTCCGGGTGCTCCAGTTTCCTCCCACAGTCCAAAGATGTGCGGGTCAGGTGAATTGGCCATGCTAAATTGCCCGTAGTGTTAGGTAAGGGGTATATGTAGGGGTATGGGTAGGTTGCGCTTCGGCGGGTCGGTGTGGACTTGTTGGGCCGAAGGACCTGTTTCCACACTGTAAGTAATCTAAAAAACAAGATCAACATTAGATTTGAAATTTGAGAGCTCCGTTGAGAAGTCTAATAACAATGAGGAAGAAGCTGCTCTTGAACCTATTGGTACATGTGTTTAAACTTTTGTATCTTCTGCCTAATGGAAGAGGTTGTAAGAGATTATAATCGGGTTGGGAGAGGTTTTTGGTAATGATGGCTGCCTTTCTGAGGCAGCAAAAAGTGTAGATGGAGTCAATGGATAGAAGGTTGGCTTATGTGATCCTTGGGCAGAGCAGTTGCTGTAATGCATAATGCATCCAGGTAGTATGCTTTCTATGATTTATTGTATAAAAATTGGTGAGAGTCCTTATGGACATTCCGAATTTCCTTAGCTTCCTGAAGAAGAAGGTGCTTTATTGTGCCTCCTTGACCATCGCATTCTCAAGCATTCTCTGCCAGAAAAGGGGAATGTAAGGCTTTTTACTATAATTTAGATTTGTTCCAGATATTGTATCTTAATCATCAAAGTAGGACAGGTTTTTGAGGCAAAAACAGAAATTGCTGGCAAAATTCAATAGATCTGGCAGTATATGAGGAAGAAACAGAGTTAATGCTTTGAGTCCAGTGACTCTTCATGGGAATTGTTAGCAGCTAGGAAAAAGTGATATTTATGCTGAAGATGAAATTGTAGGTGTATGTGGAGGGAGTGAGGATGGGTCGAAGGGGAGAGGTTGAACTGAGAGGTGAAAATGGGGCTTAAAGAGATATAAAAGGGTATGGCTGGATGGGCCACTCAAAATGATGGATTTATGAAAAAGGGACAGTAAAGGATGTATGCTGGGAAATTGAGACAAGCCTTGGCCAAAATTGACTGTGCTCAAAGCCTCTGAAATAAACAAGCCGTAGAATTCAGACAGACTGCAGCTACAGACAGACAGTATACAATTGACTCAGCAGCTGCAGACAATACAACATGCACTTGAGTTTGAATTGAACGGAATCGACCTGATTGCCATCCCCAGGATAATTGGAAACATCGAGTCGTTTACCAGTATAAGTGGCGCCTCACAACCTTATTTGGAGAGAACTACCTGACCTATGTGCTCATTCCTGGAGGTTTTAGGGATGCCCAAAGACCACGCCGCCATTGACATGTCAACGCCTGGTTGGGTCTAGTTGATCAGGGTGATCGAGCCTCAGAAAGGTAACTCGAGACCAACCCCTGGGATCACCAGGAAATGACCAGACTATCATTGCTGTTTGGATCAATGGAAGAAGAGCGGTCCAGGATGTCCTGAAGGGAACAGTGCCTGTAGAATGCTGATAAGGAAAGGGAGGTGAATATGAATCTGATGATGGTATCATATTGGATGTAACAGAAAAGTCATCTTACAATATTTTGGATATGGAGGCTGGTGGAGTGGTATGTGACAACCTGGTGACCCTATCACTGTTGTGAGAGAGAAGGGAAAGTGTGAAGGCAGAAAATCAGTGAATGGGTTGACCACAATTAAGAGTTCTGTTGACCACAGTAATAGGGAAACTTCAGTTGAGGAAAAAGGTGAACATCTGAGGTCCACCTGTTGAAAATGACATTACTGAAATAAATGAATTGAAAGTGGAGAAACTGGGAGAATAGAATGGAATCTCTACAGAAGGCACATTATGAGGATGTATAGTTAAGATGGCTGGCCTATCTTTAGAAATGGAAACAGAGATTAGATTCCCTACCGTGTGGAAACAGGCCCTTTGGCCCAACAAGTCCACACCAACCTTCTGAAGAGTAACCCACCCAGACCCATTTCTCTCTAACTCATGCACCTAACACTATGGACAATTTAGCATGGCCAATTCACCTGACCTGCACATCTTTGGACTGTGGGAGGAAACTGGACCACCTGGAGGAAACCCAGGCAGACACTGGGAGAATGCACAAACTCCACACAGAAAGTCGCCCGAGGCTGTAATTCAACCTGCGTCCCTGATTCTGTGAGGCAGCAGTGATAACCACTGAGCCACCATACTGCCCCATTAAAATTGTTCCTATTAAAATTATTGCAAACACTCACTGATCACAGCCAAGATTGTAATTTATATTCTATAAGTGTTTCACTCAATTTTTAATTAAAATACGAATAGATTTATCAATGACCCAATATTGTTAGATCTCTGAGCAGATTTCTGCATGTATAAGTTTATTATTCAATTTAAAATATTCATATCATGCAGGAAAGTCAATGCTATAGTTCCTGCTTGTGTACCATTCTAAGATTTATTTATTTCACACATTAGAAAAAGCAGAAAATGTATTAATATTAAAGTCTGACAGGATCACATTGGATTCAAAATTTCTACTGACCTTTCAAATTCAGTACATGAAATATCAGATTTGCATCACCCCAATGGGAAGGAGATCTAGACTGGCACTAAAGTTGGTCATATTTTAAACAGTCTAAATATCCCTAAAATTTATTTTATAGCAACGGTTTGATAGGCGACATTCAGAATGGTCCATTGTGGATTGGTTGTATCATGTTGGAGCAGGTAAGTTAGAATCTTTGCTGTATAAAAGGCACTTCTTCAGGTCACATGGCCACTCCATCTAAGCATAACGGATACCAGTCACCTTCTGGTGACACTGATTTAGAGATAAAGATATTGTATTGACAGAATGGTCGACAATGGGGACAGAGAGCCACTTACAGCTAGACAAATTCCATGTTGTACAGCAACACACCTAGAGTGAAAAATGCAAATATCCTCTCATAAATTACGCATTAGTCTCAACATCCATTAAACTGTCAATCAACAACCATATACCCACACGTCAGTCACTGCAACTACAAGGAAATGGTTTGAATACTGCCTGCATACTCACAATGGGTGATTTATTTATTTTGCTTCACAACTGATGTGGAAATATAAGCTCTTTCTCTCAATGCATGTATGATTATGAAACTTACTCCTTTTACAAGCAAATCAAGTGGATGGATGGAATCACTTCAATTCTAATTAGAGTAATTTTGTTTTCAAGACGATACTTGTAGGACAGCAAATATTTTATTTGCAGATCTTGATCAGACAATAAAAATCAATGCTGTGATGAGTAGGGGCAGTTACCATGGGGAAACAAAAACTGAAACTACTGAAAATATTCATCAAATCAGGTAGTTTCTGTTCAGAGAAGCAACAGCATCACATTTTGGAAATAACCAACATTTGGAGAATAGGAAGTTCTTTACCCAATATCCATTGTGGCAGAGAAACCCCTCCATCCGTGGGTTATGGGCGTACAAAGCAATCAATCCCGAGATAGAGTAGTTTCTCTCTCACAATGGATGCTCAGTAGAGGTTACACATTTCACAAAATGTGACCTTATTGACAACATTGCCCTGCAGTGCCCCACTGACCAGCCATGCTCTGACTTTACAAAAATGACACCCCAAAGAAAATCTGAGGGCAGAGGTTCTTTTCTAGGGAAGGAAGACTATGACTGTGATCTGAAGTGGTCCAGGTAAAAGAAATGAAAGGAATTGTGCTTGTATGTAGAGTGAGAATGCATCTGGATTAGTTAGTGAGTGTGAATGAGCGGGTGAATGGGCAAGTAGATCATAATCAGATTGAGAATGGGAGAGATGGTAGATTGAGTAACACTATTAATCATGGAGTTACCCGAGAGGGTTAACCCCAATCCTAGGGTTAAGTCATGTGTATCTAGCTGAAGTCTCCAACCCTGAGCTCTCTGTAAGAGGTACTCATGGAGAGATATGGACTGTGCAGATTAGCCCATTGGAGGTTTTAACCTCCTGGGCACTTAGCACGCGTAAAGACATCCGCAGGATCCTGTTTGCACTAACAGATTAGGTGTTCACTGTTCCAGACATTGGAAGACCTGGCCCATTAAATATACTTCTCTCAAAGAAACTTACCATCCCTTCAAATACCGTGACAGAGTTATTCTTGTCCTTTTTAAGAGTCATTTAGGTAGATACATAAACTGGCAGAGAATAGAGGGATATAGACCACATGCAGGCAATAGGGTTAGTTTAGAATGGTATTATGCTTGATGCAGGCATGATGGGCTGAAATGCCTATTCCTATACTGTACTGTTCTATGTCCTTACATCCCATCCCATCAGCCTGATTTCAACTGATCATCCTTTACCATTTTTGACAGCTTCAGTGTAATGTCACAAAGCACATCTTCCACTGCCCCCCTTTCCAGTATTTCCAAAGGACCATTCCCGAAGACTGCATGGTCCACTCCTCAGTCATACCTAATAATGTCCTTCCAATGGCAATAACAGGTTTATAATACTTTCAACTCCTCTATCTCACTAGCCAAGGCCTAACACTCTTTCCAGTTATTTGTATTCTTTTCAGTTTAGTATTGTATAATCACTGATCCCCTCTATAAAGGGGAAATCAACACAGATTGTGAGACCACTTAGCGGAACTTCCTATCATTTGTCATTATAATTGTTCACTTGACTCACACTCTGATCTTGACTTATTACAATACTTCCGTGAATTGAATCTTCAATGAGATTCAACGCAAACTTGCTTGATTCAGCATTGTACAGCCTTCTGGATTCAACACTGACCTGCTGAGAAATGCAAGCATTTTCTATTTTCATGTCTGATTTCCAGCATCATCAATTTATCCTTTTGTTGAAATATATTTCTGTCATGACACTATCTCCTTCAGCATCAAAAACACAAATTGCTGGCAAAGACCCGTAGAGAGAAATCAGAGTTAATGTTTTGGGTCCAGTGAGCCAAAACGCAGAACTAATGACAGCAAGGAAAATGTCAGTTTATACGCAGAAGGCAGGGTGAAAGGAGGGGGTAAAGATTAAATGATAGTGGGAATAGCGCCCAAAGACAGCGAAGAATATTTGGCCAGACAAAGCAGTGAATAACGATCTGGCTTGAAGGGTGAATAACTATTAATGGGGTCTGTTCCTGATGAAGGGCTTTTGCCCAAAACATAGACTTTCCTGCTCCTGACCTGCTGTGCTTTTCCAGCACCACTCTGATCTAAACTCTGTTAGTGGCTAACAATGGATTGTGAGTAATAACAGACTTTGTAGAGGAGACCACATTGTGAGAAGTGAATGTAGTAGACTAGATTATATGAAATGCACTACTTCACCTGGAAGCTATGTTTGAGCCTTTGGATACTAATGGAGGAAGTCTAGATTAGAGTGGCGCTGGAAAAGCACAGCAGGCCAGGCAACATCGGAAGTGCAGGATTTTCCTGCACCTCAGATGTTGCCTGATCTGCTGTGCCCCTCCAGCACCACTCTAATCCAGACTCTGACCTCCAGCATCTGCAGTTTCACTAATACTAATGGAGGAAGTAAATGGACAAGTGTTACAACTTCTGCAGTTGCAAGAGAAGGTACTGTGGGATCGTGAGGACGTGTAAGGAGTGAAGGAAGAGTATCTCAATGGGAAAGGTCCCTGCGAGAGAAGACGGGAAAGGAGGTGAATAGGTGTCTGGCATGGCATCTCTCTGAAGGTGCAGAAATGGTGGCTAATGATCCTTTGGATATGAATGCTGCTGGGATGGTAAGTAAGGACAAGGGGAATCCAATTGCTACTGTGGGAGAAAAGAGGGACAATGAGGGCCAAAGTGGGAAATTCATTGGACCCAGCTGATGGCCCTGTCAACTACAGTGCTGGGGAATCTCTGCTTGACGAAGAAGGACCTTTCTGAGGCTCCTTTGTTGAAGTTAGCATCACCGGAACAGATGTGACAGAGATGAAGGAAGTGGGAGAATGGAACAGAGTCTTTTCAGGAAACAGGTTGAGAATGTACACTCAAGGTAACTGTGGGATTCAGTGGATTTATAGTGGATATTGGTGACCAGCTTATTCTCAGAAATTGAAACAGAGGACCGATGATACGAAGTTAGGTGGACAGGCAGGTAGTACTGAGGAAGTGGGGAGGCTACAGAAGGATCTAGACAGATTGGGAGAGTGGTCCAGGAAATGGCTGATGGAATTTAACGTGAGCAAGTGCGAGGTCTTGCACTTTGGCAAAAAGAATAAAAGCATAGACTACTTTCTAAATGGTGAGAAAATTAGTAAATCCAAAGCACAAAGGGATCTGGGTGTGCTAGTCGAGGATTCTCTAAAGGTAAACATGCAGGTTGAGTCCGTGATTAAGAAAGCGAATGCAAAGTTGTCTCTTATCTCAAGAGGGTTGGAATATAAAAGCAGAGATGTGCTACTGAGACTCTGGTTAGGCCCCATTTGGAGTATTGTGTCCAGTTTTGGTCCCCACACCTCAGGAAGGACACACTGGCACTGGAACGTGTCCAGCGGAGATTCACGCGGATGATCCCTGGAATGGCAGGTCTAACATATGAGGAACGGCTGAGGATACTGGGATTGTATTCGTTGGAGTTTAGAAGATTGAGGGGAGACTTAATAGAGACGTACAAGATAATACATGGCTTGGAAAAGGTGGACGCTAGGAAATTGTTTCCGTTAGGTGAGGAGACTGGAACCCGTGGACACAGCCTTAGAATTAGAGGGGGTCAATTCAGAACAGAAATGCGGAGACATTTCTTCAGCCAGAGGGTGGTGGGCCTATGGAATTCATTGCCACGGAGTGCAGTGGAGGCCGGGACGCTTAATGTCTTCAAGGCCGAGATTGATAGATTCTTGTTGTCTCGAGGAATTAAGGGCTACGGGGAGAACGCTGGTAAGTGGAGTTGAAATGCCAATCAGCCATGATTGAATGGCGGAGTGGACTTGATGGGCCAAATGGCCTTACTTCCACTCCTATGTCTTATGGTCTTATGGACCAGGAGGGAGGAGTGAGAGATGGACTAGGTGCAAAAGAGGGCAGGGTGGAAATTTGAAGCAAGATCGATTCATGTTTCCAATTCCAGTTGAGAGACAGAGACAGCACCAATGATTTCGGGCGGCATGGTGGCTCAGTGGTTAGCAGTGCTGCCTCAAAGCGCCAGGGACCCAGGTTCGATTCCAGCCTTGGGCGACTGCGTGGAGTTTACACATTCTCCCTGCATCTGCGTGGGTTTCCTTCGGGTGCTCAATCCAAAGATGTCCAGGTTAGGTGATGTGGCCATAGTGTCAAGTGTATTAGTCAGAGGGAAATGGGTCAGGGTAGGTTACACTTCAGAAGGTCGGTGTGGACTTGTTGAGGCGACGGGCCTGTTTCCACAATGTAGGGAATCTAATATCATCAATTTATCGGCAATGCATGTGGGGTCCCGAACAGGAGTGGAATAAGGAATATTCCACCTACCTCACTAAAAGCCAGGCAGAACTGGGGCCTATGGAGGTACCCATGGCCACCCCTCTGACCTGAAGAAAATGAGACGAGTTAAAAGAGTGTTATTCAGGGTGGGGATGAGCTCAGCCGTGCGGAGGAGGGTGCTTTTGGGTGTGAATAGTTCAGGTCTTTGTTCCATGAAGAAGCAGACAGCCGTAGGATTATTGAGGTTGGTGATGGACATGTAAAGGTACTGCATGACCATGACAAAGAGGAAGCCCACAAACTGGAAATTTAAAAACTCTCGTAAAGTATTAGAGGAATCTCGCAAGTAAGCGGAAGAAAAATGATAAGGCAAGGTAAGAAGAGCAGAAGCAGGCAGAAACAATTGTCTGCCCAGCCGGTCGTATTTGTGGATATTGGGAATGGAGATAGAAGCGAGCTATGTGGAGTTGGGATACTATCAGCTTGGAGTCAGTGGGGGAGAGATCACCAAATGAACTGAGGTAGGTGACCGTAGTTGACATAATGGCCTGATGTTCCATCATGGGGTCATAGCTCAGAGGGAGATGGGATGAGTTGTCACAGAAAGGAAGGGAGATGTCAGTTATGGACCAGGTGAAGGAGAGCGAAAGGGAGGATGGAAATTGGAAGAGGTTGCACGCCATGGTAAAGAGGTGGCTGAGAGCTAGCTATCTCAAAATTCTATAACTGATATAAAGCATCAGAAGAATTGTTTCGGTAAATGGGGATGGTCTGTACAAGGTGAGAAAAAAAATCAAGGTAGGAAGAAATAAGTTCTATGGAGAAGGAACAATCAGAAGCAGTGGGTCTATGCGGTCAGTTGTTTGGAGATATTGAGAACTGCAAATAGTGGAAAGTAAGAGTTGATGAAGCTGGGAAAAGCACAGCAGGTCAGGCAACCTCAGAGGAGGAGGGGAGAGCACGTTTCAGCTCGGAACATTTCATCAGGACTGAGGGCCGAGAATTAAACAGGGGGAAAGGTAGATGGGATGCAGATGGATACCCAGTCAGTCCCGTTTGTAGATTTCGGCAAAGGGACCATGATTGACTATGGGGGCGGGTCATTGTGGGTGAGGGGACGGGGCAAGGTGGATGAAGGGGCGGGTCACTGAGGGGGCGGGACATTGCGGCTCAGGGGGCGGGTCACTGAGGGGGCGGGACATTGCGGGTGAGGGGACGGGGCAAGGTGGATGAAGGGGCGGGTCACTGAGGGGGCGGGACATTGCGGCTCAGGGGGCGGGTCACTGAGGGGGCGGGACATTGCGGCTCACGGGGCGGGTCACTGAGGGGGCGGGACATTGCGGCTCAGGGGGCGGGTCACTGAGGGGGCGGGACATTGCGGCTCAGGGGGCGGGTCACTGAGGGGGCGGGACATTGTGGGTGAGGGGGCGGGTCACTGAGGCAGCGGGTCATTGTGGGTGAGGGGACGGGGCAAGTCGGATGAAGGGGCGGGTCACTGAGGGGGCGGGACATTGCGGGTGAGTGGGCGGGTCACTGAGGGGGAGGGACATTACGGGTGAGGGGGCGGGACATTGCGGCTCAGGGGGCGGGACATTGCGGGTGAGTGGCGGGATTGGGCGGGTCAGAATTGGTGCCGGGTGGATGATGGCGAGGCGCGGGTATTTGTTTGTCGGGGTTGTATTGTTGTTGTTGTCGAGTCACGGGTTTTGTGCGGGTAAGTGACAATACCTCCCCTGGTTATTGAAGATAAATTAAGTATGTAATCAATCCTGGTTGAATTGTTCTAAGGCAGTTTGTTTTTGTTTTTCAGAGTTTCTCTTCCGTTTTGGATCTTACTATGCCGATCACATGGTGTTACAGAAAGAACCTGGCCGAGCTGTGGTGTGGGGATATGGTGCAGTAGGAGCAATAATCCGTGTGTCAGTCCGGACAGACAACAATACATTAACTCATGAAGTAACAAGAGTGAACCAAGGTAGGGAATTGTGCTTGTTTGTATAATCTGTATCGAGAATGTCTGATTCATAAAGTCATAGAGGTGTACATCATGGAAACAGACCCTCCGCTCCAACCCGTCTATGCTGACCAGATATCCCAACCCAATCACCTGCCAGCACCCGGCCCATATCCCTCCAAACTCTTCCTATTCATATACCCACCCAAATGCTTCTTAAATGTTGCAATTTTACCAGCCTCTATCACTTCTTCTGGCAGCTCATTCCATACATGTACCACCCTTTGCATGAAAAAAATTGCCCCTTAGGTCTCTTTTATACCCCTCCCCTCATAATTTTATAAATCTCTATACGGTCATCTCTCAGCCTCCCATGCTCCAGGAAAAACAGCCCCAGTCTATTCAGCCTCTCCCTATAGCTCAAATCCTCCAACCCTGACAACATCCTTGTAAATCTTTTCTGAACCCTTTCAAGTTTCACAACATCTTTCCAATAGGAAGGAGACAAGAACTGCATGCAATATTCCAACAGTGGTCTAATCAATGTCCTGTATAGCCGCAACATGACTATATACTTAATACTCTGTACTCAATACTCTGACCAATAAAGGAAAGCATACCAAATGCCGCTTTCACTATCCTATCTACAGCTCCACTTTCAAGGAGCTAAGAACCTGCACTCCAAGGTCTCTTTGTTCAGCAACACTCCCTAGGACTTATCAACAAACTGCCAGACTACTCAGACCCCTTGGCATCACAAACCCACCAACACATTAAAACAGCAGCTAATGAACTTCAAAGACCCTATACAGACATCAAACAAAACTAATGTCATTTACAAAATACCATGCATGGACTGTAACAAACACTACATTGGACAAACACGCAGAAAACTAGCCACCAGTATACATGAACACTAACTAGCCACAAAAAGACATGACCGTCTCTCACTAGTATCCTCACGTACAGAGGAGGAAGGACACCACTTCCATCCTAGGAGAAGCCAAACAAAGATACGCATGAGAATTCCTAGAAGCTTGGCATTCCAACCTGAACTCTATCAACAAACACATTGAGTTAAACCCTATTTACCACCCCCTGAGAAAAGGAACAGGAAATGACCTCACAACAAGGTTAAAATCACCACAGGAAATGACATCAACCCAAAGAAACCCAAACATATAAATAGAAAGCAGGAATTTTCATCATTGCTTCGTCTGAGGCCCACTGAAGACGTTACTTTGTAGGGTAACGAAACATCTGGAAATGAACCTTGCGGCTCAGCGAGCAAACCTACATCCATTTTTTTCACTGTGTTTAAAGACATCCAGCATTTCCTTCTCTGTAATATGGACATTTTCAAGATGTCATTGTCTATTTCCCTACGTTCTATATTTTCCATGTCCTATTCCACAGTAAATACTGAAGCAAAATACTCATTTAATATCTCCCCCATCATGTGCAGCTCCACACAAATGCCGCCTTGCTGATGCTTGTGGAGTCCTATTCTCTCCCTAGTTACCGTATTGTCCTTAATGTATTTGTTAAGACCCTTTGGATTCTCTTTAACTCTATTTGCCAAAGCTATCTCACATCCCCTTTTTGCCCTCCTGATTTCCCTCTTAAATATACTCCTCATACCTTCTAAGGATTCACTCGATCTATCCTGAATACCTGACATATGCTTCCTCCTTTTTCTTAACCAAACCCTCAATTTCTTTAGTCATCCAGCATTTCCTACACCTACCAGCCTTTTCTTTCATCCTAACAGGAATGTACTGTCTTTGGACTCTCGTTATCTAATTTCTAAAGGTTTCCCATTTTCAGCCGTCCTTTTACCTGTGGACATCTGCCATCAATCAGCTTTTGAATGTTCTTGCCTAATACCATCAAAATTGGCCTTTCTTCAATTTAGAATCTCAACTTTTGGATCTGGTCCATTTTTTCCATCACTATTTTAAAACTATTAGAATTATGGTTGCTGGCCCCAACATGCTCCCCCTCTGACACCTCAGTCACCTACCCTGCCTTATTTCGCAAGAGTAGGTGAAGTTTTGCACTTTTTCTCGGAGGTACATCCATACACTGAATCAGAAAATATTCTTGTTTGCACTTAAAAAAATTGTTCTCCATCTAAACCTTTAACACTATGGCAGTCTCAGTCTATGTTTGAAAAGGTAAAATCCCCTATTATTCTTCCGGATAACTGAGATCTCCTTGCAAATTTGTTTCTCGATTTCCCTTTGACTATTAGAGGGTCTAGAATACAATCCCAATAAGGTGACCATCCTTTTCTTATTCCTCAGTTCCACCCAAATAACTTGCCTGGATGTATTTCTGGGAATATCCTCCTGCAGTATAGCTGTAATGCTATCCCTTATCAAAAATGCCACTGCCCCTCTTCTCTTGCCTCCCTTCCTGTAGCATTTGTATCTTGGAACATTAAGCTGCCAGTTGTGATGGTACAATTGGTAGAAAAGTCTAGAATCCGCCTTTCCCTGGCTGCAGGCCTTCAAGCTAGAGCTAATTTTGGATTATAATTAGAAGTTTCACCATCTGGTTGAGAGTATTCTAACCTTGAATGTTGTGGATGATCAGCTGTTGAGCATATTCTAGATTGAGATCGAAAGAGTACTGCACTTGAGGCGCATCAAGGAATGTGAGGATTGAGTGGAAAAGTAGATTTGAAGTTGAGGATCAGTCATGATTTTATGAAATTAAGAACCAGACTTGGGGGACTTATTCCTGAATCTATTCCTTAATGTTTTAATGCTGCCAATTATAGAGTAGAACAGGATTTAGTAAGGAAATTCTGATCATAGTAACTAACCAGGAAGTACCAGGAAAAGGCTTCCAACACTCAAAAGTAGAAAACCCATTTTAGGGAACTTTAAGAAAGCAATTTAAACAGCAAACCGTAGACATGGAAAAGGACTTGTGAACAGGATTCGGGACAACGCTAAGATATTTTATGAATACATTTAAAGGCAAGAGGTTGACCGGGGAAAGAGTAGGGTCCACGAGTGATCAAGGATTTGACTCACCCTGCCCCGCCCCCTCACCCACCATACCCTGCCCCCATAGTCAAGTCCTGGCTTTGAAGCCACAAGATGTTAGAAGGATGTGGAATGAATACTTCTCTTCGGTCTTCACTCTGGAAAAGGAGAATGTAGGAATGAAATTCGGGGAAAGGGACAGTGAAGAACTTGCATAGTTTGACATAGGCAATAGGGAGGTATTGGAGGTTCTGTTAGGATTAAAACAGATGCATCCCCCTGACCCAGCTGAATTACTGCTGTGAGAGGCGAGGCAGACAATTTTTAATTCCTCTCTGGGAAGTGCCAGAGGACAGGAGGACAGCTGATGTGGTTCCACTTTTTAAGAGGCTTGGTGGAGATGAACTGGGAAATTACAGTCTGGTTTCACGTTGGTAATATGGAAATTATTGAAGAAAATTCTGAGGAACAAAGTAATGCTAATTAGTGTCATAGAGTTGATCAGCAAGGAACAGCATGGTCCATGCTAACAATGTTTCCATACTAAACTAGATCAATTTGGCCATATCCCTCTAAACCTTTTGTATTTATGTATTTGTTCAAATTTATCTTAAAAATATGCCCGCTAGACAATGGACCCTTGTTATTTATCTCTCTATGCCCTTCATGATTTTATAAACCTCTCAAAGGACCCCCCTCAACTTCCTGTGCTCCACTGAAGAAAGTCCTAGCCTATCAAGCCTATTTTTTTTATAACTCAAACCCTCCTTTCCTGGTAACATTCTGGTAAATCTTTGCTGACTTGGAAGGACAGGTGTTGATTAAAGATAGTCAGCATAGCATTGTCAGAGGGTGGTTATGCCTAACAAATTTGTACAAATAAATTGAAAATGAGATTAAGTGTGTGGATGAAGGAAGTTCAGTTGATGTAGTTTATGTGGATTTTAGCAAAGCTTTTTACAAGGTGCATCATGGGAGACTGATCGAGAAGGGCATTGAATTGAGAGAAACATAGTGAGATGGGTCAGAAATGGGTTTAGTAATATGACACACAGAATATGGTAGAAGGCTGTTCGAGTGACTGGAGGTTGGCATCCAGTGGTGTACCACAAAGATCAGTACTGGGACCTTTATTACTTGTTATATTCAGAAATAATGCACGTGAAAATGGGGGAGGGAATGCAAAGTAAAATTCTAGGTGATGCCAAGATTGGTAGAGTGGTTAACAATGAAGAAAATGATTGTAAGTTATATGAAGATATAGGTAGGTTGGTCAGATGGGCAGACCAGCGGCAAATGGTATTTAATCCTGATTAGTGCAAGGAGATGTACTTTGGAAGAAGAAACAAGATAAGGGAGTAGTTGGTGAATGGCAGGACATTGGGTAGTTTAGAGGACAGAGGGATTTTTGGATAATTATTCATAGATCCTTGAAGTTGGTAGAGCATGTGAATAGGATAGTTAAGGCATATGGAATCTATGCATTGATTGATGAAAGCATGTTATGGACTAGGCCAGCCCCCCTCAAAACATTTTAAGAAGCCAACCCAGAATTTAAATTTTATTTTGTGCTAAGCGGATATTCCAGGAGTGATGCAGCTAGGCAACCATTCAGTTTTAAACAAAACAGAATTTATTTAAACATTACAGATGAAATACAAACAAAAGAAAACAGAATTTAGAATAACTTGTTTGATAACCCGACCAACACAATATTGCAACTTAATGAAGGTGTTTCAATCCTGGCAACATCCCATAAACACACCCCTTAACAAAAGATTAATTGAAACACAGATTCTTACAGGCAGGAGAGGTTTCAGAGAGAAAGTTCAGGCAAGACCTCTGTTAAAGCATAGAACTGCTTTTCACTGTAGCCACTTCTTTAGGTCCCCTGTAATTTTCTTGACTGCTTGCTAAAACAAACCAAATTAGAAAATAAACCTGAACTGGCTTTACAAACTTTCTTGGGAAAAAAAAGCTAAGGACAGCATAACCTTATTAAAGAGGTAGCATTGTCACAAGCATAAGAGAAAGGAAATAATGTTGGAGTTGCGCAGAGCATTGATCAGATCACAGCTGGAGTATTGTGTGCAGTTATGGTCACCTCACTACAGGAAAGCTGTGATAACTCTGGATGTAGGTTTGCTTGCTGAGCTGGAAGGTTCAATTTCAGATGTTTCGTCACCATACTAGGTAACATTTTAAGTGAGCCCCCGGACAAAAAAACTGCTGGTGTTTCCTGCTTTCTGTTTATATGCTTGGGGTTCCTTGGGTTGGTGACATCATTTCCTATGGTGATGTCATTTCCTGTTCTTTTTCTCAGGGATGGTAGATGGGATCTAACTCGATGTGTTTATTGATAGAGTTCCGATTGGAATGCCATGCTTCTAGGAATTATCATGTGTGTCTCTTTGGCTTGTCCTAGGATGGATGTGTTGTCCTTGTCAAAGTTAGCTCCCCCTGAGAAAAAGAACAGGAAATGACATCATGAACCCAAGGAAACCCAAACATATAAATAGAAAGCAGGAAACACTAGCAGTTCTTCATCCGGAGGCTCACCGAAGGTGTTACATTAGTATGGTGATGAAACATCTGAAAATGAGCCTTCCAGCTCAGCGAGCAAACCTACATCTGGAACCTCAACGTGAGATACAAATCTTCTCAAAACTCACTACCTGTGATAGCAGTAGAGGGGGTAGGGAGAAAGTTCACTAGTATGTTGCCTGGGATGGAGGAATTGAGGTATAAGGAGAGAATAAAGAACATTACAACACAGGAGCACGCCCTTCAGACCTCCAAGCCTGTGTCGATCCAGATCCTCTATCTAAATCTGCTGTCTATTTTCTAAGGATCTATATCCCTTTGCTTCCCTACCCATTCATGTACCTATCTAAATACACCTTAAATGATCCTATCATTCCTGCCCCAAACACCTCTGCTGGCAGCGCATTCCAGGCACCACCACCCTCTGCATGAAGAACTTTCGATGCATATCTCCCCTAAACCTTTCCCCTCTCAGTTTGAACCTGTGACCCATAGTATTTGAGTCCTCCAATCTGGGGAAAATGTTTTTTGCTATCCATTCTATCTACACCACTCATGATTTTGTAGGCCTCAATCAGGACCGGCCTCAATCAGGACCACCCTCAACTTCCTTCTTTCCAATGAAAATAATCATAATCTATTCAACCTCTCATAGCTAGCACCCTCCATACCAGGCAACATCCTGGTGACCATCCTCTGCACCAAATCATCCACATCCTTTTGGTAATGTGGTGACCAGAACTGTACGCCGTATTCCAAATGTGTCTGACCTGTTATATAACTGTAACATGACCTGCTAACTGTTTAGTGAGAGACTAAATAGATTTGGATTATTTTCTTTAGAGCTGAGACGACTGAGGGGGACATGATTGAGCTATATAAGATTGAGGAGTGAATAGAGTGCAGCTATTCCCCTTGGCTGAGGGTCAATCATGAAAGGGCATTGTTTTCGGGTATGGGCAGGAGACTTAGAGTTTGATGGGCGTCTGGAATGCACTGTTTGGAAAAGTAGTGGAGGCTGGAAGCCTTACAAACTTTAAAAGATATTTGAATGAGTATTCCAAAAATCATAAAATTCAAGAATATGGTACAATTACAAGAAATTGGGATTCGTGCATTATTAGTGGTAGTTATGCCAGATTTGATGTACAGTATTTGCTGTACCTATGAATTTATAAATACACCTTCTTTTAGAGACAAGTGGGCATTGCAGGGCCTGGGAGACGACATCACCCTGGATGATGGTATTTTGATTTAATAAGTTCCATTCACTGCTCGTGACCTCTCTTCAAGTGCCCCACTGGGGCCTGCTTCACTGATTTTTAAAGTTTCTTTTTCATAAGAATATACATCATCTGACGAAATGGGTTAGATTCAAGTTTGCAGAGGGAAGTAAAGGTAGAGACAGTGGAGGATTTGGCCAAGTCTTCAAATTCTAGAAATGACAGAGGACTCTGGCGATAAATGTCATATTCTTGTTTAGAAACTAGGAGAAGGAGGGACCAGTAACTGTAGACCAGCCACGTGAACTGGTGGTGACAAAACTGAGTGAAGAACCCAAGTAAAAATTAATTGCCACTTGACAGTCCCTTGGATTAGTGAATGAAAGTCAAGATGAATTTGTTATAAGATTCTGGTGCGGCCGCATCTGGAGTATTGTGTGCAGTTTTGGTCGCCATATAATAGGAAGGATGTGGATGCACTGGAACGGGTGCAGAGGAGGTTTACCAGGATGTTGCCTGGTATGGTAGGAAGATCGTATGAGGAAAGGCTGAGGCACTTGGGGCTGTTTTCATTGGAGAAAAGAAAGTTTAGGGGTGACTTGATAGAGGTGTACAAGATGATTAGGGGTTTAGATAGGGTTGACCATGAGACCTTTTTCCACGTATGGAGTCAGATATTACGAGGGGGCATAGCTTTAAATTAAGGGGTGGTAGATATAGGACAGACGTTAGGGGTAGATTCTTTACTCAGCGAGTTGTGAGTTCATGGAATTCCCTGCCAGTAACAGTGGTGGACTCTCCCTCTTTATGGGCATTTAAACGGGCATTGGATAGGCATATGGAGTATAATGGACTAGTGTAGGTTAGGTGGGCTTGGATCGGCGCAACATTGAAGGCCGAAGGACCTGTACTGTGCTGTATTTTTCTATGTTCTATGTTAAAGTCAAATGAAGCTCAATTTGATTAACAAAGAGGGCCAATGAGTGTAGAGTACAGTTCATATTATGTATATCAAAAATATTTGATAAAATGCTACTACTTGTGCACAAAATTGAAGATGCTCAGTAAAAGTGCCAGAGTGGAAAAAGCACAGCAGGTCAGGCAGCGTCCAAGGACCACGAGAGTCGATGTTTTGGGCATAACCCTTCTTCAAGACTGGGGAAGGAGAAGGGGGCTGAGAGCTAAATCGGGGAGGGAGTTAGGGCTAGGGAAAGATAAGTAGGAGGTGATAGTGATAGGTTGGTGAAAGTGTGACACGGATATATGGGAGGAACAGTGGACAAGTAGGCCATATCACAAGGGCGGATCTGACTTGGAGGGTTGGATCTGGGATGGGGTGGGGGGAGGTGAGATTTGGAAACTGGCAAATTCAGTGTTCATGCCATGCAGTTGTAGGCTCTTGAGGCGGAAGATGAGGTGTTCCTCCTCCAATTTGTGGTGGCCTTGTGTAGGCAGTGGAGGACATGTCCTTCTGTAGGCCCAGAATGGACATGTCCTCAGGAGTGTGGGAGGGGGAGTTGAAGTGGATGGCCACGTGAAGGTGGGGTTGGTTGGTGTACGGATCAGAAATATTCCCTGAACCATTCTGTGACTTTGCACTTGGTGCACCGATACTGCTCATTTAACAAGGTTATACTGTCCTTGGCTTTGTTTCAGAGTTCGTAAAAGCAGCCATTCTGAAAAGTCTGACTCAGATGGGTTTTAGTGCCAATTTGATTATAGCTAACAGATACTGCCTCAGGCAAAAGGCGTTCATATTTTTAAAAGAAACACTTGTATGATTGAAGAGGGGGTGGCCAGTGCTCGAGGTTCAACTTTTTACTAGTTTGGTTTGGTTTGGTTTTAGCAGTCTGGCTGTTCACTAAAAGCAGTCAGTCAGTGAGGTTGATGGTGCAAGAAGCTACATGGACAAAAGTGTTCTATGCTGAACCCCTCTGCCATCTCTCTCTCTCTCACTCTCACTCTTGCTCTCACTCTCTCTTTTTTTTCTCTCTCTCTCTCTTTTGTGCCAAGAGGTGTTTATGAGGATTGTTGCAATGAATTGGAACAGCATCATTAAGTTGGGATAATTGGCTGGGTTTTCAGCGAGGTTAAATTATTAAATATTCTGTTCTCTTTTGTATATGTTTCATTCAGTAATCTTGTATATAAACTCTGTTTTGTTTCAAACTAAGTAGTTTGACCAGCTGCATCTCTCCTTGAATATCCACTTATACCTGCTTTAAAACAACTAGTAAAGTTAGGATCCGGGCTACTTTCTTGAAATGTTTTTTTTTGGGGGTGGGGGTCTGGCCTGGCCCAATACAGATTTGGGGCTCTTTGTTCTATAGCTCCAGATTGGGATTCGTGATGCTGGACTCAAAGGCAGCGAGTGTTAGGTGTTAGTGTCTTTTGTTCTGGGTGTTGAATTAAGTTGGTTTAATCAATACTTGGCATAGCAATGGCTCTCTTCAGTCACCAAGGGCTTTCTGGGGTAGATTAAGTTAGAGACAAAAGACAGGAAAGGTCAGCAGAAATAAAACAGTTTGAATTACAATTAAAAGCAGAGGAAAGAGAAAAGGAATGAATTGCTTTAGCAGAGCAAAGAGAGAGAGAGAGAGAGAGAGAAAAGGAAGAAAAAGGCAGAGTTTGAACTTCAGAAATTGGTACCTAGACAGGAAAGACAGCTTAAAAAGATGGACATGAAGGTTGAAGGTAAGCTCAGTACAGAGTGAGGATGAGGAAACCCATGGTAGCTGAAGGCATGGTGAGAAACTGTTAAATATCTTCAAGCATTTCCTAATTTGATGAAAAGGATATGGAAACCTTTTTCATCTCATTTGAAAAGGTGGGGTAAACAAATGTGATGACCAATGGTTGCGTTGATCCAAACAAAACTTTTGAAAGTAGCGGTAGTGAGGTGATTGCATCGTTATCCAAGGAGGTATCTGGGCCATATGAGGAGGTGAAGACAGCCATCTGATGAATGTATGAGCTTGTGCCAGAAACCAACAGACAACATTTCAGGAGTCAAAGGAGGGGCAGTTTAGGATATCCAGATTGTGGATTAGTGCTGCTGGAACAGCACAGCAGTTCAGGCAGCATCCGAGGAGCAGTAAAATCGAGTTTAGGATATCCACTCAGCATGGATGAGTTGGACCAAAGGGTCTGTTTCCATGCTGTACACCTCTGTGACTCTATGACTCTGAATACAACAAAAACTTGAAACTTCGATGACCCTGGTGAATCCAGCAGTGAGTTTGAAAGGATCAAACAAAGTAATTTTGATAAGTGGATAAGGGCATTAAAAATAAAGCAAATCTATTAGATTAGATTAGATTACAGTGTGGAAACAGGCCCTTCAGCCCAACAAGTCCACCCTGACCCGCCGAAGCACAACCCACCCAGACCCATTCCCCTAAATATACCCCTTCACTTAACACCACGGGCAATTTAGCATGGCCAATTCACCTAACCTGCACACTTTTTGGATTATGGGAGGAAACCGGAGCGCCCGGAGGAAACCCGCGCAGACACGGGGCGAATGTGTAATCTCCTCTGCAGTCACCTGAGGTGGGGATTGAACTCGGGTCTCTGGCGCTGTGAGGCCGCAGTGCTAACCACTGTGCCACCATGCCGCCCATGATGCTCTTAGAGAGTGAATTATTTTGGAGGAGTTCAAAAATTCAACTCTTGAAGTAGTGAGAATTCACGTACGAGCAGAGAATTAAAAAGGCAAGATCATCAGCTGAAATGGCTGTTGATTGAATTGGTCAAGAAGTCAAAGTTTGGCTTCCAACATCAATTTGAGATAGAAGCTGGGGCAAAGAGAAATTCTTGCTTGGAAAGGGAAAGTTAGATCTCAGCGTAGGTCATAAGGATAACAACACAGGATAAAAATGAAACCTTTGAAGGGGAAAGAGAAAATAAAATCTCCGGTGTTTTCACTGCAAAAAGTAGGCCATGTGAAATCACAGTGTTAGTGGATTACAAAAAACACCGTGAAGCCAGATGTAGGAAAACAGGATAAGCCAGTGAATTTTGTTGGAGTGGTAATGGAAAGCATAGTGAAGTTTGGTAAGCTGCACCAGAATGTACAATCTGGTCAGAGGTTGGTTAAAGAGGAAACGCCAGATCTTCTTGAACTGTATACCTGATAAAATAGAGTTAACTCACATATGCCAGGAACAGCAGGTAAAGAGGTTACAATATTAAGAAATACAGGCTTCTTTGAATCTGTGATGTTGAAAGATGAGGAGATATATACTTCTGAAGGACCGTTGCCAGAAAAAAGTACTAGTAACGGAAATTCCCGGTGAGACAAGAAGTACTCAATTATGTAAAATGAGGCTTGAGTGTCCAGTGATGAGTGGAGAACGTGTGGGAGGAGTACTGGACAAACTCTCAGTTCCAGGAGCCAACCTGTTCTTGTTAACAATATGGCTGGTTCACAGGTAGGAGTGCTGCCTACTGTGGTTGAAAAGCCAGTGGAAACTCCGGCAACTGAACTTTTATAGGACACATATCTGGAATTTTTCCTGATGTGTGGTAACGAGGTCACAAAGTCAGCAGTTGAAACTGAAGAGTAAAAGAGTGCAGATAAGAAAGGTCAAGTGGAATTAGCAGATTGATCAGATGGTTGGCACAACCCAGGAACAAATAGATGACAAAAGAGATAAGTAGACTTAGTTACAGCAGAAAGATGAAAATGTAAAGCAATTGTCTCAAAAGGTATACACGGAAAAAGAATCCGCATGTATTCCTATCATACATGCTACTATCTTAAGAATGATGTCTTCATGAGGAAATGGAGACCGTCACATATTTAGACAGATGAGAATTTGCAGGAGTTCATCAATTCATATTGCCAGTGAGTTATAGAAAGGTGGTGTTGTGGGTAGCGCATGAGCTACCACTAGGGGGTCATTTAGGAGTGAGAAAAACTCAAGCTAAAATACAAAAACATTTTTAGTGGTCTGGACGGCACAAGGATGTAGTTGAATTTTGCCAGACATACCATACGTGCCAGGTAATTGGAAAACCACAAGAAGTAATAAAACCCCATCTTTAATACCTATTCCTGCATTTGAGGAACTTTTTACAAGAGTCTTAATTGATTGCATAGGACCCCTATCTAAAACAAAAAGTGGAAATCAGTATTTGTAAATAATAATGGAGGTGTCCATTAGATTTCCAGAGGCCATTCCATTTCGCAATATCACAGCTAAAAGGATTGTCGAGGAATTACTCAAATTGTTTACAAGATATGAACTACCCACGGAGGTACAATCAGATCAATGGTCAAACTTCACATCAAAATTATTCAAGGAAATTATGAACAGCTTAGGAATAAAGCAATTCAAATCTACAGTGTAATATCCAGGGTCGCATCGAGCACTCGAAAGGTGGCACCAGACATTAAATACCATGTTAAGGGCTTATACTCAAAATCATCCAGATGATTGGGATTTTTTACTTGTATTTTTTGCAAACAGAGATCCACCAAATGAATCAACCAAATTCAGTCCATTTGAATGAACTTTTGGGATTGAAGTGAGAGGACTGCTAAAATTGATTAAAGAGAATTTGTAGGTCATAATTCAGAGACCACATATGTGGACTTTGTGTCAAATTTTAGGAAACTACTAAGTAGAGTGGAGGAATTGGCTGGATAGCATTTAATCGTATCACGGCATATAATGAAACAGAAAACAGACAAGAAATCAAAAACTTGCAACTTTGATGTTTGGTTAAGGTGTTAATGTTACTTCCAGTGATAGATGAACCTTATCAAGTTGAAAGGAAATTGAGTGAGGTGATAAGGACTCCAGACAGAAAGAAATCTGAGTGTGTCATGTGAAGATGCTTATAAGGTATGTTAGAACATAGAACATTACAGCACAGTACAGGCCCCTCAGCCCTCGATGTTTGCCGACCTGCAAAACCAATCTGAAGCCCATCTAACCTATACTATTCCATTTTCATCCATATGCCTATCCAATGACCATTTAAATGCCCTTAAAGTTGGCGGGTCTACTACAGTTGCAAATGTGTTGCTGGTCAAAGCACAGCAGGTTAGGCAGCATCTCAGGAATAGAGAATTCGACGTTTCGAGCATAAGCCCTTCATCAGGAATAAGAGAGAGAGAGCCAAGCCGGCTGAGATAAAAGGTAGGGAGGAGGGACTAGGGGGAGGGGCGATGGAGGTGGGATAGGTGGAAGGAGGTCAAGGTGAGGGTGATAGGCCGGAGTGGGTGGGGGCGGAGAGGTCAGGAAGAGGATTGCAGGTTAGGAGGGCGGTGCTGAGTTGAGGGAACCGACTGAGACAAGGTGGGGGGAGGGGAAATGAGGAAGCTGGAGAAATCTGAATTCATACCTTGTGGTTGGAGGGTTCCCAGGCGGAAGATGAGGCGCTCCTCCTCCAGCCGTCGTGTAGTTGTGTTCTGCCGGTGGAGGAGTCCAAGGACCTGCATGTCCTCGGTGGAGTGGGAGGGGGAGTTAAAGTGTTGAGCCACGGGGTGATTGGGTTGGTTGGTTCGGGCGGCCCAGAGGTGTTCTCTGAAGCGTTCCGCAAGTAAGCGGCCTGTCTCACCAATATAGAGGAGGCCACATCGGGTGCAGCGGATGCAATAGATGATGTGTGTGGAGGTACAGGTGAACTTGTGGCGGATATGGAAGGATCCCTTGGGGCCTTGGAGGGAAGTGAGTGTGGAGGTGTGGGCGCAAGTTTTACATTTCCTGCGGTTGCAGGGGAAGGTGCCGGGGGTGGAGGTTGGGTTGGTGGGGGGTGTGGATCTGACAAGGGAGTCACGAAGGGAGTGGTCCTTGCGGAACGCTGATAGGGGAGGGGAGGGAAATATATCCTTGGTGGTGGGGTCCGTTTGGAGGTGGCGGAAATGGCGGCGGATAATACGTTGTATGCGCAGGTTGGTGGGGTGGTAGGTGAGAACCAGTGGGGTTCTGTCTTGGTGGCGGTTGGAGGAGCGGGGCTCAAGGGCGGAGGAGCGGGAAGTGGAGGAGATGCGGTGGAGGGCATCGTCGACAAACGCCAGCTCGCGGACGCCTCCTCTTATCGCCCCCTTGACCACGACCCCACCTCCCACCACCAAACCATCATCTCCCAGACCATCCAGGACCTCATCACCTCAGGGGATCTCCCATCCACCGCCTCCAACCTCATAGTCCCACAACCCCGCACCGCCCGTTTCTACCTCCTGCCCAAAATCCACAAACCTGCCTGCCCCGGCCGACCCATTGTCTCAGCCTGCTCCTGCCCCACCGAACTCATCTCCCAATACCTCGACACGGTCCTGTCCCCTTTAGTCCAAGAACTCCCCACCTACGTTCGGGACACCACCCACGCCCTCCACCTCCTCCAGGATTTTCGCTTCCCCGGTCCCCAACGCCTTATTTTCACTATGGACATCCAGTCCCTGTACACCTCCATCCCCCATCACGAAGGACTCAAAGCCCTCCGCTTCTTCCTTTCCCGCCGCACTAACCAGTACCCTTCCACTGACACCCTCCTTCGACTGACTGAACTGGTCCTCACCCTGAATAACTTCTCTTTTCAATCCTCCCACTTCCTCCAAACTAAAGGAGTTGCCATGGGCACCCGCATGGGCCCCAGCTATGCCTGCCTCTTCGTAGGATATGTGGAACAGTCCATCTTCCGCAACTACACTGGCACCACCCCCCACCTTTTCCTCCGCTACATCGATGACTGTATCGGCGCTGCCTCGTGCTCCCACGAGGAGGTTGAACAGTTCATCAACTTTACTAACACCTTCCATCCCGACCTGAAATTCACCTGGACTGTCTCAGACTCCTCCCTCCCCTTCCTAGACCTTTCCATTTCTATCTCGGGCGACCGACTCAACACAGACATCTATTATAAACCGACTGACTCCCACAGCTACCTGGACTACACCTCCTCCCACCCTGCCCCCTGTAAAAACGCCATCCCATATTCCCAATTCCTTCGTCTCCGCCGCATCTGCTCCCAGGAGGACCAATTCCAACACCGCACAACCCAGATGGCGTCCTTCTTCAAGGACCGCAGATTCCCCCCAGACGTGATCGACGATGCCCTCCACCGCATCTCCTCCACTTCCCGCTCCTCCGCCCTTGAGCCCCGCTCCTCCAACCGCCACCAAGACAGAACCCCACTGGTTCTCACCTACCACCCCACCAACCTGCGCATACAACGTATTATCCGCCGCCATTTCCGCCACCTCCAAACGGACCCCACCACCAAGGATATATTTCCCTCCCCTCCCCTATCAGCGTTCCGCAAGGACCACTCCCTTCGTGACTCCCTTGTCAGATCCACACCCCCCACCAACCCAACCTCCACCCCCGGCACCTTCCCCTGCAACCGCAGGAAATGTAAAACTTGCGCCCACACCTCCACACTCACTTCCCTCCAAGGCCCCAAGGGATCCTTCCATATCCGCCACAAGTTCACCTGTACCTCCACACACATCATCTATTGCATCCGCTGCACCCGATGTGGCCTCCTCTATATTGGTGAGACAGGCCGCTTACTTGCGGAACGCTTCAGAGAACACCTCTGGGCCGCCCGAACCAACCAACCCAATCACCCCGTGGCTCAACACTTTAACTCCCCCTCCCACTCCACCGAGGACATGCAGGTCCTTGGACTCCTCCACCGGCAGAACACAACTACACGACGGCTGGAGGAGGAGCGCCTCATCTTCCGCCTGGGAACCCTCCAACCACAAGGTATGAATTCAGATTTCTCCAGCTTCCTCATTTCCCCTCCCCCCACCTTGTCTCAGTCGGTTCCCTCAACTCAGCACCGCCCTCCTAACCTGCAATCCTCTTCCTGACCTCTCCGCCCCCACCCCACTCCGGCCTATCACCCTCACCTTGACCTCCTTCCACCTATCCCACCTCCATCGCCCCTCCCCCTAGTCCCTCCTCCCTACCTTTTATCTCAGCCTGCTTGGCTCTCTCTCTCTTATTCCTGATGAAGGGCTTATGCTCGAAACGTCGAATTCTCTATTCCTGAGATGCTGCCTAACCTGCTGTGCTTTGACCAGCAACACATTTGCAGCTGTGATCTCCAGCATCTGCAGACCTCATTTTTTACTCGGTCTACTACAGTTGCAAGCATGCCATTACACACCCCTACTACTCTGAGTAAAGAAACTACCTCTGACATCTGTCCTATATCTATCACCCCTCAATTTAAAGCTGTGCCCCTTCATGCTAGCCATCACCATCGAGGAAAAAGGCTCTTGCTGTCCACCCTATCAAACCCTCTCGTCTTCTATGTCTTAATTAAGTCACCGCTCTACCTTCTGTCCAAAAAAAACTGCCTCAAGTCCCTCAGCCTTTCCTCCATTCCAGGCAACATCCTAGTAAATCTCCTCTGAATCCTTTCCAAAGCTTTCACATCCTTCCCATAATGCAGTAACCAGAACTGTACACAATACTCCAGGTGTGGCCGCTGCAGAGTCTTATACAGCTGCAGCTTGACTATGTTTTCGGAGAGTATGCATTCAATCTCCTTTGAACCTGTGCCACCTCTAGAGGGTTAATACCTACAAGGATTTTGCACGATAGCACCATTTAAGGTGTACATGAATGGGCAGGGAGCAGAGGAATACAATAGAAAATAGGTGACAGGGTTAGGTAGAGGATCTGGATTGGTGCAGGCTTGGAGGGCCAAAAGGCCTGTTTCTGTGGTGTAATTTTCTTTCCTCTTTGATCTTGTTCTTAATTGGAACAGCATTTCCTATATCTGCATCATGCATAATTAGGTCAGTACTTCCCAGCCTATTTCCACATATCTCCCTAAGTGATTGTAGTATCTCTTTCAGGACATTTTGATTTTCCTTTGGAAGGTAACTTAATAATTTATCCCAATTTTTGACAACTTCCTCATTGTCCGATTTAATTTGAGGAATGTCCAATTCATAATCCCCTGAATTTGGTTTTTCCCTCTGTATTGGAACCAATAACACTGTCTCCTTTGCCTTTCTCTCCATGTCAAAATCTTTGTTGCCATTGTCTGCAAGAATAGTGCCAAAAGACTGCAGGACAGCAAATGTTGTTCCCTTGTTCAGGAAAATGGATAGAGCTAACCTAGAATATTGTGCCCAGTTCTGGTTGTCTCCTTATAGAAAGGATGTGGATGCTTTAGAGAGGAGATTTACCAGGATGTTGCCTGAATTGGAGGGCATGTCTTATGAAGAGGTTGAGTGAGCTAGGGCTTCTCACACTGGAAAGAAGGAAGAGAGTTGACTTGATAGAGGTGTACAAGATAATGAGAGGCATAGATCGAGTAGATAGCCACAGACCTATCCCCAGGGCAGGAATGTCTGCCATGAAAGATTATAAGTTTAGAGTGATTGGAGGAAGGTATAGAGGAGATGTCAGAGGTAGATTCTTTACACACAGTGGTGGGTGCGTTGAATGTAGTACCAGCAGAGGTACAACAGTCAGAGATGTTAAGGATATTTAAGCGACTGCTGAACAAACACATGGACAGCAGTAAATTGAGGGGTGTTTAGGTCAGGTTGATTTAGATTAAGATAAATGCTCGGCACCACGTCGTGGGCCGAAGGGCCTGTAGTGTGCTGTGCTATTCTTTGTTCTATGTATGTTGTGGTTACTAATAATTTAAAATGAGAGGGTTTTATGATGAAGCCTTTTTTTATTAATGGTTTTTATTTTAAAGGAGGTGTTGTGCCGATGCTACTCCTTAACGAGGTTATGCTGTCTTTGGCTGCTTTTTGAGAGAGGTCATAAAAGCAGTGATCCTGAAATGTCTGACTTGAATGGATTATAGGGCCAATTTGATTATAGCCATAGATACTGTCTGAGTTCAACACGCGGCGAGATATTGAACAATTCTTCCGCTGCCTTCGCCTCCGTGCCTACCTTTACAACCAAGACTCCCGCCCATCCTCTGAAGACCCCTTCTCCCGCCTCCAACACACTCCATCCACCTGAACACCCCATGCTGGCCTCTTACCCGCCCTCGATCTATTTATAGCCAACTGCCGCCGCGACATTAACCGACTCAACCTGTCCACCCCTCTCACCCACTCCAACCTCTCACCCTCAGAACGTGCAGCCCTCCACTCCCTCCGCTCCAACCCCAACCTCACCATCAAACCGGCAGACAAGGGAGGCGCGGTAGTAGTTTGGCGCACCGACCTTTATACTGCTGAGGCCAAACGCCAGCTCGCAGACACCTCCTCTTATCGCCCCCTTGACCATGACCCCACCTCCCACCATCAAACCATCATCTCCCAGACCATCCATAACCTCATCACCTCAGGGGATCTCCCATCCACCGCCTCCAACCTCATAGTCCCACAACCCCGCACCGCCCGTTTCTACCTCCTGCCCAAAATCCACAAACCTGACTGCCCCGGCCGACCCATTGTCTCAGCCTGCTCCTGCCCCACCGAACTCATCTCCACGTACCTCGACACGGTTCTGTCCCCTTTAGTCCAAGAACTCCCCACCTACGTTCGGGACACCACCCACGCCCTCTACCACCTCCATGATTTTCGCTTCCCCGGTCTCCAACGCCTTATCTCCAGTCCCTGTACACCTCCATCCCCCATCACGAAGGACTCAAAGCCCTCCGCTTCTTCTTTTCCCGCCGCACCAACCAGTACCCTTCCACTGACACCCTCCTTCGACTGACTGAACTGGTCCTCACCCTGAATAACTTCTCTTTTCAATCCTCCCACTTCCTCCAAACTAAAGCAGTTGCCATGGGCACCCTCATGGGCCCCAGCTATGCCTGTCTCTTCGTAGGATATGTGGAACAGTCCATCTTCCGCAACTACACTGGCACCACCCCCTACATCGATGACTGTATCGGCGCTGCCTCGTGCTCCCACGAGGAGGTTGAACAGTTCATCAACTTTACTAACACCTTCCATCCCGACCTGAAATTCACCTGGACTGTCTCAGACTCCTCCCTCCCCTTCCTAGACCTTTCCATTTCTATCTCGGGTGACCGACTCAACACAGACATCTACTAAAAACTGACTGACTCCCACAGCTACCTGGACTACACCTCCTCCCACCCTGCGCCCTGTAAAAACGCCATCCCATATTCCCAATTCCTTCGACTCCGCCGCATCTGCTCCCAGGAGGACCAATTCCAATACCATGCAGCCCAGATGGCCTCCTTCTTCAAGGACTGCAGATTCCCCCCAGACGTGATCGACGATGCCCTCCACCGCATCTACTCCACTTCCCGCTCCTCCAACCGCCACCAAGACAGGACCCCACTGGTTCTCACCTACCACCCCACCAACCTCCGTATACAGCGTATCATCCGCCGTCATTTCCGCCACCTCCAAACGGACCCCACACCAGGGATATATTTCCCTCACCTCCCCATCAGCGTTCCGCAAAGATCACTCCCTTCGTGACTCCCTCGTCAGGTCCACACCCCCCACCAACCCAACCTCCACTCCCGGCACCTTCCCCTGCAACCGCAGGAAATGTAAAACTTGCGCCCACACCTCCTCCCTTACTTCTCTCCAAGGCCCCAAGGGATCCTTCCATATCCACCACAAATTCACCTGCACCTCCACGCTGCACCCGATGTGGCGTCCTCTATATTGGGGAGACGGGCCGCCTACTTGCGGAACGCTTCAGGGAACACCTCTGGGACGCCCGGACCAACCAACCCAACCATCCCGTGGCTCAACACTTTAACTCTCCCTCCCACTCCACCGAGGATATGCAGGTCCTTGGACTCCTCCATAGGCAGAACATAACAACACGACGGTTGGAGGAAGAGCGCCTCATCTTCCGTCTGGGGACCCTCCAACCACAAGGAATGAACTCAGATTTCTCCAGTTTCCTCATTTTCCCCCCCCCCCCCCCACCTTGTCTCAGTCGGTTCCCTCAACTCAGCACCGCCCTCCTAACCTGCAATCTTCTTCCTGACCTCTCCGCCCCCATCCTACTCTGGCCTATCACCCTCATCTTGACCTCCTTCCACCTATAACATCTCCATCGCCCCTCCCCCAAGTCCCTCCTCCCTACCTTTTATCTTAGCCTGCCTGGCACACTCTCCTCATTCCTGATGAAGGGCTCTGGCCCGAAACGTCGAATTTCCTGTTCCTTGGATGCTGCCTGACCTGCTGTGCTTACACCAGCAACACATTTTCAGCGCTGAGGCAAAAGGTTGCCATGTTTTTAAAAGAAACACTTGTATAATGAAAGAGGGACAGCCAGTTCTCCCAGCTCAGCTTTTCTCTGGTTTGGTTTTAGCAGCCTGGCTGCTCACCGAAAGCAGTCAGTCAGTGACGCTGCTTGTCCAAGAAACAGTCTCTTGCCCTCTCTCGCCAAGCATGTTTATGGGGATTGTTGCAAGGATGTCAAACGGCATCATTACGTTGGGATAATCTCTTGGGTTTTTGAATAGGTCAAGTTATTCGGTATTCAGATTTTTTTTGTGCGTGCTTCATTCTGTAATCTTGTAAATAAATTCTGTTTTGTTTCAAATAAGTGGTTTGACCAGCTGCATCCCTCCTGGAATATCCACTATATCCACTATACCCCTGCTTAAAACAGCTAGGAAAGTTAGGATCTGGGCTACTTTCTTGAAATTTTTTGAGGGGCTCTGGCTGGTCCATGACATTTGATCTCTCTAATGTAGAGGAGAGCAGTAGATGCAATAAATGAGGTTGGAGGATATACAAGTAAATCTCTGCTGGGTTTGGAAACCCTTTGGGGCCTTGGACTGAGGTGAGTGGGGAGGTGTGGGAGCAGGTTTTGCACTCTTACACTAGCAGAGGAACATGCCAGGTGTGCAGAGGGTGTTAGTGGGGAGTCTCTAGCATCTGCAGTCCTCACTTTTTCTTAGCAAAATTGGCAGGACAAGTCTAAATGTAAAATTACTCACGGTACAGAAAACAGATGGTAATAATTATGTTTTAGACTTGAACGAATCAAGCAGTGGTATTTGCCAGCCATCAGTATTACCACCACTTTTCTTTTGATTATATATTAAGGGGAATGTGGTATTATCGTGAAACTATTAATCCAGAAACTCAGCTAATGTTCTGGAGACCTTGATTCAAATTCTTTGGCAAATGGAGGATTGTTGAATTCAATTTAAAAAAAACACAGGAATTAAGAATCTACTGCACGGTGGCACAGTGGTTAGCACTGCTGCCTCACAGCGCCTGTAGACCCGGGTTCAATTCCCGACTGACTGTGTGGAGTTTGCACGTTCTCCCCGTGTCTGCGTGGGTTTCCTCCGGGTGCTCCGGTTTCCTCCCACAGTCACAAAGATGTGCGGGTCAGGTGAATTGGCCAAGCTAAATTGCCCATAGTGTTAGGTAAGGGGTAAATGTAGGGGTATGGGTGGGTTGCGCTTCGGCGGGTCGGTGTGGACTTGTTGGGCCGAAGGGCCTGTTTCCACACTGTAAGTCTAATCTAATCAAGTCTAATGACCATGAAACATTACTGATGGTCAAAATAGTGGATCTGGCTCATGATGTCCTTCCAGAGTCGATTCCCACAGCAATGTGGTTGAATCTCAGCCCTCTAAATTGGCTTAGTAAGCCACTCGGGTCAAGGGCAGCTGGGGGGGGGGCGCGGGGAGATAGTAAATGCTGGCCAATCAGTGATGCTCATGTTGAACAAGTGAATAAAAATAAATTAATAACCTAAATTGTGGTGATATTATTTCAAAATTTACAATGTCACAAGCAGTGAAGAGGATAGTTATGGGAAAACATAGACAGGTGAAATGGGCAGGGGCATGGCAGATGTAATTTAACAGAAATGTAAAATGATGTACATTTGTTGGAACAACGAGAGGCAGTGTACATTAAACTGTGAGATTTTTAAAGGGCATCAGGAACCGTGAGATTGGAGGTATACATATCTTTGAGGATGAAAGTATTCTTTCACCAAAAACTTGACAACAAAATTAAATCTTTCCACTCTGGAAAAAGTAACATAAAGGTGCAAACAGTTATAAGTACAAATTTTATCAAAAGTCTAACCTTGTAACTTTTTTTTATTCATTCATGCAATGTGGGTGCCTCTGACAGGGTCAGCATTTATTGCTGTTCTCTAACAGTCCTGAAGTAGGTGGTGGTGAACCTGCTGCATTGAACCAGTCTCGCCCTTGTCAAAGTACATCCTCAGTGCTGTCAGGAAAGGAGTTCCTGGAGTTTGACTTAGATTTTGCATTGCTAATAATTATTGAATATGAAACTCTACTTGGGAACTGTTTCCTTCTGACTTAAAAAGACAAATTTACAGGACTCAGTGGTTAGCACTGCAGCCTTGCAGCACCAGGGGCACAAGTTCAATTCCAGTGTCAGGCAACTGTCTGTTTTGAGGTTGCACGTTCTTCCCAAGTCTGCGTGGGTTTTCTGCAGATATTCTGGTTTCCTTCCTCTATCCAAAGATGTGTACGTTTGGTGAGTTGGCCATGCTCAATTGCCCATAGTGTCCAGGGATGTGCAGGCTAAGTGGATTAGCCATGGGAAATGCAGGGTTACAGGGAAAGGGCAGGGTGGGATGCACTTTAGACGGTTGGTGTGGACTGAATGGTCTGCTTCCACATTGAATCATAGTATCCCTACAATGTTATTCAAGGCATAAATTTCAATGTCTTTGAAATCTGCCTAATATAATTTCAGCAAAGTAAGGATGGCAGATTTCCTTTTCTCAAGGATATCCAGTGAACCTGCTGGGTGTTTATGTCGATTGACAATGGTCATTATTAGTTTAGGTTTTAATTCCAGATTTTGGAAAAAAAAGTCAGATTTTACCATCTGCCATAGTGGGATTTGGACCCATCCTTTCAGAGCATTAGCCTAGGATTGTGGATTACCAGTCCAGTGTCATTAACACTGCTTCTGTTCATAGAATGATAGACTACAGAAGAGACCCTTCGGCCATCAAGTCTTTACTGCCAAATCTTTACACGAGTCCTATTAAGTCCACAGCCTTGAGTGTTATGACACTTCACGTGTTCAGTGAAGTACCTTTTTAAAAGTTGTGATATTTCCTGCCTCAGCTATCTTCTCAGGCATTGCATTCCAGACTCCTCCATATTCTGGTTAAAATCGGTTTTCCTCAAATTCCCTCTAAACCTCCTTTAACATTATGCCCCTTGTCATTGACAGTTCGACTAAGGGGAACAGCTGCTTTTCACTTACCTTGTTTCTGCATCTCATAATTTTATACACCTCCAAAAGGCTCCCCTCACTAAAACTTCCTGAAGAAAACCACCTGAGCGTATCAAGCGTCTCTTCATAGCTGAAACGGTCCATTCCAGGCAGTATCCCACTGAATATCCTTTGCACCCTCTCCAGAGCAATTACATTTCTCCGATAGAGTGGTGACCACAACATTACTCCAGCTGTGGCCTAACTAAAGTTCTGTATGCTCCAACATTACCTTCTTGCTCTTAAAATGTGTACCACAACCAATAAACTCAATCATCTCATATGTTATCTTAACTATGCTATTAATCTGTCCTGCCATTGTCAGGGATCTTTGGACACGCCAAGTAAGGATGGCAGATTTCCTTCTCTCAAGGATATCCAGTGAACCTGCTAGGTGTTTATGTCGATTGACAATGGTCATTATTAGTTTAGGTTAGCAAAGTAACCTGTTCCTGTTCCAACGTCCCTGTTCCACTGAGTGTCCTAATGGATTGCTTCCTTGTCGTCTTCGTTTTTCTAAAGTGCATAATCTCATATGTATCAGGGTTAAATTCTATCTGCCACTGATCTGCCCATCTTGCCAATCTGTTTAAGTTCCCCTGTAACCTAAGACCTTCTTCCTCACTGTCATCACCCAATCAATCTTTGTGTCATCCATAAACTTAATTATCATTAACACCCCCACCACGCAATTCTCATCTACATCATTGATGAATATTACAAATCATCTGCCAATACGTCCAATACCTCTGCTTATATCAGTTTGCTGAAGAATTTCACAGTACATCATCTCAAATTCTATACGTCTCCTCATGAGTTAAGACAGATGTGAAGAACTCATTTAACAGTCTGCCAGTGTCCTCCAGCTTCATATATAGATTCCCCCCTTGGTCACTGATCATCCTAACTTTCTTCCTGGTTATTTTCTTCCCCTTGATACACTTGAAGAATATATTGGGATTCTCCTTATTCTTGACCACCAGCATTTTCTCATACTGAAAACACAAAATGCTGGAAATTACAGTGGCTTGAGCAGGTCATCTATATTCAGTTATCTTATGCTGTCTCCATGGATACTACCTGACTTAGGATGATTTCAGGTACTTTTTGTTTTCAGTGCAGATTCCAGCGTCAGCAGTAATTTGTTTCAGCATTTTCTCATATCCCTTTGCTCCCTTAATTGATTTCTTGATCTCCCCACAGCACTTTCTATTTTCCTTTAGGGCCTCCATTGCATGTTACCTTTGTACTTGTGATACATCACTCTTTCTTTTTATCAAGTCCTGAATATTCCTAGACATCCATGGTTGGCTGGGTTGTTCCTCCTATATTTCACCTTAAAGGAAACATGTTGGGCTTGCATTCTCCTCAGTACCTAAGTATCAGAAATAAGGTGGGTGAACTTAAGGCGTGGATTGTTCCTTGGGACTATGATGTTGTGGCCATCACAGAAACGTGGATAGAAGAGGGACAGGAATGGTTGTTGGAGGTTCCTGGTTACAGATGTTTCAGTAAGATTAGGGAGGGTGGTAAAAAAAGGAGGGGGTGTGGCGTTGCTAATTAGAATTGGTATAATAGCTGCAGAAAGACATTTTGAGGGGGATCTGCCTTTGGAGGCAGTATGGGCTGAAGTCAGAAATAGGAAAGGAGCAGTCACCTTGTTGGGTGTTTACTATAGGCCCCCCAATAGCAGCAAAGATGTGGAGAAACAGATTGGGAAACAGATTTTGGAAAGGTGCAGAAGCCACAGGGTAGTTGTCATGGGCGATTTTAACTTCCCAAATATTGATTGGAAGCTCTTTAGGTCAAGTAAATTGGACGGGGCAGTGTTTGTGCAGTGTGTCCAGGAAGCTTTTCTAACTCAGTATGTAGATTGTCCAACCAGAGGGGAGGCCATATTGGATTTGGTGCTCGGTAACGAACCGGACAAGTGATGGGCTTGTTAGTGGGTGAGCATTTTGGTGATGGTGACCACAATTCTGTGACTTTCACCTTAGTTATGGAGAGAGATAGGTGCGTGCAACAGGGTAGGTTTTACAGTTGGGGGAAGAGTAAATACGATGCTGCAAGGCAGGATCTGAGGAGCATAAGTTGGGAGCGTATGCTGTCAGGGAAGGATGTCATTGAAATGTGGAACTTTTTCAAGGAACAGATATGACGTGTCCTTGATATGTATGTACCTGTCAGGCAGGAAAATGATGGTCATGTGAGGGAACCTTGGTTGACGAGGGAGGTTGAATGTCTTGTAAGGAGGAAGAAGGAGGCTTACATAAGGTTGAGGAAACAGGTTCAGACAGAGCGTTGGAGGGATACAGGATAGCTAGGAGGGAGCTGAAGAAAGGTATAGGAGAGCTAAGAGAGGGAATGAAAAATCTTTGGCGGGTAGGATCAAGGATAGCCCTGAGGCCTTTTATGCATATGTGAGAAACATGAGAATGACGAGAACGAGGGTAGGTCCGATCAAGGACAGTAGTGGGAGACTGTGTATTGAGTCGGAAGAGATAGGGGAGGTCTTGAATGAGTACTTTTCTTCAGTATTTACAAATGAGAGAGAGTGTATTGTTGAAGAGGAGAGTATGAAACGGACTGGTAAGCTAGAGGAGATACTTTTTAGGAAGGAAGATGTGTTGGGCATTTTGAAAAACTTGAGGATGGACAAGTCCCATGGGCCTGACGGGATATATCCTAGGATTATGTGAGAAGCAAGAGAGGAAATTGCAGAGCAGTTGGCAATGATCTTTTCGTCTTCACTGTCAACGGGGATGGTACCAGGGGACTGGAGAGTGGCGAATGTTGTGCCCCTGTTCAAAAAAGGGAATAGAGATAACCCCGGGAATTACAGGCCAGTTGGTCTTTCTTTGGTGGTAGGCAAAGTAATGGAAAGTGTACTGAGGGATAGGATTTATGAGTATCTGGAAAGACACTGCTTGATTAGGGACAGCCAGCACGGATTTATGAGGGGTAGGTCTTGCCTTACAAGTCTTATTGAATTCTTTGAGGAGGTGACCAAGCATGTGGATGAGGGTAGAGCAGTGGATGTAGTGTACATGGATTTTAGTAAGGCATTTGACAAAGTTCCCCATGATAGGCTTATGCGGAAAGTCAGGAGGCATGGGATAGTGGGAAATTTGGCCAGTTGGATAGAGAACTGGCTAACCGGTCGAAGTCAGAGAGTGGTGGTAGATGGTAAATATTCAGCCTGGAGCCCAGTTACGAGTGGAGTTCCGCAGGGATCAGTTCTGGGTCCTCTGCTGTTTGTAAGTTTTATTGATGACTTGGAAGAGGGAGTCGAAGGGTGGGTCAGTAAATTTGCAGACGATACAAAGATAGGTGGAGTTGTGTATAGTGAGGAGGGCTGTTGTCAGCTGCAAAGTGACTTAGATATGATGCAGAGCTGGGCTGAGGAGTGGCAGATGGAATTCAACCCTGTCAAGTGTGAGGTTGTCCATTTTTGAAGGACAAATAAGAATGCAGAATACAGGGTTAACGGTAGGGTTCTTAGTCAGGTGGAGGAGCAGAGGGATCTTGGGGTCTATGTTCATAGCTCTTTGAAAGTTGCCACTCAGGTGGATAGAGCTTGTAAGAAGGCCTATGGTGTACTGGCGTTCATTAGCAGAGGGATTGAATTCAAGAGCTGTGAGGTGATGTTGCAGCTCTACAGAACCTTGGTAAGACCACATTTGGAGTACTGTGTGCAGTTCTGGTCGCCTCACTTTAGGAAAGATGCGGAAGCTTTGCAGAGGGTGCAGAGGAGATTTACCAGGCTGTTGCCTGGAATGGAGAATAGGTCGTAGGTTCTTTACCCAGAGAGTGGTGGGGGCATGGAATGTGCTGCCTGTGGGAGTGGCAGAGTCAGAATCATTGGTGACCTTTAAGCAGCAATTGGATAGGTCCATGGATAGGTGCTTAAGCTAGGATGTTTGGCACAACATCGTGGGCCAAAGGGCCTTTTCTGTGCTGTATTGTTCTATGTTCTGCTGTACATTTACTCTCAAATGACTGTTTGTAGTCTACTTTGGCCATATCCTACCTTTATTTGAATAAAATCTGCCCAAGAACAATCCAAACACTCTTTTTGCAATAATATTTTCTGTTTTTCATAATAACTTACCATAACTTACTGTATTGTGGTCACTGTCACTAAAATTGTCACCATTGTTACCTTGAGCATCTGTCCAGCTTCATTCCCCAGAATTAGGTGTTGACGTTAGAAGCTCTCCTGCATTCATTTCAAGAAACGTGTTCCCCCCCCCCAAACTCTTCATATAATCATTATCCAAATTGATTATGGGGTAGTTGAAATCCCCCAAAACTCTATTGTAATTTTCATATGTCTTAGTGAATTGACTACGTTTGTACTTCTCACCTCCCCGCTAGCTCCCTCATGACTAATGCAACATTGATATCTCAAGTTGCCATCTTGCCACCTCAAGTTGCCATCTTCAATATGTTTTTGTGATGGCCACAATATCATATTTCCATGTATCAGTTAATAACCTTAACTCATCTGTCTTGCCTCTCCTGGCATTAGAGGCCATCCAGCCTCTGCTTACTCCCTTGAGACACCATATGACTGAACATGCTCTGCCTTGGTTCCTTTTCTAAGTTGTGCCATGTCACAATTGAACTAACACACTGTTTTTCCTGCGGAACAAGTCAAACTCTTCCCAACAGCACTTGCAAACCGTTCTGCAAGGATGTAAGTCCCATTCTGGTTCCAGTGCAGACTGTCCCACTTGTAAAGCCCCATTTTCCCCAGGAATGGTTCCAGTGATCCAGGAATCTAAAGCCTTCCCTCCTGCACCAAGCTTGAGCCATACATCCTCCTATTTCTGCATGTGCTGGTGCTCAGCACTGGGAGTAATCCTGAGATTACAACCGTTGAGGTTTTGCCTCTCATTCTACTGCCTAGCTTCCTGAATTCCTAACACAAGAAGTCATCCCTTGTTAGATTAGATTAGATTAGATTAGATTACTTACAGTGTGGAAATAGGCCCTTCGGCCCAACAAGTCCACACTGACCCTCTGAAGAGCACCCAGACCTATTCCCCTACATTTACCCCTTCACCTAACACTGCAGGCAATTTAGCATGGCCAATTCACCCAACCTGCACATCTTTGGACTGTGGGAGCTAAACAGAGCACCCAGAGGAAACCCACGCAGACACAGAGAGAATGTGCAAACTCCACACTGACGGTTGCCCGAAGCAGGATTTCAACCCAGGTCTCTGGCGTTATGAGGCAGCAGTACTAACCATATGTTCTACGTACATTGTTGGAGCCAATGTGTATCATGACCTCTGCCTTATCACCATCTCCCCAGCTGCTCCCCTAAAGGTGCCCAGTTACATCTCAGACACAGTCTCCATGGCTGCAACGTTTGCCTTTCTCCAATCTGCTCCTTGCACACGTCTGATTTTAATCACTGTTGACCTGTGCCTAAGACTCTGAAATTCCTTCCCTCCACCTTTTAAGACATTTATTGAAAGCACTGTCTTTTTGGTTACAGGTTCTAATTTTTGTTTATGTGGATTGATGTCAGATTTTGTTTGACAATTATGCTCTGAAATGCATTGGAATATTTTACTATGAATATAAATACTTTACTTTTATTTCTGTGTTATTTTTCAGGTGTCTGGAATGTTTTCCTTCGCCCTTTTGGTCCAGGTGGTCCATTTTGGATTATTGCAGAGCAGAGTTATTCCAGAAGATTGGAAAGAATTGTTTTAAAAGATGTTTATTTTGGAGATATCTGGCTGTGCGGTGGGCAAAGCAATATGCAGATGACAGTATCGCAGGTAATTATTTTTTCCTTGTGCTGGAGGAGCTTTAAGGAGAAAAGTCTTGTGTTGTCAGGAAAAAGACAGAAATACACACATGACCTTGAAGATGTCCGATAATCACAATTATACCATGAAGTTGGTTCCTCTCCCAAGAGAGGCAGTTACCACGTAGCATAAAATACCGTGCAGTGTTTCTGGCTGACAGAGATCTCATTACATTCTTATTGTTGAGCTTGTTTTACAGTTCTTTCCAACTCTGCCAACTGGCCACTGGCTGAGAAAACCCATGCTTCTACCCGTTGTAATTCAGAAGCCAAGGCATTGTCCTGCTTCACAGAATTACAGCAGGAGGCCATTTGATATATTGAAACTGCCAGTGCAAACTTGAGCAATCCAATTTCTCAGTTTCTACACCATAACCTGCAACTTTTTCTCCTGTCTTTTTCCACCATGTTACCAGACCAGTCTACAATTCGAAGTCCAAATTCGTCATGTGGAATTCTGCCATCTCTGACTGTTTGACTATATTAAAACAAAAATCCACGGTATGTGGTGTCACTGGTTAAGCAAGCATTTATTGCTCACTTCAAATGGTGAAATGAGAAGGTGATGGTGAACTTCCTCCTTGAATTGCTGCAGTTCATGAGTGTGTAGATATACCTATGCTGATAGGAAGGAAGTTCCAGGTTTTGACTCAGTCTTCAGGCAATGACTCGTGCCTGGAACAAATTTCATGAGTCCCTTCTGTATCACTTCACAAAGTCTTTATGTCCTTTCTAAAATGTGCTCAGAATTTGAAACCAAATTCCAGTTGAACATAATTTTGTTTCTTTTTTAATTAATTTAGCACAACTAATATTGCCAGGATTAGAGTGTTTGAGCTATATGGAGAGGCTGAATAGGCCTGAGCATTTTTCCTGGAACATTGGAGGCTGAGGTGTGATCTTTATAGAGGTTTATAAAATAATGAGGGGCATGGATAGGGTGAATTGCCAAGGTTGTTTTCCTAGGGTAGGGGAGTCCAAAACTAGGGGGCTTAGGTTTAAGGTGGGAAGGGAAAGATTTAAAACGCACCTGAAGAACAACTTTTTCACAAAATGCCACAGAAAGTGGTGGAGGTGGATATAATTACAACATTTAAAAGCCATCCGGATGGGTACATGAATAGGGGGATAAGGATCAAAAGTTGGCAAATGAGAGTAGATCAGTTTAGGATATCTGGTTGACACAGATGAGTTGCACTGGAAGGGTCTGCTTCTGTGCTATATAACTCTAAATGTATGACTGCATAGCTTCCTGGCTCTCTGCTTCTATTTGTAAAATCCATGATCACAGCTAGAAGTCTGGTTTCTAAAGAAGTATTAGCTTGTCCTTTTCTTATATCAGTTAAATATTCAGAAGTGTTTTTAAACACATCTGAATGGCTTTTTTTGCCCATCATCAAATCACTTGTGGTATTTATTTTTCATCTATTAACCAGCAGCAGTGTATCATAGAACCCCTCCAGTGTGGAAGCAGGTCTTTCAGCTTATTGTGTCCACTCTGACCCTCTGAAGAACATCCCACCTAGACCCATCTCCCTACCTATCCCTGTAACCCTGCATTTCCCATGGCTAATCCACCTAGCCTGCACATCCTTAGACACTGGGCAATTTAGCATAGCAAATCTACCCAACCTGCACATATTTGGACTATGGGAGGAAACTGGAGCACCTGGAGGAATTTCATGCAAACAGTGGGAGAATATGCATTTTCCACAATCACCCAAGGGTAGAATTGAACCCAGGTCCTTGGTACTATGGGGCAGCAATACTAACCATTGAGAAATCACAAGTATTTTCTAATTGGTTAATTTACATGCACAACCTATTAAAGGAGAATGCAAAACATTAAGGATGAGGGCCTAAATTAAATGTAGTTGGAAAGGGAGATAAAGCACTCCATCCATTGATGTCCACCTTCCCTGAAGGCATTGAGAATATTGGTTGACACTTATGCTCCCTCGTCAAGTACACCCGGACACAAATATAGCTGTGGGAGAGGGGCTATGACTCCTTCCATAACCTGCTGCCTGGGCTTAATAATAGCCACTTGGTCAGGCCCAGGAACATACCCACGAGGAAGTCCTTTGACTTATTATACCCCTCCATACCGAATGCCCAAGGTCAGAAGCATTGGGCTGTAATGCAACTGAAAGCACAGCAAAAGACAGCCAGAAGTCTTTGCTCCCTCCTACAAATCTGTTTCAGCTGTGATTGTAATCATTGTTGCTGACACTGCCAGTGTCCAGTCATGTACTGCAATGTTATGACCAGTTTCCTCTGCTTCATCTCTTTTGCCTCTTTGTCCTCCATCTATTCCCACTACATAAGAGACTGGTAACAAAAGTGAGGACATATGGAATTGAAGTAATTTACTGGCTTCAGTTAGGAGTTATTCTGGTAGATAGAGACTTTAGGAATAATGCGTATGTTCTCAAAATAGGATGTGGTTTGTGGTGTCCTACAGGAGGCTTCAGTCATTCATTGTATTTATAAAATATGTGGGTTATTTATAGTGTATTTCATCTTTGATACCCAGAGAGTAAAGGAGCTTTATCCCTTATTTATTAGAGATCCAAGTTATACTTAAAGTTGCTCAATCTCCGGAGTTCACGGGTAATCAACACAGAAAGTGCTGGAGAAACCCAACAAGTCTGACAGCATCTGTGGAAAGAGCAGCAATGCTAACATTTTGACTTCAATACGCAGTTTCAAAGAAGAGTCAGAGAAGAAATATTAACTCAGTTTCTGTAGCATTTTCTGTTTTATTTCAGATCTTCAGCATGTACAATATTTTGCTTTTACTTGGGGGAATTTAGCTATGAAGAAAGGTTGGATAGACTGGGTTTCATTTTCACTGGAATGCATGAGGTTGAGGGGCAACCTGGTAGAAGTTTATAAGATTGTGAATGGCATGGTTAGAGTTGAAAGTATGAGGCTTTTTCCCAGGGTGGAGGCATTAATTACTAGGGACACAGGTTCAAGGGGGTGGGGGTGAGGGGTGAGGGCAATGTTTAAAACAGATTTGTGGGCAAGTATTTCACACACAGGATCGTGTGTGCTCGGTACGCGCTGTCAGGAGATGGTGAAAGCAGACATAGTAGCAACGTCCAAGAAGCGACTGGATGAATATATGAAGAGGAAGGGCATAGAGGGATACAGATCCTGTAAGTGAAGACAGTTTTCATGTGGAAGGGCAAAACATGTCATTGCAGACTTGGAAGGCTGAAGGGCTCATTCCTGTGCTGTACTGTTCTTTGTTCTTTGAGTTAGACCAAATGTTTCCATGCTGTACATCTCTATGACTCTATGATTGGAATGTTGCATGCAAATATGTTGCTGATGTTTAAGAAATGGACAAAGGATAATCCAGGAAACTACAGATCTGTCAGCTTAACACTAATAGTGGAAAAGCTGATGGAGGCCATGGTATAGAATAAGATAAGGTACACTTGGAGAAAAATAAATGCTAGGCAGTCAACATTGCTTCGTCAAGGGCAGGTCATGTCTAACAAATTTAATTCTTTGACGAGGTAACACAGGCAGTGGATGGGGAGTAATGCAGTGGAAGTTGTATATTTCGACTTGCAGTAAGAATTTGGTACATTGCCATATGGAACATTTGTTTGCAAATTAGAAATGTTTGGGTTTGATGGATCCTTAGCAATATGGATGAGAAGTTGATTAAAAGATAGGAGACAGATGGTACGTACAGGTGGGCATTTCTCAGAAAGGAAAGGACTTGAAAGTGGTATTCCCAGGACTCTGCATTGGGATCCTTACTTTTTCTGATTTACATCAACGATTTGGAGAGAGGTGCTGAAGGCAAAATCTCTAAATACTAAGCTGGGTAGAATAGTGAATTGTCAAGATGATGCTGAGCGACTTCAGGTGAGCATTGGCAAGTTGTCCAAATGGGCAGATGCCTGGCAGATGAATTTCAATGCAGAGAAATGTGAAGTAATGTATTTTGGTAGAAGAAACAAGACTCAAGTGTACAAATTTGGAGGACAGAGAGACCTTGGGTCTCATATTCATTGATTCTCTGAGGGGGACCAGGCAAGTTGAAACAATTGTTAAAAAGGCTTATAGGATTCTTGGGTTTATAATAGAGGCATAGAGTATAAAAGCAATGAAGTGATGCTACACCTCTATGAATAAGACCACATTTGCAGTATTGTGTTGAGTTCTATATAAGGAAGAATGTTAAACCCCTGGAGAAAGTATGATTTATTAGAATCAGCCCAGGAATGAGTGATTCTAGATACAATGAAAGATGAAAGAAATTGAGCTTGTTTTCCTTTTATGTCAGGCAGCATCTGAGGAGCAGGAGAATCAACATTTCGGGCACAAGCCCTTCATCAGGAATGACAGCATCTGCAGTCCTCCCTTTTCCTGTTTTCCTTGCAGCAGAGAAGATTAAGAGGTGACCTTATTGAGATGTTCAAAATTATGAATAATATGGAAAGGGATTTTACGTTTCTGTCAGTAACTAGGGAGTCACAATTTCAAGATTGTCAGCAAGAGAGCAAGGAGTGGAGATGAAGAGAAACTTCTTTATTCAGACTTATTTAGATTTGGAATGTGCTGCCTAGGAGAGTGGTGGAGGAAAGTATTCTCAAAATATTTAAGAAGCATCTGGATGAGCTCTTAAGATACCAGGGTATTGGGGAGGTTAATCCAGAGACCCAGGTAATGTTTTGGGGACCTGGGTTTGAATCCTGCCAAGGCAGATGGTGGAATTTGAATCAATAAAAATCTGAAATTAAGAGTCTAATGATGGCCCTGAATCCACTGTTGATTGTTGGAAAAATTCATCAGGTTCACAAATATCCTTTAGGGAAGGAAACTGCCATCCTTACCTGGTCTGGCCTACATGTGACTCCAGACCCACAACAACGTGGTTTATTCTTAACTTCATCAGGGCTTATTCCCGAAATGTTGACTCTCGTACTCCTCGGATGCTACCTCACCAGTTGTGCTTTTCCAGCACCACAGTCTTCGACTCTAATCTCCAGCATTCTCACTTTCTACTTATTCTTAACTGTCCTCTGGGCAGTTAATGATGGGCAATAAATGTTCTCTTAGCCAGTGACACCCTCATCAGGTGAATGAATAAATAAAAAGTAAGCTGTAGAACGAGTGCAGGTAAATAGGATTAGTGTTGTTTGATTATTTATTGATCAGCATAGATGTGGTGCGTTGAAGAGCCTATTTCTGTGCTGTATGACTCTGATTCTATGAAAATAGAAATCTTTGTGTCATCTGCAAACTTAGCAACAATTCCCTCAGTTTCTTCGCCTACAACGCTAATCCCTGAGGAACTCTGAATCACTGGCTGCTGTCTTGACACCTTGCCTGTGACGCCTTGGGTTCTTATTCAGCAGCCTCCTCTGTTGTATCTTGTCAAAGGCCTTCTGGAAATACAAATAGATCACTTTGACTGGCTCTCCTTTGTCTGACTTGCCCCTGCCCCTGCCCCCCCCCCCCCGCCCCCCCCCCCCCCCCCCCCCCCACCTTAAACAGAGGTGTGGCGTTAGCCATTTTCCAATCCTCTGGAAACTCCCTGACTCCAGTGTCTCCTAAAAAATCCCCACCAATGCCAGGATAATTTCACCAACTATCTCCTTCAGAATTCTTGGAGGTAGTCCATCTAGTCTGGGTGATTTACCCAACTTCAGATCTTGCGGTTTCCCCAGCAACTCCTTACTGATTGCCATTACACTCATTTCTCCCCCCCCCACCCCCTGCCGCCGCAATTCACTTGAAGGTCTGATATGATGCTGGTGTCTTCAACTGGGAAAACTGATGCAAATTACATTTTCAGTGCCTCCACCATTTCTTTGTTCCCTATTACTGCTACTCCAGGCTCATTTTCCAATGGTCCAGTGTCTACTCCTGCCTCTCTCTTACCTTTTTAGGTATCTGAAAAAAAAACTTTTGCAACCTTCTTTTATATTATTAGATTAGATTAGATTAGATTACTTAGATTAGATTACTTACAGTGTGGAAATCGGCCCTTCGGCCCAACAAGTCCACACTGACCCGCCGAAGCACAATCCACCCATTCTCCTACATTTATCCCTTCACCTAACACATTTAGCATAGCCAATTCACCTAACCTGCACATCTTTGGACTGTGGGAGGAAACCGGAGCACCCGGAGGAAACCCACGCAGACACTGGGGGAATGTGCAAACTCCACACAGTCAGTCGCCTGAGTCGGGAATTGAACCTGGGTCTCTGGCGCTGTGAGGCAGCAGTGCTAGCCACTGTGCCGCCCAAAATTATGAGCTATTTACACTCCTATTTCATCTTCTCCCCACCCCCACCCCCACCCCCACCCCCCTCCTTTTATTGCTTATTCAGTTATTCTCTGCTGGCTTTAGAGAGGCTTCCCATTCGCTGGCTTCCCACTAATCTTCACCACATTGTATCCTTTCTCTTTTGCTTTTAATATTGTTCCTGATTTTCCTCATCAGTCTTGGTTGCCGCATCCTCCCCTTAGTCTTTTTTTTTCTTCGTTGGGACAATTTCACCTGTGGCTCCCACGTTACCTGCAGAATATCCTGCCATTGTTGTTCCACCGTCTTCCCTGCGAGGCTCCCCTTCCAATCCACTCTGGCCAGCTCCTCCCTCTTGCTTTTGTAGTTACCTTTACTCAATTGTAATACCGTTACAACTGATTCAATCTTCCCCCTCTCAAGCTACAGGGTGAATTTTATCATAATATGGTCACGACCCTGAGGGGTTCCTTCACTTTCAGCTCCCTAATCAAATCTACCTCATGATGTATCTCAAAATCCAGAATCACCTCTTCCTTATTGAGCTGTACTGCAAGCTGCTCCAAAATGTCATCTCAGACATTCCACAAATTCCTTTTCTTGAGATAATAGAATCCCTACAGTGTGGAGACAGGCCCTTCAGCCCAACAAGTCAACACCGACCCTCCGAAGAGTAACCTAATGCACCTAACCTACCCATCCCTGAACACTATGGACAATTTAGCATTGGCCAACTAAGCTAACCTGCACATCTTTGGACTGTGGGAGGAAACTGGGGCACCCTGAGGAAACCCACACAGACACGAGGAGACTGTGCAAACTACACATAGATGGAGGTTGGAATCAAACCTGGGTCCCTGGCACTGGGAGGCAGCTGTGCTAGCCACTTAGCTACCATGCTGCCCTAATCTGCTACCAATCGGATTTTTCCAGTCTACCTGAATATTGAAGTCCCCTCAGATTATTGACTACCATCAACACCTCAGATTATTGTAATAGTGCCTTTCTTACATGTTTATTCTATTTTATGATTTATTTTCTTCCCCACATCCTGCCTACTGCTAGTTGGCCTGTGCACAACTCCCATTAGGTCTTTTTCTTTTTGTGATCCTCAACTGTGCCTTCTGACTGTATATCTCTTCTTGCTATTGATTTAATTTACTAACATGGCAAACTGGCCCCCTCTGCCCAACTGCCTGTCCTTTTGATAAGACATGTATCCTTGGAACTTTAGTTCCCAGCCCTAATCTCCTTGCAGCTGTATCTCTGTGATACCCACAACATTTATTTGTCGATTTTCAGTCTGTTCTACAAGCCATTTACCTTTTTTCATATACTGTGTGCAGTTAAGTCCCACCCTCCCCCACCCCCCACTTCTCACAGTTAACCACTTCTGTGCTGCATCTGAACTTAGATTCTTGCCTCTTTCTGCCCTGTTGCTTGTACTGGAAACTTTAATAACCTCTGAGCCCTTCCTCTATGCTTTTAACTTTGTCCATAATTTTCCATCCAAGTGGACACCTCCAACCCAAGCCCTGTCCAAAACTATTGATAGTCCTAGTTAAGTGATACACATGGCTGTCAATCAAGCAGGATTCAAGTGGAGCCCATCCCATCGGAACAGCTCTGTCCTTGCCCAGTACTGATGCCAGTTTGTCCCTGGTGTGGTCTTCGAGTCAGGTGTTGACCACTTTGATCTTGTTTACCCTGTGGTAATTTGCACATGTCTCAGCAAATAATCCAAAGATTCTTACCTTTTGGTCATGCTTTCAAATTTAGCTCCTAGCTATTTATTTTCCCTCAGCAGAGTTTGTTTCCTCTTTCTGGCTGTAATGTTGGTACCTTAGTGGAGCACGGAAGCTAGATCCTTCCCCTCTTTCCAAATTCTTCTGCGGCCAAGATGAGATATTCTGAGCATCAGGCCTTTGGTACTCAATCTTGGTCAGAGAGAAGAGTTTCTGTTCCACTGGCTATACTATCCTCAATTACAACTGCAATTCCCTTTTCTTTGCACTCTGCTCCCCCACTTAAATGACTCCCTGATCCACAGTGTTTTGGTCAGTTTGCTCATCCTTCCTACAGCCCCCAATCTCATCCACACAGGGAGCAAGAATTTCAAAGCTGTTAGACAAGCTGAAGGACTGGGGCTCCTTCAACACAATCTCTTGTATCCCTCTACTTGCCTGGTTGATAGTGACACCCTCCTGAGCCTGATCATTTACTGAATTTGAAGTAGTTAATCTGAAACAAGGAATTAAGAGGGCTAAAATGGGTCATGAAATATCTTTAGAAAACAGAGTTAAGGAAAATTCCAAACCCTTTATTCATTATATAAGAAGCAAGAGGTTAGCTAGAGAAAGGATTGGCCCACTCAAGGACATAGGAGGAAAGTTATCCGTGGAATCAGAGAAAATGGATGAGATTCTTAATGAGTACTTTGCACGATATTCACCGAGGAGAAGGATATGATGGATGCTGAGGTAAGGGATAGATGTTTGATTACTCCAGGTAATTATAGACCATTAAGCCTGATGTCATTGGTAGGGATGTTGTTGGAGAAGATACTGAGGAATAGGACATATTCCCATTTGGAAGAAAATAGCCTTATCAATGATAGGCAACATGGTGTTGTGTGGGGGAGGTCATGTCTTACCAACTTAATAGAATTCTTTGAATAAGTGACAAAGTTGATTGATGTAGATGTCATGTACATGGACGCTAAGGCATTTGATAAGGTTACCCATGGTAGGCTGATGAAGAAGGTGAAGTTGCATGCGGTCCACGGTGTTCTAGCTAGATGGATAGAGAACTGGTTGGGCAAAAAGAGACAGTAGTAGTAGAAGGGGGCTTCTCAAAATGGAGACCTCAAAATGGTGTTCCACAGGGATCCATGCTGAGACTGCTGTTGTTTGTGATATCCATAAATGATTTGAGGAAAATGTAGGTTGCCTCATTAGCAAGTTTGCAGATGACACTAGGATTGGTGGAGTAGCAGATAGTGAAGGGGACTGTCAGAGAATACAGCAGATAGATTGCACAGTTGGGCAGAGAAATGACAGATGGAGTTTAATCTAGGCAACTGTAAGGTGATGCATTTTGGAAGATCCAATTCAAGAGTCAACCATATAAGAAATGGAAAAGTCCTAGAAAAATTTGATGTACATAAAGATCTGGGTGTTCAGGTCCATTGTTCCCTGAAGGTGGCAACGCAGGTCAGGAGAGAGGTTAAAAAGGCATACAGCATGCTTTCCTTCATCAGATGGGTTATTGAGTACAAGAGTTGTCAGGTCATGTTACAGTTGTATTAGACTTTGGTTTGGTTACGTAAAAAATGAGGTCTGCAGATGCTGGAGATCACAGCTGCAAATGTGTTGCTGGTCAAAGCACAGCAGGTTAGGCAGCATCTCAGGAATAGAGAATTCGACGTTTCGAGCATAAGCCCTTCTGCTCGAAACGTCGAATTCTCTATTCCTGAGATGCTGCCTAACCTGCTGTGCTTTGACCAGCAACACATTTGCAGTTGGTTTGGTTACGTTTGGAATACAGTTCTGGTCACCACATTACCAAAAGGATGTGGATGCTTTGGAGAGGGTGCAGAGAAAGTTCACCAGGATGTTGACTGGTATGGCGGACACGAACTATGAAGAGAGGTTGAGTAGATTAGGATTATTTTCATTAGAAAGATGGAAGTTGAGGGGGGACCTGATTGAAGCCTACAAAATCATGAGAGGTGTAGAAGGTTGGATAACAAGAAACTTCTTCCCAGAGTGGAGGACTCAATTACTAGGGGTCACGAGTTCTAAGATGACCTCTCATCTAACAGCGCTACAAATACCTCACTCGCTCTGCCTACTAGTTTAGTCTGAACAAGCATTATCCACAAGTCTTCGGACCACTCCATCTGCCTAGCCAGTTTTTCAAGTGAAATAAATAAGGCTGCAATATCTTTCTCATCAGAATGTGGCAGAGTTTTGACATATTTGTATGTATCACTACTTGCTCTTTTAACCTCCATCCTGTTAATATGACTTTGGTAACTAAGCCACAACGTCTCAAGTTCAAATTCTCTTTTTTTTTCTCTCTCTCCCTTTTCTTCCCTCTCTCTTTGCTCAGATAAGAACCTTCTCTCTCTTTTTTCCCCTCTCTCTTGCTCCTCTCTCTCTTTCACGTTCTGTCTCCCTCTCTCATTCCTCTCTCTCTCTTTGTTTATCTTCTAGGATTTTCCTTAATTGTAATTTAAGTTTTTCTAATTCTATTTCACTTGTCTGTTTCTCTGACAAACCTAAGTGTTTGAGTAATTGCCTTACAATTTCAGCTTGACCTTTGTCCTTGGTTAAACCCAATTCTGACACTTTGCTAATTCTAAGAGTAAGGTCTTTTTCTTTCCTTCTAAACTTTCTTTGCAAATTTGGGAATCAACTTCAAGCCCCAGAACCTCTTTAACAATTTTAAGAGCCATTTCTCTCAATTTTAATTTAACCAACCACAAGTAACCAAAATTAAACAAATTGTCTCATCTATGTTTTATTTAAACTTCTAGGACACTAACTTGTAATTTTTTAAATTTACTGGGCTTTTCTGTACCCCAAATCTATTCCGATATGTCCACATCTCAAACTGGATATGTCTCAATGGTTCAAATCACAGACTGTTATGACACTGGGTAAACATTTCTGCAAATTTAAACCAGACACACAGAAAATCTCATCTCACCTCATAACCTGTTAAAGTATGAGTGATAAAGAACTACCGAAATTCCACTATTTAAGGAAAAAAATTAACAATTTCTTCTTTCACTCCAAGTAAAGAAAAAGAACATTAAAGAACAATTATCTACAGTGTAGACCCCCTTTGTCTGATCAATTTATCTACCGTTCACTTTGCAATGCTATACTGAATCGATTAAAACCCTCTGATTAAGTTTAACAAAAATGCAAATTTCAAAACCAGTCAGCTTTCGGTATTCCCTTTGTATTTTCCTCTGTAGATTATTCTTAGTTCTTTTCTCCAGTCTTCTGCTTCACAGATTTCATATGAACAGGTACCTGTCAGAGAGCGATTCTGTGGGGGCAGTCTGTTGGTGCTTTTTGTCACTCTGGCTAACTGTTCAAAATGCCCGATTTTTAAATACACCAAATCAATGGACCGTCTTATTGGTCCGTCTCCTTGGTTTGATGTCATCAAAACAGTAAAATGCAAATTTGATTAGATTTTGGTATCTTGGGGCATAATTTAAACTGGCCAAATTCGAATTTGTTGTATGGCTTAACAGCTCAGCTCAGGTATTTGTTTCACAACCAAATGTTACATTTTGAAATTTTTTAGCATACTCTGTGCCTTTCTAGCTTCGTGCCAGCTTTCACTCTCTCTTAAAGGTACAGTACACACCTCCACCTTCAGATCACTGTAATTATCTCTCCTTTCCTCATGGAAAGAGACAGGTCCAACTCTAGCTTGTTTGCCAATTCCAGCAACTTTTCCTTGTTCCACCCCCAGGAAACTCTTAGTGACTGAAAGAGCCATTCCTACACCTAGCACTGTTTAAACTAACTGAATTCAACACCCATAACAAAAGACTTAACCACTCATTGCCACTGAGTCTACCAACCCTAATGCCAATTTGGAACTTTGGAACAAATTGCGCAAAGAGCCCCCAAGTTGTTATGGACCAGGCCAGACCCCTCAAAACATTTCAGGAAGACTGTCTGGACCCTAACTGTTCGAGTTGTTTCAAGCAGATTTCTCCAGGAGTGATGCAGCTGGCCCAACCACTCTGTTTCAAACAAAACAGAATTTATATATAAATGGACAAAAGAGAAGATAATGTAGAATAACATAACTATTTGAAAATCCAGTTGACTCTATCGCAACTTAATGATGCTGTTCCAAATACTTACAACATCACCATTTACGCATCCTTGGCAAAAAAAGTTATATGAAACACAGGAGAGATGTCAGAGAGAGAGAGAGGATCAGCATGGAGCTGTTTCTTTGAGCAGCTGCCTCAAAGGCTGACTGTTAGCCGAAAGCAAACCAAACCAAATCCTGAACAGGGAGAACTGGTCACTCCCCTTTCATTGTAAAAGTTTTTTTTAAAAGAAAGACTTAAAAGCATTCTCAAGTAAATGTTTTCCGTCATATCGGACCCGCTGCGTTTATGACCCCCTTTTGAAAAAAAGACAAGGACAACATAGCCTTGTAAAAAGAGCAACATTGTCACACATGTCATGAGGGGAGAGGGAAGGAGTTTGTAAGAGAAGAAGAGGTGGAGTATGTTATGAGGCTCTCGAAGTATGGCAGTGAGGGGAGTAAAGTGTTGGAAACAGCTCCTAGTTGGAAAATTTCTTAAGAGTTATGTAAACCTATGTTGAGCTTTATGTTTGTCTGGTTTAATAATATAGTGTGCAATATGGTCATTGCAATACTTCCTGTCTTTCAGATTATTAATGCAAGTGAAGTGCTCTCGCTTGCTTCTCATTATCCTTTTATACGACTCTTCCAAGCAGGATTGAACGAATCAGCTGAAGAGTTGAATGATCTTGATAGCATTGCGGTACAGTGGTCGATTCCCACTGCAGGTAAGAAGGGTATTGCACTGAAGGGTAACATTGTAGCGAGGAAAACTAACTCTAGCAGTAGACACAAACAGCTTACTCAATGTAAGCTTTGTTCTTTGTGTTAAGTATCTACAAAACTATTTTCAAAATAACAAGCCAAAAAGAATGTCAAGTCTACAGAAAATATTTCCCAGGGCCCTGTTTGGAAAATCTTACTGTTACGACAAGGAGGTGGTCCCCCTCTTTTAATTAAACTAAACACCCAGAAAAGATCGCCTTGCCTCGTAACTCACAAATTCCACTATTTGAAGGAAGTAGAATCAATTTTTTTAACTCTAAAAGTAAATATTAAACAATTATTCACAACTTTTAGCCCCCTTTTCTCTTAACTATTTATTATTTGCCTCCAACTCTATAACAGTATGTTATTCCAATAAGACACTTACTTAAAATTTCAAAAACCACACAGCAGCTGTCATCTTCTGTGACTTCACTCTTCTGATTGCTGAATTCCCTGGGTCATCGTCTTCATTTTTACTATGAGTATGTTTCATGTGAAAAGGTACCTTTAATTAAGAGTATTTCCTAATTTCTTGGAGAGCAAGATGTTCGATCTCCAGGCATTTCTGACTTGCTGGCAGTTGCTCTCTGATCAATTTTCAACGGTCCTCGTTTTATAGCCCCTCATTATCACATTGGTTCAATGTTGGCAAAACAATGAGACAATAAATTCAAACTCGATTGGGTTTTAGTATCATGGGACATAATTTAATCTGATGGGTTAAATTCGTATTGTTGTGAAAACAGCAACCAAAACTCCACTATCCATTTCACAACCAAATGTTACATATTTTCAACTTTCCAGTACACTCTGGGACTATCATCTAATCATATCACAGATGCTTGTCATTTCTCAGTTCAGAACAACATTCACATTCTCTTAAAGATATGGTCCACACCTTGAACTTCATAACATGAGTTGTATTCAAGTTTGAACATGTTGTCATGGATCTGGTAAATAACAGTAAACTAAAGCATGGCATAACATGCAGTGTGTTGTATTGCACTATATTTGTATTCCTAACTGGCAGGGCAATTCCCTGTTGTGCATACTGTCTCTTTGTTTGGCTGTCTATGATATTCTGCTTTCTGAGGTTCTTCCAGTTGATGGATTTAACTAATATGTAAATTCGGGTTTTAATGTGGAAGAAAATATGGTATTTGTAATAAATCAGTTTTTTTCCCCATCCAGTCTTCAATTCCTTTGGTTTGTCTCTGCTGTGTAGGAAGAGGAAGATCAGAAGACAACAGTGATAGGGGATACGATGAGGAGAATAGATAGGTGATTCGTGTTTACAGCTCTGTTTCCAGAATGGTACATTGCCGCCAAGGTACCAGATGAACAGGATAAAATAGTAACAGAAGTAGGCTATTTGAGGCCATTACAACCTTGCCTGATCTTGAGCTTCAACTCTAATTTGCTGTCCATTCCCCATAACCTTGCTTCTGAGAGAGACCTGAATTTTGTTTATCACAGCGTTAAAAGTATTCAACTACAGAACATCCCTCCAGTATAGAGAAAGTAAAAGATTCACATGTTTTTAAGTTTGAAAGCTTTGGTTGATTTTTTTTATTTTGACAAGGTGACTGGTTATGTAAATGAAGGTAGTTGATGTAGTTTGAATGGACGTCCGTCAAGCTTTTGATAAAGTTTCATGTGGAGACTGGTTAAGCTAAGACTTCATGGTTTCTAGGGTAATTTAGCAAATTGGACCCAAATCAGGAAGCAGGCGGTCATTGACAATGAGTGTTTTGATCATTGGAAGTCTGTATCCAGTTGCAAAGCACAGGGATTGATGCTGAGTCTCCCTTGCTGTTTGTTGTGTATAGAAATGGTCTTGACATGAATGGAGGAGGTATGGTCAGTAAATTTGCAGATGACATGAAAATTTGAGTTAAAGTAAATAGCGAGGAAGAAACTTTAGCTTACAGAATGGTATTGGCAGGCTATATTGTCAAACCGTGGCAGATTGGGATCTTCGTTTGATTAACTCACCTTTATTCCATATCCCTTGTTGCGATATGTCTAACACTGTTGAGAAGACAGTACAGATAGTTGAACCTCACTATTCCACAAGTCATTATAAACGTATAACTAGAATTATAGAATCCTTACAGTGTGGAAACAGGCCCTGCAGCCCAATAAGTCCACACCGATCCTCGAAAGAGTAACCCACCTGGACCCATTTCCCTCTACCCTGACTAATGGACCTCACCTACACATCCCTGAACACTATGGGCAAATTAGTACGGCCATTTCACCTAACCTGCACATCTTTGGACTGTGGGAGGAAACCAGAGCACCCGGAGGAAACCCACGCCAACACTGGGAGAACGTGCAAACTCCACACAGACAGTCGTCCGAGGCCAGAATCGAACCTGGGTCCCTGGCACTGTGAGGCAACAGTGCTAATCACTGAGGCGCCGTTCTACACTTACTTAACCAAATAACCAAGATGATAAATTATCCCATCACACTGATATCCAGGATAAATATATTTCACACATGGATTTGTCATTAATGGAAAAATATATTTATTGTAAACAAATTTATTCTTTGAATAAAGACAAAAATGGATTACTAGCTAACTACTATGAGACTTATGATATTTGCTGTTTAAAACTGCAAATGCATTCATTCACAAATAAGATCTTAAAGGCAGTTTGACATAAATATTATGTGAAAAATTGGTATGGACCAGACCAAACTCCCTCAAAACATATTAAGAAGATAGACTAGCTTGAGCCCGTTGTTTTTTTATATAAGGTTGGATCAATAGAAGCAGCATGAATTGGTAAAGATGGGCCCCCACAGAATTAGGGTTTTAGTTTAGCTTTCAGCAATTGTTGGGATTAAATTAGATTCCCTACATTGTGGAAACAGGCCCTTCAGTCCACGCTGACCCTCCGAAGAGTAACACACCCAGACCCATTTCCCTCTGACTAATGCACCTAACACTATGGGCAATTTAGCATGGCCAGTTCTCCTGGCCTTCACATCTTTGGACTGTGAGAGGAAACTGAAGCACCCAGAGGAAACTCACACAGACACAGAGAGAATGTGCAAACTCGACACACACACAGTCCCCCGAGGCTGGAATTGAACCTGGGACTCTGGTGCTGTGAGGCAGCAGTGCTAACCACTGAGTCACTGTGTCGCCTTTAATTTTGAAGCTAGTCATGCAAACTGCTACATCTCTCTCGCTCTGTCTCTCTGTTACACCTAAAAGCTTGGGATCGCTTTCTGGGCCAGAATTGCATGTGAGGTGATCTGTTTGACTGATTTAGCCTTTGCTAAGGATAAAATTAAAAACCACACAACACTAGGTTATAGTCCATCAGGTTTATTTGGAAGCACTAGCTTTCAGAGCACTACTCCTTCAGGTGCTCCTTGTGTGATTTAAAAAAAAATTCCATCCTAGTCCTACATCGGCTCCTCCACATTTTTGCTAAGGATGTGTTTATGGGATATCACTATATTGGATCAATTGCTGTTTAGTAGTTAAATAGTCTATTAATGTGTTAAGTTTTTCAGTAGACTTAAAGTTATACCAGTCCTTCCTCCTTTTGTTTGTATTTTAACATTAGGGGAAGAATAAAGTATGTTTTGCTTAAAGCTGAGTATTGCAACCAATTAACTTATATCTGGAACATGGTACCTTACACTTGCCTTTAAATAAGATAAAAAATTAGAATCAAGGTCATCTCCTTGATATATTTGAAGGGGGTTTGGTCTGGTCCATAATATTAACAGAACTCATCAGGTGCATCTGCAGGTGAACAAAATAAAATAATTAGATTACCTACCATGTGGAAACAGGCTCTTCGGCCCAACCAGTCCACACTGGCTCTCCGAAGAGTAACCCACCCAGACCCATTTCCCTGACTAATGCACCTAACACTACGGGCAATTTAGTATTGCCAATTCACCTGACCTGCACATCTTTGGACTGTGGGAGGAAACCAGAGTACCCAGAGGAAACCCACAAAGACATGGGGAGAATGTGCAAACTCCACACAGACAGTCAGCCAAGGCTGGAATTGAACCTGGGACCTTGGTGCTGTGAGGCAGCAGTGCTAACCACTAAGTCACTATGCCACCCCTGAAGTCAAGAATATGTCCATGTGCTGACAGCAAAAGGTCTTCTCTAAGGAAAACAACCCTAGTCTGTTCTATCTTTCTTCATAAACTGAATCTCTCCAGCTGAGGCAACGTCTTGAAAAATCTCTTCTGTATTCTGTCCAGTGCTATCATTCATCCTATGATGTGGATTCCAGAACTGCACACAATACTCTAACTGTGCTGCAAGCTTCTTTTTGAATGTTCTGATCTACTTGCTGACTTAGTTTTACATGTTGTTTATCGATAATGAGATGTGGTTTACCATGAGACATCTTGTCTTGTTGCAAGATGGTAACGGAGTAGGGCACTCCAACTGAAGCTTGTCCACTCTTTTTTTTTGTTTTTCTTCTCTTTTTCTTCCTCCTAGTGTTCTTCTTTCTTTCTTCGTTTTGACTCCTGGCCTTCGACAACAACCCCCCCGGCCTCCAACAACGACTCCTGGCTCCTGGCAAGGAACAACGATTCCCAGCCACTGGTGAGTGATGACACCTGGCTTCGCATAGTGGCTTCCCAGCCTCCTGCAGTGGCCTCCCTTGGGTGGCATGGATACCTCCTGTCGTTGGCGTGATGACCTGTCAGCGTAACACAGTGGCCTCCTCCTGTAAGCACCTCATGGCGTGGTGACCTTTTGGCCTCCTGCAGTGGTCTGCTGCTGGTGGGGGCTCCAAGCATGGTTTGGTAATTTCCTGGCCTGGCGCAGCAACTTCCCTGCACGGCATGGTGCAGGCACGTTATGGAGCCAGAGCCTAGAGCCAACAGGAAGTTAAATGCCTACATGCTCTGCTGTACTGAACTCTTTTCTGTAATGCTGGACATCTTATTTTTATAGCAAACCTTGTAACAAAAGCTGTGCCTACGTACTTTTATATCTAAGTTAATGCTGTAGTTGGCAATGTATAAACTTATTGAGGATATGTGACGATAAAGGATATTCTATTCTACGTGTTTTATTATCATTGAAACACAAGATAGACACATATAGTCTTTCCCTCTAATATCCTGAGTAATCTTACACTTCTTATATGTGCATGCTCACATACTAATTTAAAATCTGCTTTAGAAGTGCAAGATGTTAAACGTTGTATAATATTACAGTTGGTTGAACTGGAGTTGAGACTCTTATTTTTGCTTCTTTTCCTGATATTCTCTGGAGTGTGTCTATTTACTTTTCTGATTTGAGTGGCTTCTTTTAACTAACGGATATTACCTCAGAATACAACAGGATCTTGATAAGAAGGGCCAATGGGCTGAGGAGTAGCAGATAGAGTTTAATTTAGTCAAATGTGTGGTGCTGTATTTGGAAAGGCAAATCAGGGCAGGACTTATACACTTAACGGTAAGATCCTGGGAGTGTGGTCAGAGCATTGAGTATAACACTGGCTGTTATACAGATCAATATTGTGGCTGTACAGGACATTGGTTAAGCCCCTTTTGGAATATTGTGTGTAATTCTGGCCTCACTCGTATAGGAAGGATGCTGAGAAACTTGAAAGGGTTCAGAAAAGATTTACAAGGATGTTGCCAGGGTTGGAGGATTTGAGCTATAGGAAGAGGCTGTTTTCCCTTGAGTGTTGGTGGTTGAGGCGTGACCTTATAGAGGTTTGTAAAATCATGAAGGACATGGATAGGGTGAACAAATAAGGTATTTTCACTGGATTAGGGAAGTCCAGAACTAGAGGGCATAGGTTTAGGATGAGATGGGAAAGATTTATAAAGGACCTAAGGGGCGACATTTTCACACAGAGAGCAGTGCATGTATGGAATGAGCTGCCAGAGGAAGTGGTGGAGTCTGGTACAATTACAAAATTTCAAAGGTATCTAGATGGGTATATGACTAGGAAGGGTTTAGAGAGATATGGGCCAATTGCTGGCAAACAGAACTAGATTAGGATATCTGGTCGGCAGAGACAAGTTGAATTGGAGAGTGTGTTTTCGTGCTGTACATCTGTGATTCAATGACTCTTAACTAGTTATCTAGGTCATTTCCAAAGACAGTGGTTTAGCAGTAGTTTGATGTAACAATGCACAATTTAAATTGAGTTCAATCTCAGATTACAAAAGACAGCATTGGATATTGTAATTTTCCCTATTGATTGAACCAACCCTCTGAACCAGGGTGTCTCAATATCAGTCCATCCAAAACCTTGCAGCATTGTCTCATCAACAACACATTCGATAATCAATCAAGGTGAATAGTTTGCTTATCTGTCTGGCCTGATTCAATTTGACAGTGAATGCTGCAAGCTTTCATGGCTTAATATTTTAGTTCCACTGTCTCATTGACACCTATTCAATATAGTCAATCAAGATGTGCTACCTGTCATCTGGCCTGATCCAATCCCCAGCATGCTGTTCAGTTGGCCAGTTTTCCCAGCATGCTATTCAGTTGGCCAACATTGCTCTCAGTGTTCCAAAAGGTTGTTATTTTATTTAGAAGGGACATTCCAGCACTACAATGGCCTAACCAATGTTTTAAACAGTTTCAGCATAATGACGCTGCTCTTAAATCCTATGTCCTTGCCTAGTAAAGGCAATTGTACCTGCCTTCTTAACCACTTTATCCACGTGTCCCGATAACCTATGGAATTGGTGTATATACACAATCTGATGCTTGGTGCTTCCCAGGGGCCTACTAATTGTCATGTATTCCCTCACATTTTATACTGCCGAAGTGTATCATGTCACACTTATCCGGATTGAATTCCATGACATTTGAAGTGCTCATTCACTTACTTTGAAAAGGTTGCAATGTTTCCCAACCCTACAGTCCTCCAGGCAATGGATTCCAGATTCCCACTATCCTCAGGGTGAAAAGATCTTTCCTCAACTCATGTCTAAACCTCCTGCCTTTCGCCCTTTTATTATTGACCCTCACCTGAGGGGAACAACTGCAATCTATCCATCCTGGTCATGCCCTTATAATCTTGTACACCTCAGTCAGGTCCTCCTTTAACCCTCTCTGCTCAAAACAGCAACCAAGTTTTTCTAGCTTCTTCTCTTAGCTAAAATGCCTCCAAATCAGGCATCATCCTAGTGAATCTCCTCTGCGTCTCTCTAGAACAATCCTTGTATAATGTGGTGACCAGAGCTGGATGCCGTACTCCAGCAATGGCCTAACCAATTTTCTTTAGAGCTCTGAAATAGTTTACCAGCTTTTATAATCTATGCCATGGCAGACAAAGGCAAGTATCCTCTGTTTTTCCCCAGTTTTTTAGGGTTTTTTTAAACATACATTCTGGAGAGAGTTCAGTTGTGGAAGCAGTGCCAGCAATGACATTGGAGTGCAGAGCATTACAGTGACTGGAGTTGGCGGGACTTTGGTCAATGGTGAGTCAGCTGACCAGCTTGCAAGGTGGTTGGAGATGGGACAGCTGACCAGCCTGGATGGTGGTCGGACACGGAGCAGCTGACCAGCCTGGATGGTGGTCAGAGACGGAGCAGCTGACCAGCCTGGATGGTGGTCAGAGACGGAGCAGATGACCAGCCTGGATGGAGGTCAGAGACGGAGCAGATGACCAGCCTGGATGGCAGAGATGGAACAGATGACCAGCCTGGATGGCAGTCAGAGATGAAGCAGCTGACCAGCCTCGTTGGTGGTCAGAGACAGAGCAGCTAGCCAACCTGGATGGCGGTCAGTAGCTTGCAAGTCTGGATGGCAGTTGGCAGTGAGAGACTCAGCCCAGTGTGAGGGTGAACAGGCCCTCATGAGGAAAACCCAGCATGGAGCAACTGCAGGCCCAGACTACGAAAACACTGTAATGTTGAACTTCTAACTGTATTTCTTTCTCTTTTCTATTTTGAATTTAAAATTTTGTACTTGGGTACATTTGTACCTAACATGGCGTTGGGATGGGTGACTTTTCACTGAACCTATATTGCGTACTTGTGCACATGTAACTATAAACCTAATTCTCATTTGAACTACTCTATTAACCTGTCCTGCTCTCTTCAGGGATCTGTCAACAAGCACACAAGATCCCTCTGTTTCGCCTGGTATTGAGTATTCCCATGTCTAATCACTGCTTCTAAAGGATGGCTTGATGTTTAGCACAGCTGCCGCACAGCACCAGGGACCAGGTTCAATTCCAGCCTTGAGTGACTGCCTATGTGGAGTTTGTACATTGTCCTTGTGTCTGCGTGAGTTTCCTCTGGGTGCTCCGATTTCCTCCGACAGTCCAAAGATGTGCAGGTTAGGTGAATTGGCCATGCCAAATTGAACATAGTGTTCAGGGATATGTAGGTTAGTTGCATTAGTCAGGGGTAAATTTTGGACAAAAGTGGGGGAATGGGTCCGGGTGGTAACTCTTTGGAGGATTGATGTGGACCTGTTAGGCCAAAGGGTCTGTTTCCACACTTAGGAATTCTATAATTCTATTAAGAAAAGATATAACCTCTCACTTTTCAGGGTTGAATTCCATTTTATTTGATTTAATTACTGTCACATGCATTTTGTTACAAAACTGAAGCCCTCACTCCTATATCACACTTTATCCTCATGTTCAACTATATTATCTTCCTATTTCTGGCCTCATTAGTATGTGGCATGGGATAAATCCAAAATTACAACATAAGATATCCTGCTTTTCACCTTTCTACCTAAAAGGCATACAGAGATTAATTGACAGCCTCAGATGGCACATTGCATAAGGAAATAGTCATTATCCTGAAAGAGTTGAGAAGAGCTCAATAAAGCACATAAAAGAATTGAATTCTGTCTGAGGATGGCAAGAAATGTGCTATATTGGAAATATATAAGCAACAAAATCGAGGATTGCATCAGCCAATATTAAAACAAATTAGAAAACCAGTTGCAGGAAATTACCTTCTTGCTACAATAAACTACTATTCTTCACACAACATGGGTGCTGGGGAAAAATAAGCACTACCACAGTTAGGCAGTAGTGTGGGGGTAATAAAATAGAAAAAATAAACAGGAGTGTTAGACATCCTGTTTACTCTGAGACCTGGCTCTGAGGGAGCTGGACCAGTGTCGAGGAATCTCCCTTGTTTGTCAAAAAAAAAGAAAAAGAAAAAAAAATTGGTTGAACGGTAGGGTTTGGGGCATGGTTTTGCTGCTCCTCTCCCTTGTAAAAGTGCTATTTTCTGTATACAGCTGCTAATGTTAATTGTTTTGTAAACTGTCAGCTGTTTTAGCATTCCTGACAAAGCCCTCAGTTCATGAGTAAAGAACTCTATGATTCTATGAACTCAGTCACATCTGGTTGTGAGTGGGTGGGAGTGTGTGTGTGGGTGTCTGTCTGTCTGACAGAATGCAGAATGTTAGTGCTCCAGATTTCCAGTAGCTGTTGTTCAAAATAAATACTTCTTGACTTCACTTCTATAAGGTCTAACTCTAGTTTGACGATTATATTCCCTTTGTCTGGTTTTCTCTCTATTTGATCGTGGAAAGGCTCAATGTTTATTTGAAGATGCTAAGTTTGCTTCCTACTTGTCATCATTTCCATTTATTGAATCTTAGAGATTCTTGGACAAGGCAACTTCACCTCATTCTCGGCTGTCTGCTGGTTGTTTGGTCAATACCTCTATGATAAGCTACAGTATCCTATCGGCTTGGTGGAATCATGTTGGGGAGGAACTCCCATTGAAGCTTGGTCTTCCCAACGAGTCCTGCACAAATGTGAAATTCCTTTCAGGTAAGTTTACAGTTGACCTTCTTAGAATTCTCTCTTAGTTTGCTGTGGCCACAGAATAATTAACAACTGTCAAACGGATCAGAACAAGGGAGGCTATTGACTCAACTCTTCCTTGGACAATACATCGTGTCAGATAGGATAAAGCAGCAAGTCTGTCCAGCCTGCCAATCATCAACTAATAAATCCTCAGTACGATTGTGCACCTCTCAATCAGCCAGCCCTTACGGGACCTGACCTATATTTTCTATGGCAGTCCAGTAAGTATCCCTGTAACATTTGACTCATCACTCACACAGCACCAGCCTTCTCCTTCTGCCACTTCCCATCACCCTCCAAGCCCTCAGACTTCCACCCACATATCTCTTAATCTACGATGGCTCAGTGGTTAGCACTGCTGCCTCAGCGCCAGGGACCTGGATAAGATTACTTACAGTGTGGAAACAGGCCCTTCGGCCCAACAAGTCCACACTGACCTGCTGAAGCACAACCCACCCATACCCCTACATTTACCCCCCTACCTAACACTACGGGCAATTTAGCATGGCCAATTCACCTGATCCTCACATCTTTGGACTGTGGGAGGAAACCCACGCAGACACGTGGAGAACGTGCAAACTCCACACAGTCAGTCGCCTGAGGCGGGAATTGAACCCCAGTCTCTGGCGCTGTGAGGTAGCCTCTGGCGACTATTTCTGTAGAGTTTTCACGTTCTCTCTGTGTCTGCATGGGTTTCCGCCAGGTGCTCCAGTTTCCTCTCACAGTCCAAAGATGTGCGGGTCAGGTGGATTGGCTGTGCTCAGTTGCCCATAGTGTTCAGGGATGTATGTGTAGGTTAGGTGCATGAGTCATGGGAAAGTTGAACATTATGGGAATGGATCTGGGTGGATTACTTTTCAGAGAGTCAGTGTGGACTTGTTGTGCCAAGTTGCCTGCTTCCACGCTGTAGGAGCTCTATGATTCTATGAAGACTTAGCCCCAGCCTGTCATACCTGCAACCACAGGCCATCACTTCAGCATCTATCTGTCAGAGTTGACTCGTGCAGCCCTTCACTTGTGATCCACTCATCAAGCAGCACTCAACTCATCAACCTAACCCATTGATCACTTAGCACTCAAACTGTCCCCTGCACGTCACCTGACCACACATTCTGCCAATACAAATTTTTACATAGCACTTGTAGTGTAAAGTCCACAGCTGAAGGAAATGGAAAGTCAAAATGAAGTTTCATAGACATGCACATACACAAAAGCCACCTTCTTTATACATATATTTTAAAGGGAATAAAGGATCAGAGGAACCTGGATGCACACAATTCGATCTATGAAGCTTGCAGAATAATTTGATGCGGCTGCGAAATAGACATCTGAAATCCAACATTTTACAAATAGATGCTTAGTAGAAAGATAAATAAATAATGTTCCACCTCTATAAAACATCAATGAGGAGCTTCCTGCTCTGTTCTGTTCTGGGCATGTCACTTTCTGAAGAATAAGACTTTGAAGGGGTTGCTGATGGTTTCAAAGAAGAAGCAGGACCACGAGGTTATGCTGCAGCTGTACAAAACTCTGTTTCCATACTGTGGGGAGTCTAATCTAATTGAATTACAGTTCTGTACAGGCCCTTCAGCCTTCGATCTGTGGAACCAATCTGAAACCCATCTAATACTATTCCATTCTCGTCCATATGCCTATCCAATGAAGAGCCTGTACTGTGCTGTAATTCAATTAGATTAGATTCCCTACAATATGGAAACAGGCCCTTCAGCTCATCAAGTCCACACCGACCCACTGAAGATTAACCCACCCAGATCCATTCCCCTATCCTATATTTACCCCTGATAAATGCACCTAACACAACGGGCAATTTAGCACGGCCAGTTCACCTGACCTGCATATGTTTGGATTGTGGAAGGAAACCCACACAGAAAAGGGAAAATATGCAAAATCCACATAGACAGTTGCCCAAGGTAGGAATTGAACCCAGAATCCCTGTGAGGATGCAGTACTAACCACTGTGCCACCATGACACCCAAGTTCTGTGTTCTGTAAGCCACCTGATACCACTTTATAGTTCAACAGGATTATTTGAAATCACAAGCTTTCAGAGCGCTGTTACTTTGTCACTTCTCTTGATGAAAGACGAACGCTCTGAAAGCTTGTGATTTCATATAAATCTGTTGGACTATTACCTGGTGTTGTGTGACTTCTAAAGAAGGGCTTTTGCCCGAAACGTCGATTCTCCTGCTCCTCGGATGCTGCCTGGCTTGCTGTGTTTTTCCAACACCACATTTTTCAACTCTGGTACTCCAGCATCTGCAGTCCTCACTTTCTCCTACCTGACTTCTGACCTTGTCAATGCCAGTCGAACACCAGCACCTCCACATCATGAAGAAATGAGAATCACAGGACACAACTCTGGGTCTTCTGCCAATCACCTTGAAACTGTGTTGAGAATTTTATTTTCATCTGGAACACAACAATGAAAGGGCAGTGGAAGGAGATTCAAAAGGATTCAGGGAATTATCTGAAAATGAAATGATTTGCACAGCCATGGGAAAAAGTATGAGTGAGAATAATTCGAAAACTCTATTTTAACTAGTAGACACAAGCATTCACCCAGACTGTGTTCTTTAAATGGCTTCAAGGTCACTTGTGTGTCTGCAATAGTGTGGATTGGAGCTAAGTACATTTTAGTAGGAAGAACATGGAAAAACTGTTTAATGTTAGGGGGGTAGCTCTAAAAGAGTGTGCAGTAACAGAGATCTGGGTGTATATATACGTAAGTCGCTATAAATATTTAAACTTATTAGTAAATGTGCAAAAGTGACATGAGAAAAACTTCAGACAGCAACTGGTTAAAGTCTGAAATGCACATTTTGAGAGTGTGATGGAAGCAGATTCAATAAAACCATTCAAAAGGGAATTGGACTGTTTTCTCAAAAGGAAGCATGCAGGATTATGAGGAAAAGTGCTATTAGCAAATTGCTAATTTCGAGAGCCAAGACAGGCCTGATGGATCAAGACCAGAAATAGGCCACTTCGCCTTTTGGAGCTGCTTTGCATTTGATAAAATCACAGTTGATGTGATTTTAACCTCATCTAGACATTCCTGCCTATGCTTAGTAACCTTTCACCTCTTTGCTTATCAAGAATCTGTCTATTTTTACCTTAAAACATTCAAAGATTCTGCCTTTGCTGCCTTTTGAAGAAGAGTCCAAAGAGTCCAGAAGTAAGCCTTCTGAGAGAAAATACATTCTCTTTAACTGTCCTGTATAGTTGCTCCCAAACATCTCGTTCTAGATTCTCCCGCTACTAAAAATATACTATCTACATCCACCCTGTAAAGTCCTCCCAGGATCTTATAGGTTTCCATCAAAACAGTTCTTACTGTTCTAATCTTCAATGGATATAAGTCTAATCTGTCCAGCCTCTCCTTATATGACAACACACTCCTACCAGTTATTAGACTAGCAAACCTTCTCATCATTTCTTAAACAGGACGATCAGTGCTGTATGCAGGACTCCAAACGTGGTCTTGCCAATGTTCTGTACAACTGAAGCACAAATTCCCTCCCTCAATTCCTCTTGCAATAACAATAATGTTTTATTTGCTTTCCTGTATTACTTGCTGTACCTGCATATTAACGTTTTGCAATTCATGCGCTTTCAGATTCTGCTGCATCTCAGGACTCTGCAATCTTTCACTGTTGAGGTATCTTTACCCACTCACTGAACATACCTTTTTGTAGCCCCTTGTGTCCTTTTTACAACCTACTTTCCTCCCCATTTTTGTCATTTGCAAATTTAGCAACCATATCTTCTATCTCTTGTTACAACATGGCAATAAAACCTTCTGCTATTTAAACCAAACACACAAAAAAGCTCGCCTTGCCTCATTTTCTGTTAAAGTATGAGTGACAGAGCGCTACCTAAATTCCACTAATTAATAAAAAAAATTATTCTTTAACTCTCAAGCGAACATTGAACATCAACTATTTACAACATTAACCCTCCTTTCTCTTAAAGGTTTGTTATCTACCTCCCAATCTTTGAAAATATACTGATCCAATAAAACCCCTATTAAATTTACAACAACGCAGTTTTCAAAACCAGACATCAGCTGTCACCTCTGGTGTCAATCTTCCCCTGTTTGTAGATCTCCCTGTGTCGTCTTCAGTTTTCTGCTGCACAGATTTTTCATATGAAAGAGAAACCTGTGATACTCTCTTATACTCTATAAAATGAGTATGAAATGTGGTGTAACTTGCTTTTCAGAAACTTGTAGTGATTACAGAAAATAAATCCCTGACACTCTAAAATCAATAAGTAACAAATTATTTATCTAACTCTTAACAGTGAACAAATTAACCAAACTAATAACAAACAGAATAAATCCGTTCTAACTATTAACTATTCCTGAATAAAGCAAGATTCTAATGGTATGCTGTTCCAATAAATATAAGCCCCACTTATATGAAACAAATAGAATTTAGTATTTTGAAATTACAACTAGATTATGTGTCCTCTGGAATATTCTGTCAGGAACATCTTCTCCGCCTTTGATACCTTCGTAAATAGATGATGCTTTCTCGAAGAGCTGAGAGGTGTTATCTCTAGCGTATGGCAGTTAATTCTGCCAATTTTCCAATTGCCCCCTTCTCTTGTACCCTGTGCACTAGCATTTTAAATCTCTAAGCACAGAAGAAGCACAATCTTTTAAAAGGACCGTGCAATGCACCCCCCCGCCCCCCCTCCCCCCGGCCGGCATAATGTCCTGCCTCCTAATCCACAATTACTTTACTCAACTTCACAGCAACAGGCCCTTTGGCTCAACTAGTCTGTGCTGACCAGGTTTCCTGAACCAGTCCCATTGTCCTATGTTTGGCCCATGTCCTTTCCAATTTTTCCTATCCATGTACATATCCAAATGTCTTTTAATTGTTGTTATTGTATCCGCCTCTGGCAGCTCATTCCATATGCATACCACGCTCTGTGTGAAAAAGTTGTCCCTTAGGTCCCTTTTAAGTCTTTCCACTCTCACCTTTGGACTCCCCTACCCTGGGGAAAAGACTTACTATTCATCTTATTTTGTGGAAGATACAAAAACCAAGATGCAGGATTAGGACAAAGAAGAACAAAGAAAATTTACAGGCCCTCCAAGCCTGAGCCGTTCCAAATGTACTGTCGAAACATGTCGCCCAGTTCCTAAGCATCTGTATTCCTCTGCTCTCCATTTACTCATGCATCTGTCCAGACGCATCTCAAATGAGTTTACCGTGCTTGCCTCTACCACCTCTGCTGGCAACACGTTCCAGGCACCTCTGTGTAAAGTACTTGCCGCGTATATCCCCCTTAAGCTTTTCACCTCTCATCTCGAAAGCGTGACCTCTCATTATTGAATCTCTCACCCTGGGAAAAAGCGTATCTCTATCTATCCTGTCTATACCCTTCATGATTTTGTAAACCTCAATCAGGTCCCTCCTTAATCTCCATTGTTCTAATGAAAACAATCCTAACCTATTCCACCCCTCTTCATAGCTATCACCTTCCATACCAGGCAACATCCTCGTAAATCTTCTTTGCACTCTCTGCAAAGTGTCCACATCCTTTTGGTAATGTGGCAACCAGAACTGTACACTGTATTCTAAATGTGGCCGAACCAATGTCTTGTACAGTTTTAACATGACCTGCAGGGTCTTATACTCAATATCCCGTCCGATGAAGGCAAGCATACAATATGCCTTCTTGACCACTCTATCCACCTGTGCAGCAATCTTCAGGGTACAATGGACCTGAACTCCAAGATCTCTCTGCTCATCAACTTTTCCCAAGGCTTTTCCGTTTACTGTATAATTTGCTCTAGAATTAGACTTCCCAAAATGCATCACCTCACATTTGCCTGGATTGAACTCCATCTGCCACTTCTCCGCCCAACTTTCCTGTATTCTTTGACAGTCCCCAATGATTTCTGCTACTCCATCAGTCTTCATGTCATCTGCCACTTGCTGATCATACCAACAGTGCCCTCTTCCAGATCATTTCTGTATGGATTCTGTACATGTACTACCATAAATGTTTTTAACGTACCTTGAAGGTCAGGATACAGAGATGGATATTCCAGCATTCTGCCTAAGTAGTAATCGGAAATGGAAAGAAGATACTTTAGGCTGAGAGAATGGTGAAGGCAGGGGCTGAAAGTTTTGTGGAATAAGCCTGATCAGTGCAACAGGGGATAGCCTCAAAATATGCCATCAACTGGACTGATGACTCCGAATTTAATTGTGGGGCAGTAGTAATGATGGAATGGTGGTTCAGAAATTAGTAACAGCAGCAGTGAGGGCAGCAATACTACAGCGAGAGAACAGTGATGGAAAGGGATACTGAGATGTGACAGCATTGTGAAGGTGCATGGTAGAAATATTCTCAGGTGTGTTGAGATTTAAGTATCTAAGCTTGATGTAAGAAATCTCTGAAGCTTCGGGGATTTCTATGAAAAGAGAGAAGATCGGAAAGTTCTAGAAATAAACTTAGAATATCAAGGAGAAATAGAAGAAATGAACGTGAATCATATGAAGAAGTGCTAGAAAGCTGAGCATAGGCAAGTATATGGAGAGTGGTTAATAAACATGGGGTCATGAACAGGCAGTAAATAATAGAGGGCGGAGTGTAGTGTAGTGTAGGTGAGCAGAGAGATCTCGGTGTCCTGGTACACAGATCCTTGAAAGTTGCCACCCAGGTTGACAGGGTTATTAAGAAGGCATACAGTATTTTAGCTTTTATTATTGGAGGGATCGAGTTCCAGAACCATGAGGTTATGCTACAGCTGTACAAAACTCTGGTGTGGCCGCACTTGGAGTATTGTGTATAATTCTGGTCACTGCATTATAAGAAGGATGTGAAAACTTTGGAAAGGATGCAGAGGAGATTTACTAGGATGTTGCCTGGTATGGAGGGAATGTCTTATGAGGAAAGGCTGACGGACTTGAGGCTGTTTTCGTTGGAGAGAAGAAGGTTAAGAGATGACTTAAAAGAGACATATAAGATAATCAGAGGGTTAGATAGGGTGGACAAGGGAGAGCCTTTTTCCAAGTACGGTGACAGCGAGCATGAGGGGGCTTAGCTTTAAATTGAGGGGTGATAGATATAGGACAGATATCAGAGGAAGTTCTTTACTCTGAGAGTAGTAAGTGTATGGAATGCTTTGCCTGCAACAGTAGTAGATTTGCCAACTTTAAGTACATTTAAGTCGTCATTGGACAGGCATATGGATGTACACGGAATAGTGTAGGTTAGATGGGCTTCAGATTGGTATCACAGGTCGGCGCCGAGGGCCGAAGGGCCTGTACTGCGCTATTATGTTCTATGAGTATCAGGGAATGACTGAGCTGCAGTGTGAGAGAATGTAGTAAAGAAGAAGGAAACAAAGTCTTGCAGCCAGCCAGGCAGTGGGACTTTGTATTAAAAAGTCTCTAATGTAATTTAGAGTTATAGAGTCCATAGAACATAGAACAGAACAGGCCCTTCAGCCCATGATGTTGTGCCGACCATTGATCCTCATGTATGCACCCTCAAACTTCTGTGACCAAATGCATGTCCAGCAGTCTCTTAAATGTCCCCAATGACCTTGCTTCCACAACTGCTGCTGGCAATGCATTCCACGCTCTCACAACTCTATGTAAAGAAGCCACCTCTGACATCCCCTCTATACTTTCCTCCAACCAGCTTAAAACTATGGCCATTTCTGGTTAGCCATTTCTGCCCTGGGAAATAGTCTCTGGCTATCAACTGAATCTATGCCTCTCGTTATCTTGTATGGACCAATTAGGTCCTCTCTCCTCCTCCTTTTCTCCAATGAAAAAAGTCTGAGCTCAGTCAACCTCTCTTCATAAGATAAGCCCTCCTGTCTAGGCAGCATCCTGGTAACCTCCTCTGAACCCTCTCCAAAGCATTCACATCTTTCCTATAATAGGGCGACCAGAACTGGACGCAGTAATCCAAGTGCGGTCTAACCAAAGTTTTATAGAGCAGCAACAAGATCTCACGACTCTTAAACTCAATTCCTCTGTTAATGAAAGCCAAAACACCAAATGCTTTCTTAACAACCCTGTCCACTTGGGTGGCCATTTTAAGGGAACTATGTACCTGCACACCAAGATCCCTCTGTTCCTCCACACTGCCAAGAATCCTATCCTTAATCCTGTACTCAGCTTTCAAATTGGACCTTCCAAAATGCATCACCTCGCATTTTTCCAGGTTGAACTCCATCTGCCACCTCTCAGCCCATCTCTGTATCCTGTCAATGTCCTGCTGCAGCCTACAACAGCCCTCTATACTGCCGACACCTCCAATCTTTGTGTCATCTGCAAACTTGCTGACCTATCCTTCAATCCCCTCATCCAAGTCATTGATAAAAATTACAAACAGTAGAGGCCCAAGGACAGAGCCCTCTGGAACACCACTCACCACTGACTTCCAGGCAGAATACTTTCCTTCTACTACCACTCGTTGTCTTCTGTTGGCCAGCCAATTCTGTATCCAGACAGCTAAGTTCCCCTGTATCCCATTCATCCTGACCTTCTGAATGAGCCTACCATGGGGAACCTTATCAAATGCCTTGCTGAAGTCCATATACACCACATCATATGGCAAGGAAACAGAATTAGTTCACAGGTTCATAATTTTATAAACCACCGTAAGGTTACCTTTCAACCTCCTATGCTCCAATGAAAAAGGTCCCAGCTGATCCAGCCTCTCCTTATAACTCGAACCCTCCATTCCTAGCAATATCCCAGAAAATCTGTTCTGAGCCCTCTCCAACTTAATAATATCCATCCGATAACAGGGCGACCAAAACTGAACAGGCCTTACCAATGTCCTGTACAACCTTAATATACTGTCCCAGGCCTTCTACTCAAGGGTCTGAGTAATGAAGGTAAGCGTATTGAAACAGCTTCTTAACCAAGGTTTGTGCGAAGATTTGTAGCTCGGGTGCTCGTTGTTGTGGTTCTGTTCGCCGAGCTGGAAGTTTTTGTTGCAAACATTTCGTCCCCTGGCTAGGCGACCTCATCAGTGCTTTGGAGCCTCCTGCGAAGCGCTTCTTTGATGTTTCTTCCGGTATTTATAGTGGTCTGTCCTTGCTGCTTCCGGGACAAAATACCATGCAAGGACTGCACAAAACACTATATAGGACAAACAGGAAGACAGCTAACAATCCGCATACATGAACATCAACTAGCCACGAAACGACAAGACCAGCTATCCCTAGTAGCCACACACGCAGACAACAAGCAACATGAATTCGACTGGGAAAACACTACTATCATAGGGCAAGCCAGACAGAGAACAGCCAGGGAATTCCTAGAGGCATGGCATTCATCCACAAACTCCATCAACAAACACATCGACCTGGACCCAATATACCAACCACTACAGCGGACAGCTGAAACTGACACCCGGAAGCGGCAAGGACAGACCACTATAAATACCGGAAGAAACATCAAAGAAGCGCTTCGCAGGAGGCTCCAAAGCACTGATGATGTCGCCTAGCCAGGGGACGAAACGTTTGCAACAAAAACTTCCAGCTCGGCGAACAGAACCGCAACAGCTTCTTAACCGCCATCTGTATATATGATGCAGATGTCGAAGAATTATACACCTGAGCTCCTAGGTCCCTCTGTTTACATCACTATCCAAGGCTCAATTTTTAATTGTATAAGTTAAATCATTTATCTATTTTTGTCACAGGTTTAGCTTTCTTATTGCAAATGTTTTATGCATTCAATTTACATGATTTTGCACTATTCATTTAGTGGACTCTGCTGATGCACTGTTACTGTTTAAAGATTTTATCCTTTTCCATCTTGCTTTGCTTTGCTTGACTTTACCTAAGGAACTGTACTGCTATATGGCCTTAAGTCCCTGGATTTCTAAAACTTTCTCCATCTGAAACTGCTGCCCACTTCTCTTACTTTCTAAATTGACTACAGTTGTAGTTATGGTGTGGCCAGGACCCTGCTCAACCGAGTTAAAATAGGGCCCACTCTTAAGGTAACAGCATCCTGAGCACTTTTTTTTATTCATTTCTGGGACATGGGCATCACTGACTGGCCAGCATTGACTGGCTAGCCAGCATTGATAGCCCATCTTTATTTGTCCTCGAGAAGGTGATGGTGAGCTGCCTTTTTGAATCGCTGTAGCCCACTTGTTGTGGTTTGAGCAGCAAGGGAATTCCAGGATTTTGACCCAATGACTGTGAAGGAATGCTGGTAAATTTCCAAGTCAGGGTGGTGAGCGGCTTGGAGGGCAACTTGCAGGTGGTGGTGTTCCCAAATTCCTGCTGTCCTTGTCCTTTTAGATGGAAACGGTTGTGGGTTTGGAAGGTGCTGTCTAAGGATCTTTGGTGAATTTCTGCAGTGCATCTGAGCGCTAGTGATGGAAGGAGTGGTGGTTTGTAGATCTGGTGCCAGTCAAGCAGGTTGCTTTGTCCTGGATGGTGTCAAGCTTCTTGAGTGTTGTTGGAGCTGCACCCATTCAGGCAAGAGAGATGTGTTCCATCACGCTCCTAACTTGTGCCTTGTAGATGGTGAAAACACTTGGGGGTGTCAGGAGGTGAGTTACTTGCTGCAGTATCCCTAGTCTTGACCTATTGTTGGAACCAATATGTTTATGTGGTGAGTCTAGTTGAGTTTCTGGTCAATGGGAACCTCAAGGATATAGGGGATTCAGTGATGGTAAAACTTAAATGTCAAGGAAAGGTGGTTTCAGTTTCTCTTATTGGTGATGGTCATTGTCTGGCACTTGTGTGGTGCGAATGTTTCTTGCCACTTGTTAGCCCTAGCATGGATATTGTCCAGATCTTGTTGCATTTGAGCATGGACTGATTCAATATTTGAGGAGTCACGAATGATGCTGAATATTGTGCAATCATCAGCGAACTTCTCCACTTCTGACATTATGACAGAGTGAAGGTTGTTGATGAAGCAGCTGAAGATTGTTGGGCTGAGGACACTACCTGAGGGACTCCTGCAGAGATGTCTTAGAGCTGAGATGACTAACTCTGCACAACCATCTTCCTTTGTGCTTGGTAAGACTCTAGCCAACAGAATGTTTGAACATAGAACAATACAGCACATGACAGGCCCTTCGGCCCACGATGTTGTGCCGAACATTTGTCCTAGCTTAAGCACCCATCCATGTACCTATCCAATTGCCGCTTAAAGGTCACCAATGATTCTGACTCTGCCACTCCCACAGGCAGTGCATTCCATGCCCCCACCACTCTCTGGATAAAGAACCTACCCTTGACATCCCCCCTATACCTTCCACCCTTCACCTTAAATTTATGTCCCTTTGTAACACTCTGTTGTACCCGGGGAAAAAGTCTCTGACTGTCTACTCTATCTATTCCCCTGATCATCTTATAAACCTCTATCAAGTCACTCCTCATCCTTCGTCGTTCCAATGAGAAAAGTACTAGCACTCTCAACCTATCCACGTACGACCTATTCTCCATTCCAGGCAACAGCCTGGTAAATCTCCTCTGCACCCTCTCCAAAGCTTCCACATCTTTCCTAAAGTGAGGCGACCAGAACTACACACAGTTCTTCAAATGTGGCCTTACCAAGGTCCTATAAAGCTGCAACACTAGTCTGGTTTTTGAATGTGAAGTGTGTTGTGAGGCACAGGTCCAGTAGTTTAAGTATGCTGTCTTTGTTAATAGGTTCAACGTCCTGTTGTCTGTTATGTATGTCCAGCAGGTTGGATATTGTTTCTCTGGCTAGGGTTTTGTCAACAGAGGTGAACAGTGCCGTTACATCGAATGAGACCATGGTTTCTTCCTTGTCTATGTGTATATTTATGATGTCCAAGAATTCTTGTGATGACTGTATAGAGTGTCTGGATCCTAGACGTGATGGTACAGAGAACACCGAACGGAGAATTCACCACGAAGGTATACAGAAAAGCCACACACACAGACCAAGTCCTGAACTATGAAAGCAACCACCCCAACACACACAAACGAAGTTGCATCAGAACATTATTCAAAAGGGCCACAACACACTGCAGCACACCAGAACTACAAAAAGAGGAAGAAGAACACCTGTACAAGGTATTCACCAAAAACGGATACCCGCGCAATTTCATCAACAAATGCCTAAGGGAAAGACAACGAAATGAGGACATACCACAACCCAAAGGACTGGCCACACTACCATACATCAGGAGCATTTCCGAACTGACAGCCAGACTACTGCGACCACTAGGACTCATAACAGCACACAAACCAACAGCCATGCTCAGACAACAACTCACCAGGACAAAGGACCCGATACCCAGCATGAGCAAAACCAATGTAGTGTACAAAATCCCATGCAAGGACTGCACAAAACACTACATAGGACAAACAGGAAGGCAACTAACAACCCGCATCCATGAACACCAACTAGCCACGAAACGACATGACCAGCTATCCTTAGCCATACACTCAGATGACAAACAACATGAATTCGACTGGGACAACACCACTATTATAGGGCAAGCCAAACAGAGAACAGCCAGGGAATTCCTAGAGGCATGGCACTCATCCACAAATTCTATCAACAGACACATCGACCTAGACCCTATATACCGGCAACTGCAGCGGACAGCAACTGACAACCGGAAGTGGCAGATTCAAACCACTATAAATGCCGGAGGAATCAGCACAGAAGCGCTTCACAGGAGGCTCCCAAGCACTGAGGATGTCACCTAGAAAGGGGACAAAACGTTTGCAACAAAAATTCCCAGCTCGGTGAACAGAACCATAACATCCATTACCATTCATGACTGGATCTGGAAGGACTGCAGAGCTTAGAGCTGATCCATTGGTTGTGGGATCGTTTAGCTCTGTCCATCACTTGCTGTTTATGCAGTTTTGTATGCAAGTAGTCCTGTTTGGTAGCTTCACCAGGTTGATACTTTATTTTTAGGTCTGCTTGAAGCTGCCCTGGGCATGCCTTACTGCTCTCTCTCCATTGAACCAGGGTTGACCCCCGGGCTTGATGGTAATGATTGAATAGGGGATATGCCAAGCCAAATTGTGCTGGATTGTACAGTTCTACTGCTGTTGATGGCTCACAGCACCTCATGGATGCCCATCTAGATGAACTGCTAGATCAGTTCAAAATCTGTCCCATTTAGCTTGGTGAAGATCTTATGAGGAAAGGCTGAGGCACTTGGGGCTGTTCTCATTGGAGAAAAGAAGGTTTAGGGGAGATTTGATAGAGGTGTACAAGATGATTAGGGGTTTAGATAGGGTTGACAGTGAGAACCTTTTTCTGCTAAAGGAGTCAGCTGTTACTAGGGGACACAGCTTTAAATTAAGGGGTGGTAGGTATAAGACAGATGTTAGGGGTAGATTCTTTACTCAGCGGGTTGTGAGTTCATGGAATGCCCTGCCAGTAGCAGTGGTGGACACTCCCTCTTTATGGTCATTTAAGTGGGCATTGGATAAGCATATGGAGATTATTGGGCTAGTGTAGGTTAGGTAGGCTTCGGTCGGCGCAACATCGAGGGCCGAAGGGCCTGTACTGCGCTGTATTTTTCTATGTTCTATGTTCTATGATAGTACCACACAACACGATGGAGATTATTCTCAATGTGAAGACGGGACTTCGTCTCCACAATGACAGTGCTGTGGTCACTTTTACCTGTACTGTCATGGACTGATGCTTCTGCAGCCAGAAATTAGTAAGGATAATGTCAAATATGTTTTTTCCTCCTGTTGGTTCCTTCATCGCCTGCTGTAAACTCATTCCAGCAGTTATATCCTCTAGGACCTGACCAGCTCAATCAGTAATGCTGCTGCCGAGCCACTCTTGGTGGTGGACGTTGAAGTCCCCATCCAGAGTATATTTTGTGCCTTTTGCCATCCTCAGTGCTTCCTCAAAGTGTTGTTCAACATGGAGGAGTACTGACTCATCAGCTGAAAGAGACGGTACGTGGTAACCAGTAAGATGTTTCCTTGCCCATGTTTAATGAGAAGCTATGAGACTTCATGGAGTCCAGAGTCAATGTCAAAGACTCCCAGGGCAACTCTCTCCTGACTGTGTCTCACTGTGCTGTCATCTCTGCTGTGTCTGGCCTGCCGGTGGAACAGGACCTATCCAGGGATGGTAATGGTGGTGTCTAGGATGTTATCTGTAAGCTATGATTCTGTAAGAATGACAGTGTCTGTCAGGCTTGACTAGTCTGTGAGACAGCTCTCCCAATTTCGACACTAGCCCCCAGATGTTGGTAAGGGGGACTTTGCAATGTCGACAGGGCTGTTTGTGTTTTTGGCTTTATCTTTACAGTTCCAAGGTCAATGTCAGGGGCCCGTCCAGTTTCATTTCATTGTAGAAACTTACTTTCTAGTGATTGATACAACTTGCTGGGCTATTTCAGAGGGCGCTTGAGAGTCAACCACATTGCTCTGGCTCTGGAGTCACAAGTAAGGATGTCAGATTTCCTTCCCAAAGGACATTAGTGAACCAGATGGGATTTTCCGACAATTGACAATGGTTTCATGATATCAGTCAACTATTGCATTCAAATTCCACCATCTACCATGGCGGGATTTGAACCCTGTTCCCCAGAACATTATTTGGGGTTTCTGGATTAATAGTCAAGCGATAATCCCACTAGGCGATCGCCTCCCCTAGTGATACTGGTGTCAGTGCCACATGAACCAACACCGACAAGATTCTTTGAGCCATGAATTTAGTTTGTCATTCAACTTCCTTCAGTGCTATTCAGCACACGACTCGGGTGAGAGTCCAGACGTGGTTACCTTTAAGTTTCTGTATTTTAGTTTGGACTTGAAGGTGTTTGAAGAACGAGCTGAGATGGTAGGTATCACTGTTTGTTCATCGGAAGAAAGAAACATGTCACCTTCTGAATGTACACAATTGATACAGATTACATCTGGAATTAGTGCTGACACCCCCTTCCCATCCCATTATTTATGATTTTAATATGTGACCTTGATTCCAATACACAAATTAAATTGAGTACTATGTAGATTATGAGTCATAGGCACAAGGCAGTAAAGTCTGATGAAGGATTTGTATTTGCAATGGGCAGATGAAATTTCATACAGATATAAGCACAATGTCTTCTATATAGTGAGGTGAATTGGGAGGTTTACATAATAATTAAAAAATGTAAAATATGAGCTAGAGAATAACTGTGTGATCTGGGAATTATAATACATTATTTACTGTCCATTTTCAGTGATGGTAGAGGAATGAGCTCTGTTCACTGACTCATATCTTGTTGGGTTTTGTGGCTAACTGATGTTGTCAGAAAACTCAATTAGGAAACTTGATTTCTCAAATAAATGAGAGTGTACCTCACAGGGGAATCCAATATTGGCATGAAATTCTGCAGAGATGGGAAGTCATCAGCTGATCTTAGTTTAATAGGTTACAATTTAGTATTTACTAGTTTATTTTTAACAGTTTAAGATTCTTAAATTGCTTCTTGCAGATTATTCTAATACTGTTGTGTTTCTATTATATGTTTGGTAACTTGTCTGTTTCATTTCAGTATTGGCAATCGAGTAAATGAGAAAACCGGTCCCCATCAACCCACTGTTTTGTGGAATGCAATGATACACCCTCTACGTAGAATGGCAATCACAGGAGCCATCTGGTATCAAGGTGAGGCATCTGTTACACCAGAAGCTACGGACTCAGTGCTGGGAGAGTCATAGTTGGATGGTGCACTTCACCTGCTGGCCTCTGTCAATGGCAAGGGGTATTTCTGGATCTCTGGCTAGACTTAGCTTCTGGTTAATAAATAACACCGCAAAATTAGGGAATTGTTGACCTTGTGTCACTAATGGAAACCTGTCCTTGAACTTCAACTTGGTGTCGTAAGGACCTAGGGCAATAAAAGACAGGGCAGGATGGAGAACTAAATATTTAAAGTACAATTTGGGAACTCTCAAGAGGGGGAAAATAGTGTGCCTAGTAACTTAACTAGACAGAATTTGATTTCCAGATGGTGAGTTGAGTTGCAAAGATAAAAACAGTGGTGTGCTGAAAGTTATGCTGGATTGTAGCAGGTTTGTACTTCTAACATATTTGCATGTTATGAATACTCAATTTAAAACAGTTTTTGTTTAAAGTTAGTGCCACTCGCTTCACAATTGTTTAAAGGAGGTGTGCAGTAGATGGCTCTGTGCAGTTGTGATAGAGGTAAGCAGGTCTCCATGTTGAACTGTTGCACATGGTAGTGCGTGGTGAAAGGTTATGTTCAGTTGTAGAGACCTGTGGTGGAGAGAAGGATTGAGAGTACTGGTCCTGTCAGGGAATGGGCAGATCAAGCAGAGATTGGAAGATCAATGAAGGCTTTAAAGAGTGGTCAGTGCAATCAAAGGTGGAGGTTGAATTGACGTACTGTTTGGTAGAGGATTCAGTGAAAATTGGAAACTCTCCTGAGTATGGGGTTAGGTCTAGAGTCACGTTTGGGGTTTGGATGGTCTCTTGAAATGGTTCACAGCACCAAACAAAAGATTTAAGCTGGATAAAGAGCTGATTCAGGATTAGAGTGGTAATTTTAATGGTCAAGGGGGAAGACAATGTGTATAGGGATTTGGTAATGTGGTCTGGTCTAGGTTTAAGCATAACAGGATGGGAAAGGTTGGGTAATTATGGGTGATGGCCCAAATGTGAGGATGATGAGGATGTAGAAAGCACATGATCATGTTTCTAATGGAACACACACCATTGTTTGTGACTCACTGAAAACACCCAGAATTGCTTTTGCTAGTTTCCTCAACTCTGGAGTTAGACTGACTGGCCTATACTTTCCTGGTTTATCCCTTGCTTTCTTCTTGAATAATGGTGAGCATGTTGGTTGTTCTCCAGCAGTTTTCCTGTGGCCAGAGAGGAAATGAAACTTTTTGCAAGCTGAACCATCATAGTCATATTTTTAAAATGTACTTTTGCTAGAAGTTCATCTAGATGAAATCCTGACATCAGTTGAAGTATCGGCAGTCTGCTTCATATCACTGAAATGTGGCTGGCACATTTTTCATGCCAAATGGCATGACTTTAAACTGATACAATCCAGTTGGCATAAAAAGTAAAAAGTGAGGTCTGCAGATGCTGGAGATCAGAGCTGAAAATGTGTTGCTGGTTAAAGCGCAGCAGATCAGGCAGCATCCAAGGAACAGGAAATTCGACGTTTCGGGCTTGTGCTTGTGCCCGAAACGTCAAATTTCCTGTTCCTTGGATGCTGCCTGACCTGCTGATCTTTAACCAGTAACACATTTTCAGCTCAGTTGGCATAAAAAGCCAAAATTGTCCTTGCTCTTTCTGACAAAGGTGCCTGTCAGTATCCTCTGAGCAAGTCCAACTTAGAAATATAAGTTGCTTGACCCACCTTCTCAACAGTCTTCTAAACATTGAATCAGATATGTATCAGTCTTTATAACTGCATTAATGTTGTGATAGTCCACACGTAACCTTTGGGCACTATCTATCTTTGGCACCATTAGTAAGGGTGAGCTCCAGTCATTGTAATTCACTTTGATTATGTTGTTTTGGTGCTGTGCCAACTTTAGAGTTTTATGCCTACAAGGATGCTTAATCAGAACAGCATCTCCTATATCTACATAATACATAATTAGGTTAGTACTTCCTGGCTTATTTCCTCCTATCTCTCCATGTGATTGTAATATCTCTTTTAGATCATTTTGATTTTCCTCTGGAAGGTAACCCAATAATTTATCCCAATTTTTGAGAACTTCCTCATTGTCCAATTTAATTTGAGGAATGTCCAATTCAGAATCCTCTGAATTTGGTTCTTCCCTCTGTGTTGCTTTTTTTTTCCCTGTCAAAATATCTTTTGAGCATATTCACACAATACACTCTGTGAGATTTCTTTCTAACCAGAGGCCTTATCAAGTAGTTCACCTCACTCAATTTCCTTTCGACTTGATAAGTTCCACTAAACCTTGATTTTAAAGGTTCACCTATCACTGGAAGTAATGTTAACATCTCACCGATAGCAAAATTGTAGATTTTTGATTTCTTGTCTGCTTCCTGTTTCATTGTATGCTGTGATACTTTTAAATGCTGTCTAGCCAACTCCCCCACTCTATTTCATCATTCCCGAAAAGTTGACATATTGTCCAAATATGTGGTCTCCGAATAATGAATTACCAATTTCTACTTAATCAATTTTAGTGGTCCTCTCACGTTATACTCAAAAAATAGTTCAAACGGATTGAATTTGTTCAATTCATTTGGGGCATCTCTTGATCGCAAAAAGTACAAATGCGATATCCCCTTATCCCAATCATCTGGATAGTTTTGACAATAAGCCCTTAACATTGTCTTTAATGTCTGATGCCATCTTTGGAGCCCTCCCTGCAACTCTGGATGGTATGCAGTAGATTTAAATTGTTTAATTCCTAAGCTGTCAATAACTTCCTTGAATAATTTTGATATAAAGTTTGACCCTTGATTTGATTGTATAGAATCCCTACAGTGTGGAAACAGGTCCTTCGGCCCAACAACTCCACACCAACTATCCCATTACTCGACAATTTACCCCTGACAAACGTACCTAACCTACACAATCCTGAACACTATGGGCAATTTAGCATGTCCAATTCACCTAATCTACTGGATTGTGGGAGGAAACTGGAGTACCCAGAAGAAACCCACGTAGACACAAGGAGAATGTGCAAACTTCATATAGACTGTCTCCCGAGGCTGGAATCAAACCTGGGTTCCTGGCACTGTGACGCAACAGTGCTTACCACTGAGCCACTGAACCACCATGCCACCTTATCTAGTATCCGTATCTAGTGAAAAATTTGAGTAATTCTTCTCTAGTCCTTTTAGCTATGATATTGTGTAATAGAACAGCCTCTGGAAATCCGGTGGACACAAACATTATTGTTAACAAATACTGATTTTCACATTTTGTTTTAGTTAGGGGTCCGATGCAATCAATTAAGACTCTTGTAAAAGGTTCCTCAAATGTAGCAATAGGTATTAAGATTGTGGGTTTTATTACTGCCTGAGGTTTGCCAATTTCCTGAATGTATGACATGGCTAGCAAAATTCAACTATATCCTTATCAGTCCAAGCCAATAAGAATGTTTTTATATTTTAGGTTGAATTTTTCTCACTCATTAATGACCCCCTAGTGGTAGCTCATGTGTCACTCATAACAACACCTTCCTATAACTACAATGAGTCTTCTTGCTGTCTGTCACCATGAAGATCATTGCAAGAAGCCTCCTCAGCTGCTTCCTCCCAATGTCCATGAACTCCTTTCAGATTCATTCTGCAGTTTTCACCTATTGAGTGACAGCACAGAAGTGATCATTCATCATTGATCCATTTAAGAAAAGTGCAAGGAATATCAATAACTACTGCACATGACCTCTCAGAAGCCACTCCAATCAAACCCCAGAAGCATATGGAGATGCTCCTCCAAAATATGTCATTATTCTCTGCCTACTCCTTCATGTATTGTAAGCTATGTTCCTCAGCAATGGAACCACAGATTTTCTGCGAAAACTGGGGTCAAATGGACACCAATTTTGTGCCAACTGTCATCCATTTTCCTGAACACGTTAATTGCACCTCCCCTCCAACAAATTACCGTTAGGAACTCAAAGTCTACAGAATGTTCTGGAAATTACTTATCCCTTGCCACCTTCGATCCAAATTCAAAACCACTCCATCGAGCTTCACCATGTACATGTTGCATGTGTTCACTTAGAAATTGAACTCCAACCACTTGAGATAATGGGCCTTTCACTGAAACCATCTTCCACCAGCTCCAGCAGCTAAACACCTCCATGTTGATTAAGATCACTAGTGAGATTCAGGAAAATGTATACTGTTTTCTGTAGTTTGGGAACTTTCACAAAAGGTAGGCATTGTTGATGAAACCCTCCAAGATTTAATTATGTTCCAGCTTGGTTGGTCAGTGGCACTTGGACACATTTCCTGTTTCATTTCAGTCTTGTCATTGATAATATCATCAAGGTAGACAAGGAGGTAAACATCTCCAAATAAATAAAAACTACCAGTTTACAATTTAGTATTCAGTTTACTACACATACCTGAGTTTCATGAGGGTACAATTCTTCTCCAAGATCTCTTGCATTAGTGTATTTTGATACCAGATTGATACATTTCACTGGATTTCACCCAGATGATTTATTTCAATTCAATTCAAAATTATTTTAGAAAACTTCCAACTTGTTGGAATGATTTTTCTATCTCTATCTTTTATCCCTTATCACTATTCTAGTCCACAGAACCTAATCAAGATTCTATCTAATTTGAGAGTCCTGGAGGAACTTTACTGTCCTATACCCTATTCTTAGATCATTAAAATATCACTGTTTCTACACAGTAGAAATATTGTAGATTTTAACACATTTTGTTTTCTTTTTCTTTTTTATCATTTCAAAACAATGCCAAACCCAGATGGATTTTTTGACACAACTTGTCAGTCCTATGTTCAATTTTATTTCCTCCGGTTTCCGAGGGCCTGTTTCCACACTGTGGGGAATCTAATCTAATCTAATCAAATCAAACTAGCTTCAATGATATTCTAGAAATCTAAGACTGCTTTCTGTCCTTTTCCTTTATTAAAAATAATACAATTTCCTCAAACAGTAAATAAATTTCTTCTCCTGGAGTGCAATGAATTTTATCATTTCCAATCTCAGAAACAATCATGCACAACCCTGGTGGTTTTGCATTATGGACAGAAATACTTGCAATCCATGTCGTATGCAGCACATTACTTCAGCTCACAAATTACCCTAAATAGATTGCAGCCAAATCCTTGAAAAGCAAAGCTTTTGGTCAAAATTGTCACCACATTATGCAAGTCTGATGGTGTCTGCAGATAAGTTATTTTATTCTTCAAGCTACTGCAGTGTTATTGTCCATGGTTCACCCATTTATCAGGGCCGTGAGTTGAAAACAAAAGCAGCAAATTCTTTGTGACCGTGTTTAGCAGCCAGGAGGCTAATTTGTCAAATTATGGTTTTGTTTTGTCACCGTGGAAAAAGTCCAATTAAAATGAAGAAGTTTAAATTTAATAATGCCCAATGTGTGTTTATTACATTAAACAATTGTGATAATCTAAAGAGAAAAAAAGTAATTTTCAACAGAAGAGTTAACTGGTTTTCCTAAGACAGAACAAAATAATGTCGAAAACCTGCAATTCCTTGACTAAGACTTCACAAATCCTTCCTAATTTTTATCCTAGAAATTGAAACTCTATTAAAATAGTAGTAATCATTGATTGTGTTATTAATTTCAAAAACATTTCCATTAAGGAAGACAGCATTTTACATTATTCACTTCATTTGTTTTAGTAATTTTCAGTGCCTTTCATTTGAGAAAATGTTTCCGACTTCAGGTATTTGAGTACAATCAAGATGGTTGAACAAGCAAAATTATCTTATATTATCTCAAAATTCAAACCATTAGTAAATAAAATCATAACTGTTAGCCTTTTACATTTGCATGTCATCTATTCTGAATGAAAGACCTCAATATAATCAAACATAATACCCAGATTTTTACTTTGGCAGCAATGACAGTTAGTTTCTCACAATTGAAGAGATAAGGTACCCTCAGTCATTCCAATTGAAGTTAGGCCAACTATTTAACTAAATACAAAAAACAATGCTGGCAGGAAAGGTGTCTCTCGCTTCTTTTCATTAGCACATTTCAAAATGACTAAACACAAACCTGAAGAAACGGTCAGCTTTTGCAATGTGAAATTCAACACTTACCAAAGGTTTAAAAGGGCAGAGCTTTCCACATGTTGAGAATTCTGGAACAACCACACCAGTTTTTTTTTAATTGTTACAATCTTAAATTTAAATTTAATGCATTTAACAATCGGATCCGTATTTTTAGATAACTTGGAAATATTTATCTTTTTTTAATGGGTTATGAACTCACATTGCCAAACTGGATTATTTCCAGGTGTTGCACCTGCCACACAATGTGTTTGAACTCTTTTATCTAGCAAAAGAACTGTGAATAGACTCTTAATAATGATATACAGCAATCCTCATTTGTTTGACACAATATTAGAACCATAAGATTCTAACGATAAACACTGCACGATCTTATGTTTTAACTTAAATTTATATGTTTGTATACCACCACACTAGAACTTGGCCAGGCTCCATATGATGATGTTGTCTGGTCGTCTTCCAAGGATCTCAGAGGTGTCTTCTGTTTTGGTGGGTTATTCTCAAGTTACCGCGCTAAGCAGGGTTTTGCAGCAATTCTTATCCTTCAAACTGTTTGGGCCCTTTTGGGTTCGTCTTGAGGATCTGCCTAATACCCTAATGGATTAGACTCAGCCAGGGATTGGCATGTTGATGGAGGGTGCCCTTAAGTGACCATTCTGGAAGGTGCTGGGTGCACACAGCCTCCTCCAAATAAGCATGCTAGGCACCTCCATGACTGGCGATTGTCCCAAGTGTGACATTCCATTGTCTCATTCAAGTCCAACTTCAGATGTGTATTGCAGGGTCTGCAGTTGTCAAATTTGTTTGCAAACTGTCTGTGGGCAGCTGCAGCCTGTCTGGATTCTGCAGCATGTGGATTGACACAGTCACTTTAGTCAAAGCTGGCTTTCATTTCCCAGCATCCTTTAATTTATGGCCACTTTATTGAAGTTCATCAAAAATCAATTATTTTGGGCGGCCTTACCAGCCACAGTCCCTCCTCTTGATCCTGAATGCAAAGCATGATGGATCACATACTAAAAGACCAATCTCTATGCAGTGGGTATATGACCATTCAAGCTCAGATAAAGCACAATACATACTTAAACAAGTAAACTGTTACAGATGGCATGAGAAAGCTACATTTAACTAATATCAGAAACTAAAATAAATAAGGTATCGGAGAAATGTGCAAATACAAAACAATTGTGAAAGTACAAGGGCAACATACATCACAAAGTCATAAAAAGACATTAATTATATAAAAAAAAGTATATAAGGTGGCTAAGATTCACTATCTGATCAAATGAAAAATAAAATGGCAAAGCCAAACAATGTTATAAAATCTCACAAAAAAAGCAGTAACAAACATTTCCGTAATGGGAATCTTTAAATTGAGCAAATGTTATAATTTATACATTGGAGAAATGGCCAAATAAATTGTGGTTCTGTAGTATGTTTCAATATCAAGGTAGGCCAAATCAAAATAACCCATCTCTGCACCTGTGAGTCAGCCGAGAAAGAATCAAAGGCAGGAAAGGATCAAAGAAGAGAACTAATTAGATCAGAAAAAACTTAATTAGATCAGAATTAAAGTTTTCAGTGGCAACTATAGTGACAAAAAGGGAACTAAAGCAAGCAGGCGGTGGGACCGTCTACAAGAGGCGCTCAGCAGGAGGTAACCACAGAACATCTATACGTGGTCTAAAATTGCTTGAATGTACAACGGGGGGGGGGGGTAACCACAGAGTGTCTACATGTGGTCTAAGAGCACTGAGGTAAACAGACAATTCTCAAGTACCTATCCCAATGGATCAGTTTCAGTACTTTACATATACAACGAATAAACTATCGAAACCATGGAGGTAATGAATTGATAATTGCATCCTGTGGTTAAGCCAATGATATAGTTGAAGGACTGGACAGCCCATAACACTATGAGGTGATGTCGTTTGCACGTGAAAAACCATTGTTCCACTGGTTGTAAGACCCAAGAGGCATAGGCCACTGGGCCTTGCCTACTGTGCTGCTCTTGTAGTAGAAACAGCAGCTATTGTCTGGTCTGTGGCTGTAACTTCTAAGGTGTATGGTTTGTAAGGGTCTGGTACGAGTAAGGCAGGTGCAGTTGCAAGGGCTTGATTTAAATCAGTTACTGCCTCTGTGTGTTGAGACATCCAATTCCAGGCAGCATTCGTTTTTAGCTACTTTGAGAGTGAAGCTGCTTTGGGGGCAAATCCATCAATGTGTTCCTGAAGGTTCATACTAGAGCTAGGAAAGATCGAAGTGCACTGACATCTCTGGGGAGTAAGAGCTGTTCTGGGGTCTCAATTCACTTTCAGTCTATTTCCCTTTTCCCATGGGTGACTATCATTTCCAAATATGTGACCCGAGTTTGCAGAATTCTTGCCTTTTTAGGATTTATTTTGCCTGTTTAACAGCTCGAGTAATGTGTTGAATGTGCTCCTCCTTCTTTGTTTCTGTTTGTAGAAATAGATTGACCACATATTGTATTAGGCAATCAGGCCTCGGCTAACTATCTGTGAAAAATCAGGGGTGAGTTATGAAACCCTTGGAGGAGACAGGTCCAGGAAGGTAAAAGCAAATTTGTAACTGATAGGACCTGTTTAAGGGTACAGACTAGAAACCATTACTGGTATCGAGTACTGTGAAGTACTTCGCTTGCAGGGCCTGTTTCACCATTGTGAGAGTGGTGACTTCATTAAGTTCTTGACAATTGATAGTTAAATGCCATGACCCATCTGCTTTCCTGACCAACCAAATTGGAGCATTATGAGTGGAGACTACAAGTATCAGCACTCCTTGCAGTCACAGACTGTCAATCACCTTGGCCACTCACCCCCCCCCCCCCCCCCCCGTCTGGGGAAACTATATTGCCTTTGTGGTTTCGTGTCAGGCCCCTCAATTATCACCTCTCCTGGGATATGCCCAAAGTCGTGCTTATGCTGTGCAAACACCCCTTAGTGCTTTACAGTCACCTCTGTCATAGCCAGATTCTTGGTCATGGTTAGGGGATTGAACTAAAACTCCCCTACTGTGCTGACTTGATTAGCATAATGGCCCAGGATGGATGGGGTATTAATGACCAGAGATAATTGACATATACAGGCATTCACTGGGTCGAAACTAAGATTACACCTAGTCATATAATTGATGCCAAGTAGGTATTCTGCACCTGGAGGAAGGTTGATTAAAATGGCCAGTAAACCCACTTAAAACAATTGCCCCTGTGGTACACCAGGGAATATTATTAATCTGGAGGTATTCATGGTTATGTGGGAACCTCTGGTATCCCAAAGGAATTTGACAGGGTAGCCTACCTCACCATCAAATAGTGGTCTGCCTATGCTATCCCACATCGTGTTGCAGACCCTTACTGGGGAAGCAGAAGCCTGGCACTGTCATGCGGATGCCTCATAGGTTGAGAGTGGGGAGTATATGTGTTGGCTAGTATCCACAGCAGGGACTGGAACCTGCTGAATTGGGCATTCTAACAGTAGTTAGTGACTCCCTGTATCACCCCTTGGTCCCGCTGCAGTTGGTGCTCCACGTGGCTGTGAGTGTGGCCGCACATGGGCTCGACATTCCCACGCATAATGTCCTGTGCACCTGCAGTGTAACACTGCGCTGGATGACAACTGTTCCCTTGCTTTGTTCCTGTATCTCTCCCTGTGGCTGTGTGGTGGAGTTGGGTTTTTCTGGTAAGAGATTCCCCCCCTCCCCCCATCCTTTCATTCCTCCACACCTGACCCAGGTTTGAGGTTTGAAAAGAAAGCATTTTCCTTTCTTTCTCTACCTTGCCTTTATTCAATTCATGGGCTTCTTTCTCCCATACCCGGGACATTCTTCTCAAAATCCATGCCTCATTGTGGCTTGGCTTTGTGGAATCAAAATTCGCGCAGGCCTTCCTGCTCTCCTTCGAGGCATGGGAATCTAGAATCCTAGCCCACTTAGCTGAGTCAGCCTTGAATAACTGACCTCTGTCTAAGTCTTTGTAAACTCCTGTAAAATGTACCCATCAGTAACGACAAAGGGGTTCCCCCTTCTTTTGCCAACACTTGTTTAACCCATCCACGGGGTCCCTTGATTGTAGCGAATTACTGTTAGGATTGCCTTTTTCATGTTGGCAAGGGCTCTGTCTCCTACATTAGTGGGGCTGGGATCGCAGACTGGACTGACTGGCCTAAACACATGACGAGGAGTTTCACCTCTCTCCCATCCAGCCCATGTAACATTTCTGCTGTCTGACCCTCTCAAAGAACATAATTGGATCAGCTGACGGTTCAGACTCTTTTTCGCGGTCTCTGCTAACTATGCTGCAGTAGATGGGGTCGTATATTTGATTGAACATAGAACATAGAAGAGTACAGCACAGAACAGGCCCTTTGGGCCACGATTTTGTGCTGAGGATTATTTCTAATCTAAAGTAACAAAACCTAACCTAAACATTCCTCAACTCACTGCTATTCATGTGCATGTCTAGCAGTTGATTAAATGTCCCTAATGACACTGCTTCCACCATCACCACTGGCAATGCATTCCATGCATTCGCAACTCTCTGTGTAAAGAACCTTACTCTGATATCCCTTCTATACCTTCCTCCTAATATGTAAAAACTATGACCCCTCGTACCAGTCAATCCTGCCCTGGGGAAAAGTCTCTGGCTATTGACTCTATCCATGCCTCTCATTATCTTGTATACCTTGATCAGGTCTCCTCTCTTCCTCCTCCTCTCCAGAGAGAAAGTCCAAGCTTAGTCAACCTCTCTTTGAAAGGCAAGTCGTTCATCCCAGCATCCTGGTAAACCTTCTTTGCACCCTCTCCAAAGACTCCGTATCTTTCCTACAGTAGGGCAACCAAAACTGAACACAATATTCCAAGTGTGGTCTCACCAGGGACTTGTAGAGCTGCAGCAAAACCTCGCGGCTCTTAAACACGACCCCCCTGTTAATGAAAGCCAAAACACCATATGCTTTCTTAACAACCCTTCGCAACATCACTTCGCACTTATCCAGATTGAATTCCATCTGCCATTACTCAATCCAGCTCTGCATCCTGTCTATGTCGTGTTGCAGCCTGCAATAGCCTTCCATACTATCAACAGCACCTGTAACCTTTGGAGGTTGCTGGGGCTTCGGTGTCTCCAAACTGCCTTTCAGTTGTTATCGGGATCATTGTGACTGGGGGCCATTCCCAGAAGCGATAAAGAAGTTGACTCCTCTGAGAAGGGTGGAGGTGGACCCCAATCGTCTGTGCTCCTGGCATAGGCTGTGCATATTCCCTGAGCTCATCCCAGTTTATCCCTTCTTGTTCTTCCTCTCTAGCCTCTTCTAGCCTCACTTTATCCCATTTCTAAATGAGAGCTGCGCTTTTAATTTGTCAATCTCCCGCCGACACTTGTTGTGGTCGACATGATGCTTCTTAGTATTGTGTAGTTAGTATAGAAGTCACATAAGAATAGAATAGTAATACTTTTTTTCACTGTCATTTGTTAAAGTCAAAAGTGTTACAATAAATAGTTCATTTCTATTCATGATGGCACCAGGAATGAATTGATTTGTCCTAAATGGCAATCAGGCATGCTCATCTTGATGGTCGAATTTAGATTTGATATGTTTTTTGATGGCTTGTGGAACAATGAGGCATAATTATTTGCATACTCTTGACGGTTAAGTTGTGACAATGTGTTTGCAGTATTTAGCTACTCATTTAGTTGTTGGGTTCATCCTGTATAAAGCCAGAAGAGTCAAGAACTGTGAATGCAGTGATAGAGATAACATTTTAAGATCTTCATCACTGAGTAGGCAGGGGCTTTACAATAAAGATATTGTGATAATCATCTGTGACTTTAACCTTTGCATTCATAAATGTCACCTGGAGGATGAGTTCATTGTGTTCAGCACCGTTTCTTAGAATAAAATATCACCTGGAACAAGGCTTGATTTGACCTGATAATGTCTAATGAGACAATTAATTGAATATCTCCCAAGAAAAGGCCTTGTGGGCAAGATCAATCATAATAACATGGTCAAATTTCACGTTCAATTTGAGAATGAGAAATCTGGATCCAAAGCTAGTGTCCTAAACTTAAAAGACAATTACAGATGTGTGAAGAGAGGGCTGGCTGAGGTGTATGTCAGTTGAAAAGTAAAGAGGCACTGGCAGACATTTCAGGAGATATTTCATAACCCTCAACAAAGTTATGTTCCACTGAGAAATAAGACTGTACCAGAACCTGATTGCGTTTACAGGATTCTGAAGGGGGAGGGGGAACAGCCAGAAATAGTGGTACATATTGACACCAAAAATATAGCTAGGAAAGGGATTGAGGATCTGAAAAGTGACTACAGAGAGTTAGGTTGGAAACTGAAGAGCAGGATGAGTAGAGTAGTGATCTTAGGTTTGCTACCGGTCCCACAAGATGATTAGATTAGATTCCCTACAATGTGGAAACAGGCCCTTTGGCCCAACCAGTCCACACTGACCCTCTGAAAAGTAACCCACCCAGACCCACTTCCCTCTGACTAATGCACCTAACATTATGGGCAATTTAGCATAGCCAATTCACATGACCTGCACATCTTTGGACTGTGGGAGGAAACCCACGCAGATACTACGAGAATGTGCAAACTTCAGACAGACAGTCACCCGAGGCTGGAATTGAACCTGGGACCCTAGTGCTGCGAGGCAGCAGTGAGCCGCCCTGCCACCCCTAAGATAGTGAGGTGAAGAAAGGTCAGTGAGTGCAGCTTAACATGTGGCTGCGGGGCTGGTGCAGGAGGGAGGGCTTCAGATACTTACACCATGGGATGCCTTCGAGAGAAGGTGAGACCTATACATGAAGGACGGGTTGACGTGAACTGGAGGGGCACAAGTGTCCTGGGTGGGAGATTTGTTTGTGTGGTTCAGGAGGGTTTAAACTAGTTTGGCAAGAGTGTGGGAATCGCAGCTACATATCTGAGAGGGGGATAGTTGTGGATGGGGCAGTGACAGTGATGGGGATGTAGTGGATCTATTAGGTAGGTTTTTCACATGATGAAGCAAAGGGATCGGTTAAAGTGTGTCTGCGTTAACACAAGGAGTGATGGACTTAGAGCATGGATATGATGTTCTGGCCATAAAGGAGATGTGGGTTTCACAGGGGCAGGAATGGTTTCTAGATGTTCCAGGGTTTAGAACATTTAAAAGGATGGTGGAAAAAGAGGACGGGGTGTGGCATTGCTAATCAGAGAATACATCACAGCTACAGAACCAAAGGTTGTTGAGGATGGTTTGTCTACTGAGTCAGTATGGGTGGAAGTGAGGAACAGCAAGGGAGCAGCTACCTCATTGGGGGTTTCCCTAATAGCAGTAGGGAGATATAAGAACTCATAGGGAGGCAGATTTTGGAAAAATGCAGATGTAGCAGGGTTGTTGTTATGGGTGACTTCAACGTTCCCAATATTGGCTGGAACCTCCTTAGTGCAAATGGTGTGGATGGAGCCGTATTCAGAAGGGCTTCCTTACTCAATATATAGACAGGCCGACGAGGGGAGGGGCCATTTTGGATTTGGTGTTCAGCAATAAGCCAGGACAGGTGTCAGATCTCATGGTGGGAGGACACTTTGGTAACAGTGACCACAACTGCCTCACATTTACCATAGCCTTGGAGAGGGAAAGGAGCAGTTACCAAGGGAAGATTTCTAATTTGTGAAGAGGAAATTATGATGCTATCAGCCAGGAGTTGTGAAGTACAGATTGGGAGCAATTGTTCCACAGAAAGGGTACAACGGACATGTGGAGACTGTTTTAGAAGCAGTAGTTGTGAGTGATGCACAAATTTGTTCCTCTGAGACAGGCAAGAAAGGGTAAGATTAAGATTAAGGAGTCTTGGATGACAAGAACAGAGGAGCTTCTCGTAAAAAGGAAGAAGGCAGCTTACGTAAGGTGGAGGAAGCAAGGATCTAACACAGCTTTAGAGGATTACAGGCTTAATAGAAAGGAGCTCAGAAATGGAATGAGGAGAGCCAGGAGTGAGCACAAAAAAGGCTTGGCAGGAAGGATTAGGGAGAACACAAAGACATTTTACTCAGAGGTGAGGAATAAGAGAATGATCAGGGAGCAGGTAGGACCAATCAGGGATAGCGTAGGGAACTTGTGTGTGGAGTTTGAGCAGATAGGGAAGCCCTAAATGAGTTTTTTTGCTCTGTTTTTCACTGAGGAAAGGGACCTTGTTGTGAATGAGGACTTTGCGGAGCTGGGATACAGGCTTGACCAGATCAAGATTGATGAAGTTGATGTGCTGGAAATTTTGGCAACATTAAAATTGGTAAGTCCCCAAGGCTAGATCAGATTTATCCTAGGTTGCTCAGATGTTGGCGAAGATCTTTGCTTCTTCACTCTCCATGGGTGTCGTACTGGAGGACTGGAGGGAGGCGAATGTTGTTCTTCTTTTCAAGAAAGGTCCCTGGCAATTACAGATCAGTCAGTCTTACATCTATGGTCAGCAAGGGTTTGGAAAGAACTCTGTGAGATAGGATTTATGACAATTTGGAAGAGCACTAATCTTATTGAGTTTTTTGAGGAAGTGACAAGACAGGTCGACAAAGATCGAATGGTGGATGTGGTGTATATGGACTTCAGCAAGGCATCCCTCCCCATTGTAGACTTATTCATAAAGTCAGGAAGTATGGGATACAGGGAGATTTGGCCATTTGGATTCAGAATTGGTTGGTGACAGAAGGCAGAGAGTGGTTGTACATGGAAAGTATTCTGCCTAGAGATCAGTGTTGAGTGGTCTCCCCCAGGGCTCTGTTCTTGGACCTCTGGTCTTTGTAGTTTTTATATTGACTTGGATGAGGAGGTTGAGGGGTGGGTTAAAAGATTTGCAGATGACACAAATGTTGGGGGTGCCATTGATAGTATCGAGGGCTATCGCTGGCTGCAGCGCGACATAGACAGGATGCAGAGCTAGGCTGAGAAATGGCAGATGGAATTCAACCTGGATAACTGAGAAGTGATGGATTTTGGAAGGTCAAACTTGAATGCTGAATGTAGGATTAAAGACAGGATTCTTGGCAGTGTGGAAGAACAGAGAGATCTTGGTGTTCAAGTGCATAGATCCCTCAAGGTTGCCACCCAAGTGGATGGGGTTGTTAAGAAAGCATTTGGCATTTTGGCTTTCATGAACAGTGGAATCGAGTTTAAGAGCTGCAAGGTTTTGCTGCAGCTCTAAGTCCCTGGTGAGACCACACTTGGAATATTGTGTTTAGGTTTGGTTGCCCTACTGTAGGAAAGATACAGAGGCTTTGGAGAGGGTGCAAAGAAGGTTTACCAGGATACTGCCTGGACTGGAGGTCTTGCCTTACGAAGAGAGATTGACTAAGCTTGGATTTTTCTCTCTGGAGGACCTGATTGAGGTATACAAGCTAATGAGAGGCATGCATAGAGTCAATAGCTAGAGACATTTCCCCAAGACTGGCACAATGGGGTCATAGTTTTAAGATATTAGGAGGAAGGTATAGAGGAGATGTCAGAGGAAGGTTCTTTACGCAGAGTTTTGAATGCATGGAATGTGTTGCCAGCGGTGGTGGTGGAAGCAGAGTCATTAGGGACATTCAAGTGACTGCTGCAAATGCAGATGGACAACAGTGAATTGAGGGGTACGTAGGTTAGGTTATTTTATTTTAGATTAGAAATAATCCTCCGCACAACGTCGTGGGCTGAAGAACCTGTTCTGTGCTGTACTTTTCTATGTTCTATGTTCAATGACTTAGTTAAGGGTTCTATCAAAAAAAAGTGTCCAATAATGCAATAATTGGAGGTAGAGTCATAGAGTCACATAGAAGTACATCAAGGAAACAGACCTTTTGGTCAAGCTTGTCCCAGCCAATCAGTTATTCTAAACTAATCTAGTCCCATTTGCCAGCACTTGGCCCATATCCCTTTGAATCTTTCCTATTCATATGTCCAGATGTCTTTTAAATGTTGTAAATGTCCCAGCCTTCACGATTTCTTCTGGCAGTTCATTCCATACATGCACTACCCTCTGTGTGAAACATTTGCCCCTTAGATCCCTTTTATATACTTCCCCTCCCACTCTAAACCTATGCCCTCTTGTTCTGAACTCCCTCACCCCAGCGAAAAAAATCTTCTCTATTTACTCAATCCGTGCTCCTCATGATTTTATAAACCTCTCTAAAGTCACCCCTCAGCCTCTGACAGGGAAAACAGTCCCAGCCTGTTCAGCCTCTCCCTATCGCTCAAATCTTCCAACCCTGGCAACATCCTGGTAAATCTTTTTTGAACCCTTTCAAATTTCACAATATCCTCAATACGAGGGAGACCAGAATTGCACGCAATATTCCAAAAGTGGCCTAACCAATATGTGGTGCAGGCTGGTACAATTGCAACATTTAAAAGTATCTGAATGGATATATATGAATAGGAAGGGTTTAGAGGGATATGGGCCAAATGGCAAATAGGACTAGATTGGATTGGGATATCTAATGGATGAGTTAGACCGAATGGTCTGCTTCCATGCTGCACATCTCTATGACTCTATGACTCCAAGAAGATCATATCAATCTACTAAAGACTATCTTTGTCCCTTCACAATCTGCTGACCCAGAAAATAGCACAGTCTTTTGCTCTTAAAAGAAGTGCTCCGGGCTAACTTAATACTTATGGTTTATATTTTCAAAATTTAGTCAAGAGACAGATTTCAATAAAATACATAATCAAGAAAGAACCCACTTTACTCAGTACTCCTACTCACTACCGTAGACTTATTGCAAGGCTACATTTAAAAACTATGCAGTTATCTGTTCCTGTGCTGTGAGCTCTCCCACACAGGTTCCTCCAAGGTCAGCTGTGAATTTCACTGTTTGTTATTTTTTTCTACATGCATTGTGATGTCCAGAAGTAAATGAACTCAGCAGCAAAGACAGTTGGTGTGACTTGCTGTGTCAGTTAGCAGTGTAGGCTTCTTTCTCTCTCTTCCTTACTGACAGACAATGTTTTTCTCCCTTTTAAAAGTATCATTGTTTTGACTTATTTTCTCCAAAGTTCTAAAACAATGCAACAGCATATAAAACAGTAATTGTTGCTCCTGGAATTCGAGGAAATCACCTCCAACTCCAAAATCCCTTCAAAAAGGAGCAGCTCTTACAGCCACAATTTTTTTCCTGTCTTCCATCTTGGATTACCCAGAATCCTAGTAGATTGGTATTGTTTTATAAACAAGTAACAAGGAAAGAATGAAAATTAGGAGGGTGAAATTGGACTATGTGATTAAACTAGCAAAAGTAAAGATAGGAAAAACTTTGAAAGGTGTATTACAAGGAAAAGATCAGTGTTCTTTTAGACATTAAGACTGGGAAATTGAAAGTGGTAAATAAGGAAATGGCTTGGAATAATTTTTATCTATTTTCAGTATAGAGGGCAGAAAAAGAATTCTAAGAATAGTAGAAAATCAAGAGCCAGAAGGATGGAGAAACTTAAAATAATGCATATCACAAAAGTTTGTTTGCAAGCAAAGAAATCTCTGACAAGTGGGAGGCCTTTAAAGGTGAGATAGCTAGAGTTCAAGGTCTGTATGTTCCTGTGAGGGTGAAAGGCAAGGTTGGCCGGATGACAAGAAATACTGTGGCTTTGACCAGAAGAAAGAAGGCATGGCTCAGATATGGCAGCTTTTCAGTGAGCCGGGTTCATTTTTAATCATTGCATGCGATCAGGTATGAAACAGCTCTTTGACGTAATATTTTTATCGGGACCTTGAGATCGCCTTCAGATAATCCAATATTTGAATAATTGATATTTGGATAATTGAGGTACATCTATAGTTCCCTGGCTTGGCCTTACCACCTTTCTTAAACGGTGGCACCATGTTAGCCAACCTCCAGTCTTCCAGCACCACACCTGTGACTATTGATGATACAAATATCTCAGCAAGAGGCCCAGCAATCATTTCTCTAGCTTTGCACACCTGATCAGGTCCTGGGGATTTATCTACTTTTATGCGTTTCAAGACTATCCAGCATTTCCTCCTCTGTAATATGGACATTTTTTAAGATGTCACCATCTATTTCCTGGAATTCTATATATTCCATGTCCTTTTCCACAGTGCTTATTTAGTATCGCCCCCATTTTCTGTGGCTCCACTCAAAGGCCACTTTGCTGATCTTTGAGGGGCCGTATTCTTTCCCTAGTTACCCTTTTGTCCTTAATGTATTTGTAAAGACCTTTTGGATTCTCCTTAATTCTACTTGCCAAAGCTATCTCATGTCCTCTTTTTGCCCTCTGATTTCCTTTTTAAGTATACTCCTACTGCCTTTAAACTCTTCTAAGGATTCACTCGATCTAGTGTTTATACTTGACATAGTTAAGAATCACGCAACACCAGGTTATATTCCAACAGGTTTAATTGGAAGCACACTAGCTTTCAGAGCGACGCTCCTTCATCAGGTGGTAGTGGAGGGCTCAATCCTAACACACAGAATTTATAGCAAAAATTTACAGTGTAATGTAACTGAAATTTAACATTGAAAGATTGACTGTCTGTTAAGCCTTTCATCTGTTAGAATACAGTGATAGTTTCACTTCTTTCATGTGTAAATCACAAAACCTTTTTTAAAAGAAGTTGCATTCTCGGGTTGGCTGTTAACAATGGTGATAGCCAGACAATATGTTGAAGGTGTTGGCCCCCTGTGTTCTCTGTCTATGCCATGATGTTTAGATTGATTCTAATCTAAAAAGTGAGATAACAGAGTTTTACATAAATTCATGCAGTTTTTGAGCTCAGAGTTCTACATGAATGCATGCAGTATTTGAGCAAAGTACAATGTAATCCTGCAAGTACAAATTCACTCCACAAAATATATGTGTGCATGTGGGTCTTTGTCTGTTTGTCTGTCAGGGTTGGGGGTTGTGAGTGTGAGAAAGTGTATGTGTGTAGTGAGTGCAGAGTGTCTTAAGTCTGTGAGGGGGTGCATGTGTGAGTGTAGGAGTGTGTGTGTCTGTAAGGGTGTGTGTGGGTGTCTGTGTGCGTGTCTGTGTATACGTGTGTATTGGAGTGCCTGTGTGTGTGTGTGTGAGAGAGAGAGTGTGCGCGTGTAGGAGTATCTGTGTGTGTGTAGAGTGCAATGGTGGTCACCTGTAATGTGACATGAACCCAAGGTCCCGGTTGATTCCACCATCAAACTCACCATGGACTACGTTCGACTATCTCTCTCATTCTTCATCAAGGATGGACACCTCAGCACCATACTCTATCGCAAACCCACAGACAACCTCACAATGCTACACTTCTCCAGCTTCCATCCAAAACATATTAAAACAGCCATCCCCTATGGACAAGCCCTACGCATACATCAGATCTGCTCAGATGAGAAACGTGACGGGTACCTGAAAGTACTCAGGGATGCCCTCACAAGAACGGGGTACGGTGCCCAACTCATCAACCGCCAGTTCTGACGTGCCACAGCAGGGAACCGTAATGACCTCCTCAGGAGACAGACACGTGCTGCAACTGACAGGGTACCCTTCGTTGTTCAGTATTTCCCAGGAGTAGAAAAATTACACCATGCTCTTCGTGACCTGCAACACATGATCAATGAGGATGAGCACCTCACCAAGACCTTCCCTATACCTCCACTACTTGCCTTGAAACAACCGCCAAACCTCAAACAGATCGTTATTCGTAGCGAGCTGCCCGGCTCTCAGGACAACTCCATACAACCCTGTCACGGTAGGCACTGCAAGACCTGTCAGAGTGTGGACATAGATAACACTATTACGCGTGGGGACGCCTCCCACCTTGCACATGGCAGGTACTCATGTGACTCAGCCAACGTTGTCTATCTTATACGTTGCAGGCAAGGGTGCCTGGAGGCATGGTACATTGGGGAAACTGAGCAAAGGCTACGACAACGGATGAATGGGCACTACACAACAATCAACAGACAGGAGGGTTCCCTCCCAGTTAGGGAAGACTTCAGTGGTCCCGGATATTCAGCCCCGGACCTTCGGGTGACCATCCTCCAAGGTGGACTTCGGGACGAGTAGCAGAGAAAGGTGGCCGAGCAGAGGCTGATAGCTAAGTTCAGTACCCATAGGGAGGGCCTAACCGGGACCTTGGGTTCAAGTCACATTACAGGTGACCACCATTGCACTACACACACACACACACACACACACGCAGTCCTATACACACATACACACGGATACACATACTCACAGATGCGCACACAGACACCCACACACCCTTACAGGTACACACACTCCTACACTCTCACATGCACTCCCTCACAGACTTAAGACACTCTGCACTCACTACACACACATATACACTTTCTCACATTCTCAACCCCCAACCCAGACAGACACACACACAGACAAAGACCCACATGCACACATATATTTTGTGGGGTGAATTTGTACTTGCAGGGTTACATTGTACTTTGCTCAAAAACTGCATGCATTCATGTAGAACTCTGAGCTCAAAAACTGAATGAATTTATCTAAAACTCTGTTACCTCACTTTTTAGATTAGAATCAATCTAAACATCATGGCATAGACAGAGAACACAGGGGGCCAATACCTTCAACATATTGTCCAGCTATCACCATTGTTAACAGCTAACCCGAGAATGCAACTTTTTTTAAAAAAAGGTTTTGTGATTTACACATGAAAGAAGTGAAACTATCACTGTATTCTAACAGATGAAAGGCTTAACAGACAGTCAATCTTTCAATGTTAAATTTCAGTTACATCACACCGTAAATTTTTGCTATAAATTCTGTGTGTTAGGATTGAGCCTTCCACTACCACCTGATGAAGGAGCATCGCTCTGAAAGCTAGTGTGCTTCCAATTAAACCTGTTGGAGTATAACCTGGTGTGTGATTTTTAACTTTGTACACCACAGTCCAACACCGGCATCTCCAAATCATATCTGACATATGCTTCCTTTTTTTAACCAAACCCTCAATTTCTTTAATCATCCAGCATTTCCTCTACCTACCAGTCTTTCCTTTCACCCTAACAGGAATTTACTTTCTCTGGATTCTCGTTATCTCATTTCTGAAGGCTTCCCATTTTCCAGCTGTCCCTTTACCTGCAAACATCTGCCCCCAATCAGCTTTTGAAAGTTCTTGCCTAATGTTGTCAAAATTGGCCTTTCTCCAATTTAGAACTTCAACTTTTAGATCTAGTCTATCCTTTTCCATCATTATTTTAAATCTAATAGAATTGTTGTCGCTGGCCCCAAAGTGCTCCCCCACTGACACCTCAGTCACCTGCCCTGCCCAATTTCCCAAGGTACATTCACATACTGAATCAGAAAATTGTCTTGTACACACTTAAGAAATTCCTCTCCATCTAAACCCTTAACACTATAGCCGTGCCAGTCTATGTTTGGAAAGTTAAAATCCCCCACCATAACCACCCTATTATTCTTACAGATAGCTGAGATCTCCTTACAAGTTTGTTTCTCAAGGTCCCTCTGACTATTAGGGGGTCTATAATACAATCACAATAAGGTTATCATCTCTTTCTTATTTCTCAGTTCCACCCAAATAACTTCCCTGGATGTATTTCCAGGAATATCCTCCCTCAGCACAGGTGTAATGCTATCCTGTATCAAAAATGCTCCCCACCCCCCAAGGCCTCTCTTGTCTCTCTTTCTATCCTTCCTGTAGCATTTGTATCCTGGAACATTAAGCTGCCAGTCCTGCCCATCCCTGAGCCATGTTTCTGTAATTGATATGGTATCCCAGTCCCATGCTCCTAACCATGCCCTGAGTTCATCTGCCTTCCTGTTAGGCCCCTTGCATTGAAATACATGCAGTTTAATTTATTAGTCCTACCTTGTTCCCGTCTGCCCTGACTGTTTGACTCTCTTCTGTTCTCAACTGTACCAGGCTCAGATTAATCTCTTTCCTCACTATCTCCCTGGGTCCCAACCCCCACCTTACTAGTTTGAATCCTCCTGAGCAGCTCTAGCAAATTTCCCTGCCAGTATATTAGTCTCCTTCCAATTTAGGTGCAATCTGTCTTTCTTGTACAGGTCACTTCTACCCCAAAAGAGATTCCAATGATCCAAAAATCTGAATCCTTCTCCCATATACCAGCTCCTTAGCCATGGATTTGTCTGCTCTATCCTCCTATTCCTGCCCTCACTAGCTCGTAGCCCTGGGAGTAATCCAGATATTACTACTCTCGAGGACCTCCTTTTTAAAATTCTACCTAACTCCCTGTAATCTCCCTTCAGAATCTCAACCTTTTCCCTTCCTATGTCGTTGGATCCAATGTGGACAATGACCTCTTGCTGGGCCCTTTCCCCCGTGAGAACATTCTGCACCCTCTCTGAAGCATCCTTGATCCTGGCACCAGGGAAGCAACACACCATTCTGCTTTTTCGCTGCTGGCCACAGAAACGTCTGTCCGTACCTCAGACAAGAGAATCCACTAACACAATTGATCTCTCGGAAGCCGACGTACCCCTTGTTACGTTAGAGCCTGTCTCAATACCAGAAACTTGGCTGTTCGTGCTATGTTCCCTGAGAATCCATCACCCCCTACATTTTCCGAAACAGCATGTTTGAAATGGGTATATCCACAAAATACTCCTGCAATAATTGCCTACCTCTCTTACCTTTCCTGGAATTATTGTATCTGAGACTTTCCCCCCTTTCCTATGACTGCCATCCATCACATACTGTTGCTGTTGCAAATTCCTTATCGCTTCTAACCCATCCATTCGATTTGATAAGAACCACAGTCAACAGCATTTATGGCAGATATAATCCACAGTAACCCTTAAACTCTCTTTAAACTCCCACATCTGACAAGAAGTACATATCGCTCTATTAAAGGCCATTTTTGCTCCTTCACAATCTACAGTTGAGGAATTCGAGGATTTCCTATCAGTAGGCGAGAATTAAAATCCTCTTCCTCACTTAGTTTGTGCAATGCATTTGAATTAAATTAAATTGACCAAAGAAAGGCTGTTTTCATTGTCAAGTGGGAGGACTTTGAGTTATGTGGATTGATGTTGATGCTCTTTGCTTGAATAGTGAATGTGATGTGAGAGGTTTGCCCATATCATTTTTGAGGTTCAGTTTTGCTTCATGACATTTTCTTTCAGGTGAAGCAAACACAAATTGGCACAGTGCACAGTATAACTGCACCTTCCCAGCAATGATAGAAGATTGGAGGCAGGTTTTCCATCAAGGCTCTGGAGGAGCCACACAAATAGACTTCCCTTTTGGATTTGTCCAGGTAATTTAAAACTCTTATATTTTGAATAAAACAAAGAAGTGCAGATGTTAGAGATCTGAAACAAACAAAAGAGAAATTGCTTTTCTTGTATCAACCTCTGTTGCTTCATCAAAATATCAAGTGTCCTGGCTGTCTTTATCTAACCTGAAACATACTTAGGTAGTGTCTTCCATCCATCCTCTTCCCCTAACCAAAACTAAAGGTTCTGTGTGCAGGATAAGGTTATTCGTTTTTTTCAAAATTCTCTTTGGGAATTCAGAACAGTGGGAATGGATGTTAGGGCAGTTGCATGCTCCTCCTGTAGGATGTGGGAGGTAAGGGTCACCACTAGTGTCCCCACCGACTTAATCTACGGGACGTGCACCCAACTCCAGCTTCTTGGGAACCATGTTAGGGAACTGGAGCAAGAGCTGAATAAACTTTGGATCATTTGGAAAGCGGAGGGTGGAGTAGAGACTAGTTACAGGGAAGTAGTCTCACCTCAGGTCCAGGATAAAGGTAGATGGGTTACAGTCAGGGGATAGGGAACAGACAGACAGTACAGGCTTCCCCTATGACTGTTCCCCTCAATAATAAGTAAACCGTTTTAGATATTGTTGGGGGGGGGGGGGGGGGGGTGGAATGGGGGATGACCTACCAGTGGAAAGCCTTTGTGGCCAGGTCTCTGGCAATGAGCCTGTCTCTGTGGCTCAGAAGAGAAGGGGAGGAGAATAGAAATGCACTAGTGGTAGGAGACTCAATAGTTAGCGGAATGGACGGGAGATTCTGTGGTCACGAACAGGACTCCCAGAAAGTATGTTGCCTCCCAGGTGCCAGGGCCCGGGATGTCTCTGATCGAGTCTACAAGATTCTGAAGGGGGAGGGTGAGCAGCCAGAAGTCATGGTGCATTTTGGCACCAATGACATAGCTTGGAAAAGGGATGAGGATCGAAAAAGAGATTTCAGGAAGTTAGGTTGGAATCTAAAAAGCAGTACAAGCAGAGTAATAATCTGAGGATTACTACCAGTGCCACGTGCTAGTGAAGTGAGGAACAGGGAGTGAGTGCAGCTAAATACGTTGCTATGGGATTGGTTCAGGCTTCAGATAGGTAGATCATTGGAGGAAGGTGGGACCTGTACCTGAAGGACAGTTGCACTTAAACTGGAGGTGCAGCAATGTCCTTGGTGAGAGATTTGCTAGAGCACTTCAGGAGAGTTTTAGGGCAAAGGGATGGATTAAAGTGTGTTTGTTTCAATGCAAAGAGTGTCAGGAATCAGAGTGATGAACTTAGAGCATGGAATCAGTACTTGGATCTACATTGTTGTAGCCATAAAGGAGACATGGATTTCACAGGTACAGGAGTGGTTGCTGGATGATCTAGGGTTTAGATCTTTTAAGAAGAACAGGGAGGGGTATAAAAGAGGAGGGGGAGTAATATTTATAATTAGAGAGTGCATCACAGCTGCAGAAAAGGAGATTGTTGAGGACAGTATGGGTCAGTATGGGTGGAAGTCAGTAACAGGAAAGGAGTAGTCACTTTATTAGGTGTTTTCTATAGAACCTCCCAAATAACAGCAGGAAGATAGAAGAACAGATTGGACAGCAGATCTTGGAAAGGTGCAGATGTAACAGAGTTGTTATGGGTGACTTCAACTTGCCCAATATTGATTAGAATCTCCTCAGTGCAGATGGTCTGGGTGGAGATGATTTTGTCAGGTGTGTCCAGGAAAGATTCCTGACTCAATATGTAAATAGGCCAACTGGGGGAAGGCCATATTGGATTTGGTGCAAGGCAACGAGCCAGGTCAGGTGTCAGATCTCGGTCGTAGAGCACTTCAACAACAGTGACCACAACCACCTCACCTTTACCATAGCCATGGAGAAGGATAGGAACAGACAGTATGGGAAAGTATTTAATTGGGGGAAGGGAAATTATATTGTTATTAGACAGGAACTGTGGAATATAAATTGGGAACAATGGTTCTGCGGGAAATGCACAGCAAAATGAGGAGGCTGTTTAAGGTGCACTTGTTGCGAGTGTTGGATAATTTTGTTCCACTGAGACAGTCAAGGTATGATAAGGTGAAGGAACCTTGGATGACAAGAGAAGAGGAACTTCTCATGAAGAGAAAAAAGGAAGCTTATTTAAGGTTGAGGAAGCAAGGACCTGGCACAGCTTTAGAAGGTTACAGGGTAGCTAGGAAAAAACTGAAAAATGGACTGAGGAGAATTAGGATGGGGCGTGAAAAAGCCTTGGCGGGAAGGTTTGGGGAAAAACCTACAGGCATTCTACATGTGGAGATGTACATTGTAGAATAAGAGAATAATCAGAGAGAGGGTAGATCCGATCAGGGATAGTGCAGGGAGTCTGAAGAGAGAGGGAAGGCCCTAAATTGTTGAAAAAATCCATCTGGTGCACTAATGTCCTTTCGGGAAGGAAATCTACCATCCTTACCTGGGTCCCGAAGAAGGATTACACCTGAAACATCAACTTCTCCACCTCCAGATGTTGCCTGACTTTTTGTGTTATTCCAGCCTCCTGCCTGGCTATTTTGGATTCCAGCATCTGCACTTTTTTTTTGTCTCTAATTACTCGTTTGGCCTACATGTGAGTGTCAACTGCCCTCTGAAATGGCCAAACAAGCCACTCAGTTGTATCAATCACTGGAAAGTCACTACAAAGAAATGAAACTGGACGCACTACCTGGCATCCACCTTGGGGCTAGAAAAGACAACGACAAAAACACATACACCCCTGTCAACAATGCAAAGTCCTCCTTATCAACATCTGGGGACTATTGGGAAATTGAGAGAGCTGTCTCACAGACTAGTCAAGCCTGATATTGTCATTCTTACGGAATCATACCTTACAGATAACAGCCGGACACCACCATTACATCCGTGGATATGTCCTGCCCCACTGGCAGGACAGACCCAGCAGAGGTGGCAGCACAGTGGGGAGGGAGTTGCCCTGCACGCTAAACATGGGCAAGGAAACCTCTTACTGGTTACCACGTACTGTCTCCTTCAGCTGATGAGTCAGTACTCCTCCATGTTGAACAACACTTTGAGGAAGCACTGAAGGTGTCAAGGACACAAAATATACTCTGGGTGGGGATTTCAACGTCCACCACCACGAATCGCTCGGCAGCAGCATTACTGATTGAGCTGGTTGGGTCCTAAAGGATATAGCTGCTAGAGTGGGTCTGCAGCAGGTGGTGAAGGAACCAACAAGAGGAAAAATATACTTAACCTCATCCTTACTAACCTGCCGGCTGCAGAAGCATCTGTCTGTGACAGAATAAGTAAAAGTGACCACTGCATTGTTCTTGTGGAGACGGAGTCCCGCCTTCACATTGAGAATAACCCCAATTGTGTGTGTGGTACTATCACCACGCCAAATGGGACAGACTTCGAACTGATCTAGCAGCTCAAGACTAGGCATCCATGAGGCGCTGTGGGCCATCAACAACAGCAGAACTGCATAATCTGCAACCTCATGGCCTGGCACATCCCCCACTTAGTTTTACCTACAACAATGGTAATGGTTATGCCACATTACAAACTTAGAAGTCAATCAGAAGTCATTTACTAAAGACAAAGGCTTTTGGGAGAAGCATAGGAATGTTGCAACATGGCAGTCAAAACTAGCTACTCGCAGAGTACAGGCAACTCCCAAAGATTTATACAGAACCATCTGTATAATCAAGATAATTACAGAACCCAGCCTATGTGACACAGAGCTCTGAATGGTCTTGCGGTTTTTCTTAGAAGCTGTCTCAGCTCTGCTGCGTAACCACAGACCATGACCACAGAGGCCCTCCTGCAAGTCTGTTTGCAGCAAATCTGGCAGTACATCACATTATAGTTTGCAAAACAAGGCTCAGTACACATTTAATTTTAAAACTTCATTTTCCACCTTCACCGTCGATACAGGGGGTCAACCCTGATTCAATGGAGAGAGCAAGAAGGCATGCCAGGAACAGCCTCAGGCAGACCTAAAAATGAGCTATCAACCTGGTGCAGCTACCAAACAGGACTACTTGCATACCAAACTGCATAAACAGCAAGTGATGGACAGATCTAAGCTCTGCAGTTCTTCCATATCCAGTTGTGAATGGCGATGGATAATTAAACAACTCATTGGTGAAGGAGGAGGAGGCTCTACAAATATCCCCATCCTCAATGATGGAGGAGCCCGCACATCAGGGCAAAAGATAAGGCTGAAGCATTTGCAACAATCTTCAATCAGAAGTGCCGAATGGATGATCCATCTCAGGCTCCTCCAGTGGTCCCCAGCATCACAGACACCAGTCTCCAGCCAATTCGATTCACCCCATGTCATATCAAGAAACGGCTGGAGGCTCTGGATACTGCAAAGGATAACATTCCGGCAATAGTACTGAAGATGTGTGCTCCAGAACTTGCCACTCCCCTAGCCAAGCTCTTCCAGTACAGTTACAGCACTGGTATCTACCCAACAATGTGGAAAATTGCCCAGGTATGTCCAGTACCCAAAAAGTAGGACAAAACCAACCCGGGCCAATTACCGCTCAATCAGTCTGCTCTCCATCATCAGTAAAGTGATGGAAGGGGTCATCAACAGTGCTATCAAGCAGCACCTACTCAGCAACAACAATCAGTGGCGCCCAGCTTGTGTTTCACCTGGGTCACTCAGCTCCTGATCACATTACAGCCTTGGTTCAAACATGAACAAAACAGCTGTATTCCAGCGGGGAGGGGAGAGTGATATCAAAGCTGCATTGACAGAGTATGATATCAAGGAGTCTTGGCAAAACTGGAATCAATGGGTATCAGGTGACAAACACTCTGCTGGTTAGAGTCATACCTGACAAAAGGAGGATGGTTGTGGTTGTGGAGGAGCAAGTGAGGACTGCAGATGCTGGAGATCAGAGCTGAAAATGTGTTGCTGGAAAAGCACAACAGGTCAGGCAGCATCCAAGGAGCAGGAGAATCGACGTTTCAGGCATGAGCCCTTCCTCAGGAATCACCCCATGGTTGTGGAGGGTCAGTCATCTCAACTCCAGGACATCCTAGGCCCAACAATCTTCATCTGCTTCATCAACAGCCTTCCCCCTGTCATAAGGTCAGAAGTGGAGATGTTTGCCAATGATTGCAGAGGGGTGAAAGGAAAGGCTGGTAGGTAGAGGGAATGCTGGATGACTAAAGAAATTGAGGATTTGGTTAAGAAAAAGAAGGAAGCATATGTAAGGTATAGACAGGATAGATCGAGTGATTCCTTAGAAGAGTATAAAGTCAGTAGGAGTATACTTAAAAGGGAACTCAGGAGGGCAAAAAGGGGACATGAGATAGCTTTGGCAAATAGAATTGAGGAAAATCCAAAGGGTTTTTATAAATACGTTAAGGACAAAAGGATAACTAGGGAGAAAATAGGGCCCCTCAAAGATCAGCAAGGCAGCCTTTGTGTGGAGCCGCAGAAAATGGGGGAGATACTAAATGAGTATTTTGCATCAGTATTTACTGTGGAAAAGGATATGGAAGACATAGACAGTAGGGAAATAGATGGTGACACCTTGCAAAATGCCCATATTACAGAGGAAGAAGTGCTGGATGTCTTGAAACGGGTAAAGGTGGACAAATCCCCAGGACTTGATCAGGTGTACCCTAGAACTCTGTGGGAAGTGAGAGAAGTGATTGCTGGGCCTCTTGCTGAGATATTTGTATCATCAATAGTCACAGGTGAGGTGCCTGAAGGCTGGAGGTTGGCTAACGTGGTGCTGCTGTTAAACAAGGGTGGTAAGGACCAGCCAGGGAACTATAGACCGGTGAGCCTGACCTCGGTGGTGGGCAAGTTGTTGGAAGGAATCCTGAGGGACAGAATGTACATGTATTTGGAAATGCAAGGACTGATTCGGGATAGTCAACATTGCTTTGTGCGTGGGAATTCATGTCTCACAAATTTGATTGAATTTTTTGATGAAGTAACAAAGAGGATTGATGAGGGCAGAGCGGTTGATGTAAGGCGTTTGACAAGGTTCCCCATCGGAGACTGGTTAGCAAGGTTAGATCTCACGGAATACAGGGAAATCTAGCCTTTGGATACAGAACTGGCTCAAAGGTAGAAGGCAGAGGGTGGTGATGGAAGGTAGTTTTTCAGACTGGAGGCCTGTGACCAGTGGAGTGCCACAAGGATCGGTGCTGGGTCCTCTACATTCTGTCATTTACATAAATGATTTGGATGCGAGCATAAGAGGTACAGTTAGTAAGTTTGCAGATGACACCAAAATTGGAGGTGAAGTGGACAGCGAAGATGGTTACCTCAGATTACAACAGGATCTTGACCAGACGGGCCAATAGGCTGAGAAGTGGCAGATGGAGTTTAATTCAGATAAATGCGAGGTGCTGCATTTTGGGAAAGCAAATCTTAGCAGAATGTATACACTTAATAGGAAGGTCCTAGGCAGTGTTATTCAACAAAGAGATCTTGGACGACAGGTTTATAGCTCCTTGAAAGTGGAGTCGCAGGTAGATAGGATAGTGAAGAAGGCGTTTGGTATGCTTTCCTTTATTGGTCAGAGTATTGAGTACAGGAGTTGGGAGGTCATGTTGTGGCTGTACAGGACATTGGTTAGGCCACTGCTGGAATATTGTGTGTAATTCTGATCTCCTTCCTATAGGAAAGATGTTGTGAAACTTGAAAGGGTTCAGAAAAGATTTACAAGGATGTTGCCAGGGTTGGAGGATTTGATCTATAGGGAGAGGCTGAACAGGAGGGGGCTGTTTTCCCTGGAATGTCAGAGGCTGAGGGGTGACCTTATCGCAGTTTACAAATTATGAGGGGCATGGATGGGGTAAATAGGCAAAGTCTTTTCCCTGGGGTCGGGGAGTCCAGAACTAGAGGGCATAGGTTTAGGGTGAAAGGGGAAAGATATAAAAGAGACCTAAGGGGCAATGTTTTCACACAGAGGATGGTATGTGTATGGTATGTGTTGCCAGAGTAAGGTTTGGAGGCTGGTACAATTGCAACATTTAAGAGGCATTTGGATCGGTAAATGAATAGGACGGGTTTGGAAGGATATGGGTCGGGTGCTGGCAGATGCGACTAGATTGGGTTGGAATATCTGGTCGGCATGAACGGGTTGGACTAAAGAGTCTGTTTCCATGCTGTACATCTCTATGATTCTAAGACGCCATGGTCTGCACTTTCTGCGACTCCTCAGATACTGAAGCAGTCTGTGAATAAATGCAACACAATCTGGGCAATATCCAGGCTTAGACCGACAAGTGGCAAGTAACATTTGTGCCACACAAATGCCAGACAATGGCCATCACCAAGAAGTGATACTGTAACTACTACCCCTTGACATTCAATGGTATTACCATCTCTGAATCCCTCATTGACAACATCCTTGGCATTACCATTGACCAGAAATTGAATTGGACTCACCACACAAACACAAGAGCAGGTCAAGTCTAGGGATACTGTGGCGGAGAACTCACCTCTTGACACCCCAGCATCTACAAAGTACAAGTCAAGAGTGTCATGGAATACTCCCCACTTGCCTGATTGGATACAGCTCCAAAAACACTCAAGAAGTTTGACACCATCCAGGACAAAGCAACCTGCTTGATTGGCACCACATCTACAAACATTCAATCCCTCCACTACTGGCGCTCAGTAGCAGCAGTGTGTACTATCTACAAGATACATTATGGAAATTCACCAAAGATCCTTAGAGAACACCTTTCAAACCCATGACTACTTCCACCTAGAAGGACAAGAGAAGCAGATACATGGGAACACCATCACCTGTAGGTTCCCCTCCAAGCCACTCACCACTTGGAAATACACCGTTGTTCCTTCACAATTGTTGGGTCAAAATCCTGAAATTCTCTCCCTACTGGCATTGTGGGTCAACCCACAGCAAGTGGACTGCAGCGATTCAAGAAGGCAGCTCACCCCCACCTCTCAAGGGGAAATAAGAATGTGCTAACAGTGCTGGCCAGCCAGCAGTGCCCAAGTCTCATTAATGAATTTAAAAATGAGTTTTTTGCTTCAGTATTCACCAGAGAGATGGACCTTGTTGATGGTGAGAATACCATGGACCAGGTTAATAGACTTGAACAGATTGAAATTAAGAAAGTAGATGTCCTGGAAATTCTGGGAAGCATCAACATAGACAAGGCCCCAGTGCTGGACCTGATATATCCAAGGTTACTACAGGAACTGAGGAATGAGATTGCTGCGCCTTTGGAAATGATCTTTCCATTCTCACTCTCCACGGGAGGAGTACCAGATGATGGGAGGGAGGCAAGTGCTGTTTATCTTTTCAAGAAAGAGAATGGGGATATCCCTGAGAACTACAGATCAGTCAGTCTTACATCTGTGGTAAGCAAGGTACTGGAAAGGATTCTGAGAGATAGGATTTATGGTTATTTGGAAAAACATAGTTTGATTAAAGATGTCATGTGCATGGATGATTGATAAGGTTCCCCATGGTAAACTAATAGAGAAAGTGCAGTCACACAGTGTGCAGGGTGTTCTAGCTAGGTAGATAAAGAACTGGTTGAGCAACAGGAGACAGAGACTAGTAGTTGAAGGGAGTTTCTCAAAATGGAGAAAGGTGACCAGTGGTGTTCCACAAGGATCAGTGCTGGGGTCACTGTTGTTTGTAATGTACATAAATGATCTCGAAGAGGGTACTGTTGGTCTGATCAGTACGTTTGCAAATGACACGAAGATTGGTGGAGTTGAAGATCTCTGACCCCTCAAGAGGGGCCTCTTGGTTCGAGATCGGTCAAAATGCAGACTGTTCAAAAGCAAGGGTCAATAGTTTATTGAATGAAGGTCCCTTGACGCAATTCTATCCAGCAACACAGAGATTGAAGCTTCTGTGTTCTGTGGTGAAATTGCACAATTACATTTGAAAATTACACATTATTTATATGTCTTTTAAGAAATAGTACAGCCTTAATTACAAGAAAGACCAATCACATATGATAAGGTGGCATGATTTACAGCAAGTTAATCCAATGATGTTTCCTGGGAAAGGGTTCTTAATTACGAGAAAAGTCCAATCAACTGTAATATGGTGACATGATTGAAGACAGGCTAATCCAATGGTATTCTTTGGAAAAAATATCTTATTTACAAAATTGTCATGCTATGTATCAGTTCAAGGTTAGTTCAAATGGTCAATTAATGTGTCAGTATTCGTTTTATGAAAACTCTATTGTCCTCTTATCTTTAAATTTCAGCTTAATGCTGCAAATCCGCAGTACAGGTTCACAGGCCATTTTATAGTATTCTTTTTAAATTGAGAAACCATTTTGTAGTAAATTAAAATCTACATATAATTATTGCCTAAATTCAAATTTTAGATCCTTATTCCCCCCTTTGGCCATGCTATGACCACACCATAAAGGCATTGATCAAATTAATCCAATTCAATGGCAACAAAAGACTGCCATACTTCCTCTTCCTCCGAAGGGGAATCAAGGGCAGGCAATGATGTTGCCTCATCATGATTTAAGTGAACAAGCATTTTCTGGGTGGAACCAATATTGTCATTAAAAGTTAATATTTTAGCAATAATACATTTAATTATACCAAAACCAATAAAAAGACCAATTAAAACAATAGCACCATACATAGCCATATTATTTAGCCAGTTGTACCATGAGCCAAAACCCCAATCTCCCCATCCTGCACCTTCATTCATTTGGTTGACAAAAGTGCGAATATTATCAATATGTCAAGTAATGTTTTCAATAAGATCAGTGACCCTCATAATGCATTTTCCTTTAACTATAGTGCAAAATTCACCTTCCTTCGCAAGTATGTGATCGGTTTTGTTGGGCAAATAGACACAATTCTGAAAGCATGTCCCTAATTTCTATTAAGGCAGCAGTTGTCTCATTTCACAAAATCGTGAATCCACAAATGAGATAATTATGGTTTTGATGACTAATAATTCCTGAAGGCGCTCCTAATGAAAGAACACTAAGAGCTGCATATGCCAATGAGTGTATTTTACTTCTTGATATGGCCTTTGGATTCTTCCATTCTCCACAGAAGTGAGAAGAAACTGTATGTTTAAAAGGGGAATTATGATCTCGTTGCCAGGTAATTGGACAAGGAACAGGAGTTAGAAGGAGTGTTCCTACAACTACGGCATGAGAAGTAGACAATAGACAGTAGGTGCAGGAGTAGGCCATTTTGCCCTTCGAGCCTGCACCACCATTCAATATGATCATGGCTGATCATCCTTAATCAGTATCCTGTTCCTGCCTTATCTCCATAACCCTTGATTCCCCTGTCCTTGAGAGCTCTATCCAACTCTTTCTTAAATTAATCCAGAGATTGGACCTCCATTGTCCTCTGGGGCAGAGCATTCCACACAGCCACCACTCTCTGGGTGAAGAGTTTTTCCTCATCTCTGTCCTAAATGGTCTACCCTATATTTTTAAGCTGTGTCCTCTGGTTTGGCACTCACCCATCAGCAGAAACATGTTTCTTGCCTCCAGAGTGTCCAGTCCTTTAATAATCCTATATGTCTCAATCAGATCACCTCTCAGTCTTCTAAACTCAAGGGTATACAAGCCCAGTCGCTCCAGTCTTTCAGCGTAAGGTAGTCCCGCCATTCCAGGAATTGACCTCGTGAACCTAAGCTGCACTCCCTCGATAGCCAGAATGTCTTTCCTCAAATTTGGAGACCAGAACAACACACAATACTCCAGGTGTGGTCTCACCAGAGCCCTGTACAGCCACAGAAGAACCTCTTTGCTTCTATACTCAATCCCTCTTGTTATGAAGGCCAGCATGCTATTAGCCTTCTTCACTACCTGCTGTACCTGCATGCTTACCTTCATTGACTGGTGTACAAGAACGCCCAGATCTCTTTGTACTGCCCCTTTACCTAAATTGATTCCATTTAGGTAGTAATCTGCCTTGCTGTTCTTGCCACCAAAGTGGATAACCATACATTTATCCACATTAAACTGCATCTGCCATGCACCTGACCACTCTCCTAACCTGTCCAGTTCACCCTGTAATCTCCTAAGATCCTCCTCACATTTCACCCTGCCACCCAGCTTAGTATCATCAGCAAATTTGCTAATGTTATTACTAATACTATCTTCTATATCATTAATATATATTGTAAAAAGCTGCAGTACCCCACTGGTCACTGCCTGCCATTCCGAAATGGAGCCGTTTATCACTATTCTTTGTTTCCTGTCAGCCAACCAACTTTTAATCCAAGTTAGTACTTTGCCCCCAATACCATGTGCCCTAATTTTGCTCACTAACCTCCTATGTGAGACTTTATGAAAAGCTTTCTGAAAGTCCAGGTACACTACATCTACTGGATCTCCCTCGTCCATCTTCAGAGTTACATCCTCAAAAAACTCCAGAAGATTAGTCAAGCATGATTTCCCCTTCATAAATCCGTGCTGACTCTGACCAATCCTGTTACTACTATCCAGATGTGTCATGATTTTATCCTTTATAATAGACTCCAGCATCTTTCCCACCTCGCTTCATTTAGGACAAGGTAGTTAGATGCTTTATCATAATTAAAAAATATATATCCTGATTTAGTATAGGTAACAGAGGGACCTTCCAAGTAAGAAGCAGGCCTATCTTTGTGACTTCCTGGGGTATGTGGATAATCCATGATTACATAATTTGGGCCTGGGTGCTGAGATGAGTTTTCTGATAAGAAACATGGTCAACATCCCAAAATGATTCTACCCATCCAACAATTGGGAAAATATTAGTGCCGTTTGGGGTAGCATAACGAAGGTGGGTGTCGTTACCCTTTCCACATAGAGTTTGAATTCCAGTGATAATAGGGATACATTTTTCGTTAAGGCATACACATGAGATGCAAGGTCCTTCAGAAAAGCAGTGACGACTAATACATTTAATCATAGCACAGGGAATAACTTTAGGCACTCTTACATAAGTGCACCCCCATCCCTTACAATTGTAGCAATTTGGATAGGATATTGCAGATTTATAGGAGGAAGTCCATAAACAAGTAGCAGATGGGGATAGGTAATAATTTAAAAAGATATTACGTCCTGTAAATACTTTAGTACTATTCCATACCCCCATGTTAGGATTTGGATAAAAGGGGTCAGGGAGTCTCTTACTGAAGTAAGAGCGTAACAAATTACTTCATCCTCTCCAAACATTTTATTATGAGTTTCTAGAAACATAGCAAGGGGACAAAGCTTATCAGGAATGCCCATAGTACAAATGTAATCAAACTGGCACACAACACCTTTACAGGGTAAAGACCATTTAGACTTATTCTGTAAATAAACTGTTCAATATTTTTGATGCAGTTGATCACTGCAATAGTCATTCTTGGTAACATTCAATCTTTCGGCACACAAGGACATCTTCGTGATATAGTTGGTACACAGCCTCTGTTTGCTCAGGATTGCACAGGTAAACTGTCCCTTCTTGTGCACCAATGCTGGCAATGGCAAGTCTACACCGCAGGTCAAATTCGATCTTTGTCATCTCACCCCTTGGAAGGTTGGAGACCGTGAAGTGTTCATTGTAATAAAGTATAAACCATTTCCTTCTTGTATTTAAGTATATACAATATTCAATTAAAATAGGCAGCAGCAAAGAAGTAACACAAACTAATCTAGTAAAGATACCCATATTCTAGTTTGAGTATCGCGGGAGTACCTTATTTGAGGCCGTAATTTGTGCTCTTCAGCTGGCTAGAAGCCCTAAGAGTAATTTTATTATTGGCAAAAAAGCTCATTCATTTTAAACTCTGCACTGGAATTTCCTTCCTACCCATTATTTTCTTATTTTATATGAAAAAGCCCAGGCAAGCCCAATTAAGCAAACCTATTCTTATAAATCCAACATTGCTAGAATGTAATGCTCTTTGAAGTTTTCCTATTAAAAACATCCGTATTATTTAAAATTTAGATTAGTTCTGCAATATATTGTATCTTTTTTAAAAAAAATCATTAACCTTGTGCCTAATTAAATGGCCTGATCTACAGCTGTAGTTAACAGTAATTAGAATTAAGTGTAGAAACCTGATGGTATTTTGAGCAAAAATTGGTAATGAATATTGGCTGGAGGGCAATGCTGTCCCCAAATTATGGTGACATAACACAAAGCTTTCAAATCACACTGAAATTTTTCTAATATTGAGCTAATCCTAGAATTTAGATATTGGTACAATCTTAAAATTATAAACCATCACTGTTCGCTATTAATTATCTACGGGAAGATAATAGCTCAGCCAGACACTCCTTCTTAAATCTAACAGCCCAATCCAAAAATAAATCAAGTCAACCAGTGTGTATTCTTATAAGCTCCATACAAAAAACAAAGATATTTAGGCTTAGTGTCCATGTATGAAAACAAATCACTTGATAATTCAGTCAGTCGTATAAAGTGCCTGTAATTATTTCAGAAATGGAAATTTGCAAATTACTTCCAAATTTCAAAACAATATTGAAAACAATCCAAACACTAAACCTGTATGATTACAGTCAGTAAGCAATAGAGGAATCAATCTCTCTATTGTGAATTGGTACTGAACAGACAGTCTCATTCCCCCGTGATTTTTGAACCTTACCTAAGTCTGGCATGCCCGTCCTCATACTGTGTCTAACTGGGTTTTGCTGGGGACCCAATGGGATCAGAAGTTTGAGGAGTTAGGCTGCCTGCTTGGCAGCTGCATATACTTGCCCACTACTTTGGAAATTGTGTCAGTTTCATCAGCATGAGCCGAACATCTTGATAACTGTCAGATTGATTGGACAAAATAGCATTACTATAATGCTGCCCCCTTAGGGGTTAAATATCTTCAATGTTCGTACAAGGCTCCAAAATCATGGATCATATTAAAAGCACCATGAAGAGTCAGTGTATATTAGTAGATTTTCCTTTTGATAGGATGAAAGCATGTCAATTCCCAACATCAGCTCCGAGGTAATATTTAAGACTCATTACTCCTCATTGGCCACATTTCAACAGTTAAAGCAAGGGCTGGGCATTTGCCCCTGGGTTTTTTGATGTTTTGTTGCCAGTCTCAAAGGTGAGGTGCTGGGGCCTCCCTGTCCCCATTTTCAGGACCCACTCGGGAAAGGATTGTCCAGTAGTGGTCGTTGTTTGAGCACATGAGTTAGGTTCCGCCCCCAGTGGGTATCCTGGTTCTGATCAACCCTATAGGACTGGCATATGGCATTTGGGATCGCGAGGATGCTGAATATAATTTGTTTTACCTGTAACTTTCATCAGGGTTGAGTCCGGTTCTGGCCATCCCAATGGAAAACCACCGCTCACGTCATTTGCGACTGGAAATTTCTGGACTGGTTTGTACTGTTGGTCTGGATCATCTCAGTGACTCCAGGCAGAAAACATTGCAAAAGTATAGGGTTAAATAAAGGTAATTGAGCTTCTTGATTATAGTTCAATTGTTTGTCACTTCCATCAGACAGATAGGCGCCATTTGTATTTAGGCTACTCCTAGAATTTTACTGCATTTGCATCCATATCACACTTGGATATATTGAAAAAATCTGGTTGGTTTGGTCTTGCAGTCATCTAAGGATAAAAGAGATTAGTTAGAAACTAACAGTAAGGCAGTCATGACCTGTAAAAAAAACAGGAGTTAATATTTTACTGAAGGATACCTTAAAAGAAATCATGTTAAATTTCCAAAATGCAAATTAGATTCAAAACAAGTGTCATCGGAGTTTTGAGGGTAATTCTCATGAAAACTTCCTTGGTTTCCCCAGTGGCAATTAGAGGTCCAGTGGAGGGTACTGCTGCAAGTTTGGCAGTTACTAGTTGGTCAGTCACGAGCCCAGTGATATAGACTGTTACAATTAGAAGAGGCCAGGGACAGACGCCTAGGTGAAGTCCCTCTGCCATACCCACGATTGCAGCCTTGAATGGGTGCGGGTCCACAACTATGACGCCTGGGTAGTTGTTTAGGTGCCTCCTCTTGAACTACAAATTCTGATTTTACACGGATTGATGGCTTGTTTTCCCTCAGCTAATTCCTCAAGTCCCCAATAGAATGATGGAGTTGGTTAGGGATGGCTTCAACCCAGTCTAGATTGTTTTGACTGTTGTGACTACAGAGGGCGGCAAGCAGTTTAATAGCATAGAATTATACTGAGCGTTAATAGCATTTAAATTCCAAGCCCAATTGCCAGAATAGGACTAATAACATTCTCTAAAATGTTCCAAAAAATCCTCAGCAGATTCCTTATTTTTGGGGCAAAGTTCAAGGATATGAGTAAAGTCAATAGGCTTTACTAGTATAGCAGATGCAGCAGCGAGAATATTTTCTTGTCACTGTTGTTCCTGGACTACAACATTAGCGAAAGCAATAAAGTTATTGAGAATGAAGTGAAACAGCTGTACATTCCAAGGACTGATCAGCCTGTAAAGAAGAGTTTGAAATGGAAGCCACAAAAAAAGAACACCAATTATCTAAATCTGAATTATTATTGACTTTCTCGTTAAAACTAAAGCCAACCATCAAACTGCACAGCTCTGTTTGTTTACCAGTCACTTGTGACTTCTCCTTTTGTTTCTGTAATTGTTTTGCTCGAGCATATTCACTTTTAAGAACCTCAACAGATTTCATAGCACTACTTGCAGTTAATTCAATCCCGAATTTGGTGGCAGTACCCTGCCATGAGCAAAAAACTGATTCTTTGTGCCTCTCATCACAAAACTATCGCCACAGTCCAATTAACTCTTTCGTTCCCGCTCCCATATTATGTTGCCAAATCAATTGTTGAGCTGATTTAATCAATTGAACAGCTTTAGGGCCACCTAATGGCCATTGTTCATCATCCAATGTTTTGTTTAGACCTCCGTACAGTTTTCTAAAGGCCTTAGACTTTTGGGGAAATTTTTCGCATAATTTCACTAATGTTAATGCTGGATCCTCTATGTCATTATCCATTTTAAAATTACCTCACTTTTATAGCAACTAATTTAAAAAAAATATTATTACTCACTGTTCAGACTTCCACAAACTCTAATCAATTTCACAAACCTCTTTTAAAAAAAAACTTATTATAAAATATCGCGAAACTTCTTTTCTTTAAAAAATCAAATTAAATATTTTTTATTATCAATTTATTATTATGAATTAATGTATTGTTAAGTATTATATTTTATTTTATTATATTAATAATAACCTCTTATTAAAAACTGGGGGCCCTCTGCCTCCTAGAAACTTCAAATATTGTGGGCCTCTTGCCTCCTTAAAAACTTCAAATATTGAATATTAGTAACTGCCTATGTGGAAACTGTTGAGGGCAACAGCCACCGAAAACTGCTGAAAATGCAAGCATCCAATTTTTTAGAACCTGGAAATATACAAAGCTCAGGAGATCAAAGTTTTATTTAAAACCTAAAAATTAACAAGGCTTGGGAATTCAGATTTCAACCATCCCCTCAGAATTCAGCAATTTTTGAACACCACTGTCTGTAAATACCAAAGCTCCCTCAACTTCAATTAATCTCTTCCCCCTTTTTTTAAACGTTTAAAATATCCCCCAGACCCAACCTTAGTCCCCTAAGACTGATCCTTTCAGGCTGGACTGGAAAATAAACAGCGAAGGATCAAGTCAGACACCACTTGAAAGAGGGGAAAACCAAATGCTCTTAAAATACTCACGTCTGGCCGGCCGAATTCTTCAACAGTCCATAGTGAAGAATATTTAAATCTTACACCTCTGTTCACAATCTGTCCAAGCCGAAATGTGTCACAGCACCAAAATGAAGTTCTATGACCCCTCAAGAGGGGCCTCTTGGTTCGAGATTGGTCAAAAGAATCAACAAATATAGTCTGTTCAAAGACAAGGTTATTAGTTTATTGAATTAAGGTACCTTGTTGCAATTCTATCCAGCAACACAGAGGTTGAAGCTTCCGTGTTCCGTGGTGAAGTTGCACAATTACATTTGAAAATTACACATTATTTATATATTTTTAAAGAAATAGTATAGTCTTAATTACAAGAAAGACAAATCACATATAATGAGGTGACATGATTTACAGCAAATTAATCCAAGGGTTCTTAATTACAAAAAGAGTCCTCCCGCACCTGGAGTAGCAGAAAATATAGGGGACTGTCAAAGAATACAGGAGAATATTGATAGACTGGAGAGTTGGGCGGAGAAGTGGCAGATGGAGTTCAATCCAGGCAAATGCGAGGGGATGCATTTTGGGAAGTCTAATTCTCGAGCGAACAAGCTATAAACGCAAGAGCCTTGGGAAAAGTTGATGAGCAGAGAGATCTGGGAGTTCAGGTCCATTGTAACCTGAAGGTGACTGCACAGGGGTTAGAGTGGTCAATAAGGCATATAGTATGCTTTTGAGTATAAGGGCATTGAGTGTAAGAGTGTAACAGGTCATGTTAAAATTGTACAAGACATCAGTTCAGCTGCATTTAGAATACTGTACAGTTCTGGTCATCACATTAACAAAAGAATGTGGATGCTTTGGAGAGAGTGTGGAGAAGGTTTATGAGGATGTTGCCTGGTATGGAAGGTGCTAGCTATGAAGCGCGGTTAGGATTGTTTTCATTCGAGAAAAGGAAATTGAGGGGGGACCTGAATGCAGTCTACAAAATCATGAAGGATATAGACAGGGTGGATGGAGGTAACCTTTTTCCTAGCCTGAGGGATTCAATAACAAGAGGTCACGTGTTCAAGGTGAGAGGTGAAAAGTTTGAGGGGGATATACGCGGCAAGTACTTTACAAAGAGGGTGGTCAGTGCCTGGAAAGTGTTGCCAGCAGAGATAGTAGAAGCAGGCATGGTGGATTCATTTAAGGTGCATCTGGACAGATGCATGAGTAGGTGGGGGGCAGAGGGACACAGATGATTCGAAATTCGGCAGTAGGTGTAGACAGTGGACTTGGATCAGCTCAGGCTTGGAGGGCCGAAGGGCCTGTTTCTGGGCTGTAAATTTTCTTTGTTCATTGTTCTAAAAATAGTCAGTGTGACTTTGTGAGGGGCAGGTTATGCCACATAAGCCTTATTGAGTTCTTTGAGGATGCAACGAGACAAGTTGATGTAGCATACATGGATTTCAGTAAGACATTTGTAATGTTCCCCACAGTAGGCTCATTCAGATAATTAGGAGATATGGGATACAGGAAAATATGGCTGACTGGATACAGAATTGGCTGGCCGATAGAAGGCAGAAGTGAGAGTCTCCAGTGAATCACTCTCACTGATGATGTTATCTAGTATGGTGACAAAACATCTGAAAACAAATCTTCCAGCTCAGCAAGCTAGCTTACACACTTATCATCTACCTAAGCTACAAATCTTCTCAAAAATTGCTAAGACAGAGAGTGGTAGTGGATGGAAAGTATTCTACCTGGAGGTTGGTGACTATTGGTGTCCCACAGGGATCTGGTCTTGGGCTTCTGCTCTTCATAGTTTTTGTAAATGACTTGGATGAAGAAGTGGAAGAGTAGGTTAGTAAGTTTGCCGATGATACAAAGGTCGGTGGTTTGTAGATAGTGTCAAGGGCTGTTGCAAGCTACAACAAGACATTGACAGAATGCAGATTCTGGATTAGTGGTGCTGGAAGAGCACAGCAGTTCAGGCAGCATCCAAAGTGCAGCGAAATCTTCAGGCAGCATCCAAAGATGCAGAGCTGGGCTGAGAAATGGAATGTGCAGTTCAACCTGGATAAATGCGAAGAGATCCATTTGGGAAGGTAGAATTTGAATGCGGAATACGGGGTTAAAGACAGGATTCTTGCCATTGTAGAAGAACAGCGGGATCGTGGGGTCCATGCACATAGATCCCTCAAAGATACAACCCGAGTTGTTAAGATGGCATACGGTGTTTTGGCTATCATTAGCAGGAGGATTGAGTTTAAGAGCCACGAGCTTTTGCTGCAGCTCTGTAGTGCCCTGGTTAGACCACACTTGGAATACTGTGTCCAGTTCTCAATGTCTCATTATAGGAAGGATATAGATGCTTTAGGGAGGGTGTAGAGGAGCTTTACAAGGATGCTGCCTGGATTGGAGGGTTTGTCTTATGAAGAGAGGTTGAGTGAGCTCGGGCTTTTCACACTGGAGAGAAGAAAAAAGAGCTGACTTGATAGAGGTGTACAAGGTAATGAAAGGCATCGATAGAGTAGATAGCCAGAGCAGAAATGGCTGTCACAAAGGGTCATAATTTTAAGGTGATTGGAGGAAGGTATGAGGAAGATGTCAGAGTGTGGTGGATACATGGAATGCACTGCCAGCGAAAGTAGTAGAGTCAGAGACATTAAGGATATTTAAGCGACTGCTGGACAAGCACATGGACGGCAGTAAATTGAAAGGTGTGAAGGTTAGGATGATCTTAGATTAAGGTAAATGCTCAGCACAACATCATGGCTGAAAGGCCTGTACTGTTTTGTACTGTTCTGTGTTCTAACTCAAATTTCTCCAATTGTCTGTTATTTTTTTCCCTGATTATGGTTTCTAAAATAATAATCATCACTGAGTGACCTGTAGTTACTGTGAATGTTTCTACATCCTTTCTTGAATAAAATGCCACATTTGGCATATTCTCATCCTCTGGCACCTCTCCTGTAAGTTAGGGAGGTTGGAAGATTCTGCTCTCTCCATCTTCACTCCCTTCAGCAGCCAATGGGGCAGGCAGTTCATTGTAGCTGCAAAATGGTGTGCCGATTTTTGTACTCCACATTGTGCAAGTGTCTTTCCAGCAACCAGGATGTGAGATAACCGTGGGAGTCAGTGATTTATAGTGGATATTGGTGGCTAGCAGAAATGAAAACAGAGATGTCAAGCAAAGGAAGGGCCAAGTCAGAGTCAGTGAAGGTGAGAGCAGGGTGGAAATTTGAAGTGAAATAGCGAAAGGAGTAAAATAGATTGAATGAAGACTTCACCTGGAAGGTGTGCCTGGGCCTTGAATAGTGAGGAAGAAGAAAGTAAACAGGCAGGAGTTACACCTTCTGAGGTTGCATGGGAAAGTGCCGTGGAAGTGTGGGGACATTTTCTGAGTGAAGGACGAGTGCATCAAACAATTCTGGAAGGAACTATCCGTGTGGAAGGCTGATGAGGAAGGGGACGGGAATATCCATGGGACATGGAACAGTACAGCACAGTACAGGCCCTTTGATTCTCTGTTGTACTGGCCTTCTATCCTTCTAAGATCAGACTAGCGTGTATGCCCTTCATCGTACTAACTTCCGTGTGCCTGATGGTGGTGTCCTGCTAGAGCTGGCAGAAATGGGGGCTCATGATTCCTTTAAATCTGGATGCTGGTGGGACGGTAGATGAGGACAACAGGGTCCGTATTGCTGTTGTGGGAGGGAGGACAGAGGGTGAGGGCCAAAGTATGAGAGGTGGGTCAGACACAATTGAAGGCCCTTTCTACCACAGTGTTGGGAAATCCACAGTTGAGGAAGAAAGGAGGCCTCCTTGTTGAAGTTAACATCATTGGAAGAGGTGTGATGGAGATAGAGGAGCTGGGAAAATGGAGTAGAGTCTTTACAGCAAGCAAGCTGTGAGGTATCTGTGGGAGTCAGTGGATTTGTAGTGGATATTGGTGGCTAGCCAGAAATAGAAACAGAGATGCCGAGGAAAGGAAGGGACGAGTCAGAGTCAGTGAAGGTGACACAAGGTGGATATTTGAAGTGAAATAGATAAACTTTCCCAATTCCAAACAAGAGGGAAGCAGTACAGATGTTGTCATCGATGTATTGGAGAAAGAATTGTGGATGGGGGTGGAGTGGGACTGGAATAAGGAATGTTTATATCTAAAATATGTCTTCCTTAAAGATCACCCATTGTTCCGTTATTATTTTTTCTGTCAGTCCTAGGTTCTGTTTAACTTGGTTATATGCCTTCTTCCTGTGCTGAAAGAAAATTTGGCATGTCCACAATGACTTCTACCAATTTTCATAGTTGGACCAGAGAAAGCATCCTGTGCAGATGCATCACAGCTTGGTATAGCAGTTGCTTTGCCCAAGACTGCAAGAAATGATAGAGAATTGTGAATGTAGCCCAGTCCACCATGCACATGAGCCTCCCATCCATTGACTCCACCTATACGTCCTGCTGCCTCAGGAAAGCAAACAAAATAATCAAAGACCCACCCATCCTAGTTGTAATCTCTTCCATTTCTTCCGTCCGGCATAAGATTCAAAGTTTGAAAACATGTATCAACAGATTCAAGAATAATTTTTTAAATCACAGTTATCAATTATTTGAAGAGACCGCTCATATATTCAGTCTCTCGGAAGACTTCGCGACGGCTGGTGGGTAAGTTTGGTCGTTTATTTAATAGTTAAAAATTTAAAGTTTTCCTTTAAAAAAAAGCGGTAGCAGACCCGGAAGGCGCGCTAGGTTACCTGGGTAAGGTTTTTTTTCTCTCTCCCCTTATTTAAACGCGTAGGCAGTGCAGAGAGGGCAATGTTCCTCTTGCAACATGTATGAGGTGAGGGAAGCCATTAGCCTCCCTGCTGAGTACACTTGCAAGAAGTGCACCCATCTCCAGCTCCTCCAAACCCGTGTTAGGGAACTGGAGCTGGAGTTGGATGAACTGCGGATCATTCGGGAGGCAGAGGAGGTCATAGATCGGAGCTATAGGCAAGTAGTTACTCCGAAAGTTCAAGATAGATGGGTGACAGTGAGGGGGAGTGGGAGGAGGAAGACAGTGCAGGGACCCCCTGCGGTCATTCCCCTCAAGAACAAGTATACCGTTTTGGATACTTGTGGGGGGGATGACTTACCAGGGGTAAGCAACGAGGTTCAGGCCTCTGGCACGGAGCCTGGCCCCGTTGCTCAGAAGGGTAGGGTGGAGAAAGGTAGAGCAATTGTTCTTGGGGACTCGATAGTGAGGGGTACAGACAGACGGTTTTGTGGGGGCGACAGGGACTCACGTTTGGTATGTTGCCTCCCAGGTGCAAGGGTACGTGATGTCGCTGATCGTGTTTTCCGGGTCCTTAAGGGGGAGGGGGAGCAGCCCCAGATCGTGGTCCACGTTGGCACCAACGATATAGGTAGGAAGAAGGGTGAGGATGTAAGGCAGGCTTTCAGGGAGCTAGGTTGGAAGCTCAGAGTTAGAACAAACAGAGTTGTAGTCTCTGGTTTGTTACCCGTGCCACGTGATAGAGAGTCGAGGAACAGGGAGAGAGAGCAGTTAAATGCGTGGCTACAGGGATGGTGCAGGAGGGAGGGATTCCGGTTTCTGGATAACTGGGGTCCTTTCTGGGGAAGGTGGGACCTCTATAAAAAGGATGGTCTACACTTGAACCTGAGGGGCACCAGTATCCTTGGGGGGAGGTTTGCTAGTGCTCTTTGGGAGGGTTTAAACTAACTCCGCGGGGGCATGGGAACCAGGACTGTAGCTTTAGGGTACAGGACCTTGAGTGTAGGGAGGTTAGGAATAATGCAGTGATCTCTAAGGAGGGTGCCTGTAACCAGAAAGGTGGATTGAAGTGTGTATACTTCAATGCCAGAAGTATAAGGAATAAGGTAGGTGAACTTGCAGCGTGGGTTGGTACCTGGGACTTCGATGTTGTGGCCATTACAGAGACGTGGGTAGAACAGGGACAAGAATGGCTGTTGCACGTTCCAGGGTTCAAATGTTTTAGTAGGATCAGACATGGGGGTAAAAAAGGGGGAGGCGTGGCATTACTTGTCAAAGACAGTATCACAGCAGTGGAATGGACGATGGAAGAGGACTTGCCATCTGAGGTAGTTTGGGCTGAGGTTAGAAATAGGAAAGGTGAGGTCACCCTGTTAGGTGTTTTCTACAGGCCTCCTAATAGTCCTAGAGAAGTAGAGGATAATATTGCGAGGATGATTCAGGAAAAGAGTGAAGGTAGCAGGGTGGTTGTTATGGGGGACTTTAACTTCCCAGATATTGACTGGGAGAGCTATAGCTCGAGTTCATTAGATGGGTCGGTGTTTGTCCAATGTGTGCAGGAGGGTTTCCTGACACAATATGTCGACAGGCCAACGAGAGGGGAGGCTATATTGGATTTGGTTCTAGGTAATGAATCAGGCCAGGTGTTAGACTTGGAGGTAGGTGAGCACTTCGGGGACAGTGACCACAATTCGGTGACTTTTACTTTAGTGATGGAGAGGGATAATCGTGTGCCGCAGGGCAAGAGCTATAGCTGGGGGCAGGGAAATTATGATGCAGTGAGGCATGACTTAGGATGTGTGGATTGGAAAAACAGGCTTCAAGGGAAGAACACTAATGAGATGTGGGGAGTGTTCAAGGAGCAGCTACTGCGTGTCCTCGATAGGTATGTACCAGTCAGGCATGGTGTAAAGGGCCTTGTGAGGCAGCCGTGGTTTAGTAAGGAATTGGAGTCCCTTGTGAAAGGGAAGAAGGCGGCATATGTAAAGATGAGGCGTGAAGGTTCAGTAGGGGCGATTGAGTGTTATAAGGTAGCCAGGAAGGAGCTAAAGAGGGAGCTAAGAGAAGCGAGAAGGGGACATGAAAAGTCTTTAGCTGGTAGGATTAGGGAAAACCCAAAGGCTTTCTATAGATATGTCAAGAATAAAAGGATGACTAGGGTAGGTATCGGTCCAGTCAAGGATAGTAGTGGGAAGTTGTGTGTGGAGGCGGAGGAGATTGGAGAGACATTAAATCAGTACTTTTCCTCAGTATTCACTCAGGAACAGGACACTGTTGCTGATGTGAATATGGAATCACAAATAATTAGAATGGATGCCCTGGAAATATGCAGGGAAGAGGTTTTGGGAATATTGGAAAGGATGAATATAGATAAGTCTCCTGGGCCTGATGGCATTTACCCCAGGATCCTATGGGAAGCTAGGGAGGAGATAGCAGAGCCATTGGCCTGGATTTTTATGTCGTCGTTGTCAACAGGAATAGTACCAGAGGACTGGAGGATAGCGAATGTGGTCCCATTGTTCAAGAAAGGGAGTAGGGATAGCCCTAGCAACTATAGGCCAGTGAGTCTGACTTCAGTGGTGGGCAAAGTCTTAGAGAGAATGGTAAGGGATAAGATTTATGAACATCTGGGTAGGAATAACGTGATCAGGGATAGCCAGCATGGTTTTGTGAAGGGCAGGTCGTGCCTCACAAACCTTATTGAGTTCTTTGAGAAGGTGACCAAGGAAGTGGATGAGGGTAAAGCAGTAGATGTTGTGTATATGGATTTTAGTAAGGCGTTCGATAAGGTTCCCCATGGTAGGCTAATGCTAAAACTTCGGAGGTATGGCATTGAGGATACATTAGAGGTTTGGATTAGGAATTGGCTGGCTGGAAGGAGACAGAGGGTAGTAGTTGATGGATTATGTTCATCTTGGAGCGCAGTTACTAGCGGTGTACCACAAGGATCTGTTTTGGGACCATTGCTTTTTGTTATCTTTATAAATGATCTAGAGGAAGGACTTGAAAGCTGGGTAAGCAAGTTTGCGGATGACACAAAAGTCGGTGGAGTTGTGGATAGTGAGGAAGGAAGTGGTAGGTTACAGCGGGATATAGATAAGTTGCAGAGCTGGGCGGAAATGTGGCAAATGGAATTCAATGTAGCTAAGTGCGAAGTCGTTCACTTTGGTAGGAATAACAAGATGATGGATTACTGGGCTAATGGTAGGCTACTTGGTAGTGTGGATGAGCAGAGGGATCTTGGTGTCCATGTACACAGATCTCTGAAAGTTGCCACCCAGGTAAATAGTGCTGTGAGGAAGGCATATGGTGTACTGGGCTTTATTGGCAGAGGAATTGAGTTCCGGAGTCCTGAGGTCATGTTGCAGTTGTATAAGACTCTGGTGCGGCCTCATCTGGAGTATTGTGTGCAGTTTTGGTCGCCATACTATAGGAAGGATGTGGAAGCTTTAGAACGAGTGCAGAGGAGGTTTACCAGGATGTTGCCTGGAATGGTAGGAAAATCTTATGAGGAAAGGCTGAGGCACTTGGGGCTGTTCTCATTGGAGAAGAGAAGGTTTAGGGGAGATCTGATAGAAGTGTATAAGATGATTAGGGGTTTAGATAGGGTAGATACTAAGAACCTTTTACCGCTAATGGAGTCAGGTGTTACTAGGGGACATAGCTTTAAATTAAGGGGTGGTAGGTATAGGACAGATGTTAGGGGTAGATTCTTCACACAGCGGGTTGTGAGTTCATGGAACGCCCTGCCCGTATCAGTGGTGAACTCTCCTTCTTTATGGTCATTTAAGCGGGCACTGGATAGGCATTTGGAAGTTATTGGGCTAGTATAGGTTAGGTAGGATTCGGTCGGCGCAACATCGAGGGCCGAAGGGCCTGTACTGCGCTGTATCCTTCTATGTTCTATGTTCTATATTAAAGTTAATCTCTCTCTGCACCTTCTCTGTGGCTATAGCCTATATTCTGCATTCTATTCCCTAATGTACTTATGTATGGTATGATTTGCCTAGATAACACGTAAAACAAGACTTTTCAATGTATATCAGTGCATGAAAAAAATAAAATCTAGATATTCTCATTTATATTAATCCTTGCTTTTGTCTATTATTAATCTAAACCTTATGATACAGTGATCATGCTTATCCAAGTGTTTTCCCACAGGCATCTGGTACTTATGGCTCACCTTATTTCCCAGTACCAGATAGGCAATGACTCCTTCATAGCTGAACTAGAACAAACTAGTTGAAGAAGTTCTCCTAAACATTTTTCAGAAATTCTTATTCCTTCCTATCTATCCTTTACCATTATCCATATTGATATGCAGATAATTAAAGTTCCCAAAATCACCACTTTCAAATTCACATCTCACTGCTCCCTCTGCAGATTTTGTGCTTCTCTCTCTCATTATTTGGAGGACTACAGAATGTTCTAAGTCAATGATAATTACGTTTTTTTGCTTCTCAGCTCTAACTAAATGGATTCTGTCCTTGCCCCCTCAAGGGCATCCTCTTTCCAACAATCTTTCTCAATCTGTACTACTCTGTTTTTCTTTCCCTAACTTTTCTGCATTTTTAAGGAACTGTCTCAAATGTATATTTTTGACTGCCTTTATGTCTTATTCAACATATATATGAAGTTCAATGTGTTCCATGATTATTGTTACCTTCGTTACATGCTTCTTTTCATTCTCCGCCATGTCTGTGTGGGTTTCCGCTGGGTGCTCCAGATTCCTCTGACAGTCCAGAATGTGCAGTTTAGGTGGATTGGTCATGATAAATTGCTCATAATATCTAGGGATGTGCAGGCTAAGTGGATTATCCAGGGGAAATGCAGGGGTAAGATATGGCTATGGGTCTGGGTGGGATGCTCTTCAGAAGGTCTGTGTGGATTCAATGGGCCGTATGGGCAGTAGGAATTCTTTGATTCTATGCCACTCAGATACTGAAGCAGTCCATTTCCAAATGCAACAAGATCTGGACAGAATCCGGCACGGGCTGTTAAGTAACAGGTGCCATTCATGCCACATAAATCCAGGCGTGAAAAGTGAGGTCTGCAGATGCTGGAGGTCAGAGCTGAAAATGTGTTGCTGGTTAAAGCACAGCAGGTTAGGCAGCATCCAAGGAACAGGAAATTCGACGTTTCGGGCCAGAGCCCTTCATCAGGAGGCTCTGGCCCGAAACATCGAATTTCCTGTTCCTTGGATGCTGTCTAACCTGCTGTGCTTTAACCAGCAACACATTTTCAACATAAATCCCGGCAGTGAACATCACCAAAGACAATCTAAACCACCACTCCTTGACATTCAATGTTGTTAACATCACTGAATCCCTCACTATCCACATCCTTGGGGTTACCATTGACCAGAAACTCAACTGGACTCACTGTGGCTTACAAGAGCAGATCAGAAGCTGGGAATACTGGGATTAACTCACCTTGTGATTCCCCAAAGCCTCTCCAATATTTGCAAGTCACAGGTTGGAGTGTGATGGATAAGTGCCTGAATGGCTGCACCTCCAATAAATGTCAATTATCCAGGACAAAGCAGTCCATTTGACTGGCACCACATCCATAAACTCCCACTACCTGCATCACTCAAGCTCGGTACCAATAGTGTTTACTATCTACAAGATGCACTGCAGAAATTCACCAAAGATCCTCACCTCCCAAACCCAAGACTACTATTAGGAGAAAGTGAGGACTGCAGATGCTGGAGATCAGAGCTGAAAATGTGTTGCTGGAAAAGCGCAACAGGTCAGACAGCATCCAAGGAGCAGGAGAATCGACGTTTTGGGCATGAGCCCTTCTTCAGGATTCCTAAAGAAGCCAAAACTACTATTATCAAGAAGGACAAGGGCTGCAGATACATGGGCACACCACCTGCAAGATCCAAGCCACTCGCCATCCTGATTTAGAAATATATCGCCGTTCTTTCACTGTCACTGGGTCAGAATTTTTTAATTCCCTTTCCGACAGCATTGTGGGTCAACACTTTTGTGATGGACTGCAGCATTTCAAGAAGGCAGCTCACTACCACCTTCCCAAGGGCAGCTAGAAATGGGCATAAATGCTGGCCAGCCAATTCACTCAATCCCATGAATGAATGAAAAAAAAACTCCTATTAAGCCATTTCCCTTTATTGATGTCACTGTTTAACTGGCTTGTTAAAAATACATTCAGGTAAGAACCTTTTGTTTTTAAACCATTATTCCCATTCGATTCTTATTTGCTTACTACTATTGTAGTCAAACTCCTTCATTCTCTGAATGTTTCTATCCAAATTGCTACAACAATGCCTTAACTTGTCTCTATATATTTTGAACTTTCCCTTCAGTTGAACCCTTTGCCCCCTGAGAAGTTTAATTGCCTATCCACAGCTTTGATTATATGATTTGCCTGGATGCTGATCCAAGACTAGTTAAAGGAAAGCCCATCATAACAGAACACCTCTCCATTTCCTCATCACTTTCTCCCACATGACTCTTTGAGCCACATATTTAATTCTTTAACATGAACAATAATTGGTGCATTGTTCAGGTAGTACAATGACAAGATTTGTTTTTTTGTCACGTGTACCTAAGTACAGTGAAAAGCTTATGTTTGCGAACAGTACAGGCAGATCATGGCAAGCAAGGACATATGATTGTAAGATCATAAGACATAGATAGGAGTGGAAGTAAGGCCTTTTGTCCCATCGAGTCCAATCCACCATTGAATCATGGCTGATGGGTGTTTCGATTCCACTTAGATCATAGGGTGAAAATAACTTGGACAGAGTGAAGTATACAAGTTACACCGCAGATGGGCCAATGGGCTGAGAAGTGGCAGATGGAGTTTAATTCAGATAAAAGCAAGGTGCTGCATTTTGGGAAAGCAAATCTTAGCAGGATATATACACTTAATGGTAAGGTCCTAGCGAGTGTTGCTGAACAAAAAGACCTTGGAGTGCAGGTCCATTGCTCCTTGAAAGTGGAGTCACAGGTAGATAGGATAGTGAAGAAGATGTTTGGTATGCTTTCCTTTATTGGTCAGAGTATTGAGTACAGGAGAAAGTGAGGACTGTAGATGCTGGAGTACCAGAGTTGAAAACTGTGGTGCTGGAAAAACACAGGGCAGGCAGCATCCGAGGAGCGGGAGAATTGACGTTTCAGGCATAAGCCCTTCTTCAGGAATGAGGCTGGTGTGCCAAACGGGCTGAGATAAAAGGTAGGGGGGAGGGAATTTGGGGGACAGGTGCTAGGAATACGATAGGTGGAAGGAGGTGAGGGTGAAGGTGATAGGCCGGAGAGGGGGTGGGGACGGAGAGGTCAGGAAGAAGATTGCAGGTCAAGAGGGCAGTGCTGAATCCGAGGGTTGGGACTGCAATAAGGTGGGGGGAGGGGACATGAGGAAGCTGGAGAAATCTACATTCATCACGTGTGGTTGGAGGGTTCCTAGGCGGAAGATGAGGTGCTCTTCCTCCAGGAGTCGTGTGGCCAGGATCTGGCAATGGGGGAGGCCAAGGACCTGCATGTCATTGGCGGAATGGGCGGGAGAGTTAAAGTGTTCAGCCACCGGGTGGTTGGGTTGGTTGGTGCGAGTGTCTCAGAGGTATTCCCTCAAATTTCAGGGAACACCTCTGGGACACCTGCATACAGTAATAGTTTCACTTCTTTCATGTGTAAATCATGTGTGATTTACACATGAAAGAAGTGAAACTATCACTGTATTCTAACAGATGAAAGGCTTAACAGACAATCAATTTTTCAATGTATAATTCCAGTTACATCACACTGCAAATTTTTGCTATAAATTCTGTGTTACGATGGAGCCCTCCACAATCATCTGATGAAGGAGTGTCGCTCCAAAAGCTAGTGTGCTTCCAATTAAACTGTTGGACTATAACCTGGCATTGTGTGATTTTTAACTTTATACGGTGTGTTAGCTTTTATTGGTAGAGAGTTTGAATTTTGGAGCCATGAGGTTATGAACCTGTTGGTGCGTGTGTTCAAGCTTCTGCTTCTGCCTGACTTAAAAGATTGTAGGAGTGCATTACCTGGATGGGAAGGCTCTTGGATGATGTTGGCAGCCTTACAATGGCAAAAAGAGGTGTAAATAGAGTCCATGGCTGGGAGGTTGGTTTCCATGATGGTACAGGCTGTGCACAGAACTTTCTGTAGTTTTTTACAGTCCTAGGCAAAGCAGTTGCCATACCAGGTCATCATGCACCCAGACATGCTTTCTGTGGTGCATCTGGTGAGGGTCCTTAAAGACATGCCAAATTTCCTGAGCTGCCTGAGGGAGAAGTGGCATTATTGTGCCTTCTTGATCATTGCAACTATGTGGAAATCCAGGACAGGTTGTTGGTTATTGTCACTCCTAGGAAGTTGATGCCATCAGTCCTCTCAACCTCCACTCTGTTGATGTAGATGGGGGTGTGTTCTCTTTTCTTTCTGAAGTCATTGATCAGTTCATTTGTTTTGCTGACATTAAGAGAGTGGTTGTTATCCCAGAATATAGAATGTAGAACTTAATAGCACAGGAACAGGCCCTTAGGCCCATGATGTTTTGCTGAACATGACGCCAAATTAAACTAATCCCTTCTGCCTTGTTTTGGATCCCTCCATTCCTTGCACATTCATGTGCTTATCTCAAAGCCCCTTAAACATCTCTATTGTTTCTTCCCCCACCACCACCCTGGCAGCACATTTCAGACTCGCACCACTCTGTATAAAAAAAACCTGCCCTCACATCTCCTTTGAACTTTCCCCTCTCACCTTAAATGCATGCCCCGTTGTCATAGACATTTCAACTCTGAGAAGAAGGATTCTGACATTTATCAAGTCTTCCCTCAGCCTCCGCTGCTGCAGCCTCACTAACCTCTCCTAATTGATCATATCCTGTAAGCCAGACAGCATCCTCCCCAAAGCTCTTCTGCACTCTCCCCAAAGCTTTCACATCCTTCCTGTCATGTGGTGCCCAGAATCGCCTGTAATACTTTAAGTGTGGCCTAGCCAAAGTCTTATAAAGCTGCAACATAACATATTGACTCTTTACTCAATTCCCCGACCAATAAAGGCAAGCCTGCCTTCTTTACCACCCACCTACTTTTGTGGCCACTTTCAAGTAGCTATGAACTTGAACCCCAAGTTTCTTCTGTACGTCAATGCTGCTCAGGATCTGGCCATTAACTGTCTACTTTTTCTGAGTTAAAAATCACACAACATCAGGTTATAGGCCAACAGATATATTTGGAGACACTAGCTGTCAAAGTGCTGCTTCTTGAAGCACACCAATTCTGAATCCACACGACCAAGTCACTGTGGGATCACATGCATCTTAATCCTCTGGATGAGCCGACCATGAGGGACCTTGTCATAGGCCTTATTAAAGTCCATGTAGACAACATCCATTGCTCAACCCTCATTGATCACTTCTGTCACCTCCTTGAAAAATTCAGTCAATTTAGTAAGACATGGCATGCCCTGAACAAAGCCTTGCTGACTGTTTCCCATTAGGCCACACTTTTCCAAATGCATGTGAATCCTATCTCTAAGAATTCTCTCTAATAGTTTCCCAACCACTGATGTGAGACTCACCAGTCTGTAGTTTGGGATTATCCCTATTTGCCTTCTGGAACAGATGAACAACATTAGCCAGTCTTCTGGCTCCTCTCCAGTAGCTGGCAAGGATACAACGATCTTGGTTAAAGCCTCAACAATCTCCTCTCTTGCCTCCCTCAATAACCCGGAGTAGATACCATCAGATCTTGGGGCTTATCTACCTACTATTCTTCAAGATATCCAACACCACTACTTTTTTGATCTCAAAATGTCTTGGTAATCCACTGTTTATTGTCCTTCACTAATTTAGAACAAAGCACTCCAGAAACAAATTTCAATCTTAGATCTACCTAAAGTTTGAATCTTTTATAATGATCTGTTATTGTGTTGTCAAATCTCCCACTCTCAATTCTATCCCTTCCCTCCCACTTCACAATAGCAACCCTAATCCCTGTACTTGCCCTTCTGCACCTTACCTGCCCATGTCACTGCATTCCTACATGTTCAACCCACTTGCCCATCCAAGCACTCCCTCCTTTTATACTATCACAGAGCTACCATTACAAAAGTGTAGTGTTCCCTGTCTGATACTGTAGCGTCCACAGTGCAGCTACTCAAACAGTGACCCTCTCCCAGACCCATACTCTCCCTACCTGGTACATCAACATACAGACTAGCCACCAAAGAATTCACTCCACCCAAAAATTCCTGAACACCATTAAAGACACCAAGATATAAGAGGATAAAATAATGGTCTCCTTTGACATTACAGTTCTTTTCACATTAATTAACATTGACCTGACCAAAGAAACACTGGCATCACTTATGAGGAAAACCAGGACCACAAACACCAGACAGCACCAACTTCATCAGCAAAGACAACATCCTCAAGCTAGTGGACCTCTGCCTCACCATCCACTTCACATTCAATAACAAAACCTACAAACAAGTCAATGGAACACCCATGGCATCACCAATATCAGAGCTCATAGCAGATGCAGTAATACAGAGAATTGAATAAGCTGCCCTCCCATCTACCCAACCCAAACTTTGGGTCCACTACATAGATGACACCTTTGTCATCACAAAATGGAACAAATTAGAGGAAACACAACACCATCAACAATATCCTGACAGGCATAAAATTCACAAAAGAGGAGGAGAATGACAGCCAGACTCCCATTCCTAAATGTGACAGTTGAATGTACAGTTAACAGAGAGCTTTAAACCAGTGTCTACAGAAAAGCAACAAACACAGACCAAATACTTAACTTCAGAAGCAATCATCCCAACACCCACAGAGTTGCATCAAGACATTACTTCAACAAGCTACATCACACTGCAGCACCCAAGAGCTACAAAAAGCAGAAGAAAAATATCTGTACAACGTTTTCAAGAAACCCAACAAACAGACACAACGCAACCAAAACTATAGCCACATTACATTACATCATAGACATTATCAGATATAACTTCCAGATCCCTTGGCATCATAGTAGCCCACAAATCTACCAACACACTTAAACAGCCATTAATTAACCTAAAGGTTCCATTAGATACTACCAGCAAATCTAATGTTATTGACAAGATACTAAACAAGAACTGTAAAAAACACTACATCCGAAAAACAAGCAGGAAACTTTCCATCAGGATACATGAATGCCAACTGGCCACCAAAAGACACGACCCATGCTTACTAGTTTCCATACATACAGAGAAAGAAAGGCACCACTTTTGACTGGGACAACACCCACAGGTGAAACAAAGACACGCACAAGAATTCTTAGATGCATGGCATTCTAACCAGAATTCCATCAATAAACACATTGATTTAGAATCCATCTAACGTCCCCTGAAGGAAAAGGAAGAACCGGAAATGACATCGCCCACCTTAAAAAGCCAAGACCTATAAAATAGATAGGAAGCAAATCAACACTTCACCAGAGACTCTCTCTGATCATGTGTGAAAAACGTCTGAAAACAGCCTTCAAGTTCAGCGAGCTAATTTACGTATCATCAACCTGAGCTACAAGTCTTCTCAAAAATTGCTAGTGGAGCACACTCTCTGGCCTGACCCTCCAATGGCACAATGCTCTCTCGGAAATAAAAACAATGCGCAGGAAAAACTGAGCAAGTCTGGCAGTAACTGAGGAGAGACGAAACAGTGTTAACATTTTCAGTTTAATATGACTTTTCTTCAGAACGTGCTCAGTACTGTCCTTCTGATAAGTTAGCACTCACTCAGTACTGTCCTCCAACAGCATACTGCCATTCCCTAGTATTGCCCAACTACTTTAATTTCTATTTATCAGTTATGGTTCATAATTAATTATTCTGTAATTATTATTCCTGTAGCTGTCCACATACCACCATGCTGTCCCAGATGATTCTTTCCCATGGATACGTTGGCATCAAACTGCTGATTTTGGTTATGCTCCAAACCCAAAGATGAAGAGAACATTCATGGCAGTCGCAATGGACCTGGGTGATGAGAAATCACCTTATGGCACGTAGGTACCAATGTTTAAAGATGTCGAGATAAAGATTCGTAAAATCAATCACACATTTGCATTCAAAGCCAGCTGTGAACAGTGGGCTGTAAATACTCTGAATATGGATCTTGCTTTTGCAAATGACAGGAGCAGAGGTTGGTGGGGATAAAACTATGTGGGAGTAATGGATGACGGCTGCAGACAAAGTGGAAAGTTTACCTGAACAGAGGGACGTAACATTAAGGGCCTTGCAAATGATAATGGTTACATAGCAGTCCGTCCTAAGAAAAAAATGTTGCTTTCACATAATGTACTGTCTTCAAAATTTTTAAGCGTATTTCATGATCAAACTTTTGAAAAAATACTTGTTAGTTATGCAAATGCATCGGCAATTTGTGCACAGCAAGTTTCCACTAAATGCAAATGAATCAGTGATAATGGAGTTTGCCAGGAGCCCAAGAGAACTTCTATCCATTCCTTTGAAGAGTGTTATGGAATCTTGCAGCTTGACTCCTCATTTGAACAATGTTGCACATAATAGTGCATTACTTAATTACTTGCTAACAAGTCTTGAGTGAGAGTGGAATCCACCACCTCTTAACTGTGTAGAATCTCAGCTGTGCCAAGTGTGCAAGTAAACATTTACTATATTTCAGCATTCATCCTCGATACAAACAAGATGTCGCATATAGATTGTACCTTGGTGCTCGAGCAGAGGCTTATGGAGAAACAGCAGTCGTTTTCCAGGGCCCATTTCCTAAGGATGTCCAGCTCAAGAACAGCACAGTATTGACCATCATCTACATGCAGGAGCTGACAGTGCTGGAGCTCAGTCGTGATATATTTGAGGTATGGCACAGTTACACCTGAACTGGAGCAGTTGATAGATTCCGCCCACAATTTTCAACTCACCCTCAAATTCACTTGCTGAAAATGTGTTGCTGGAAAAGCACAGCAGGTCAGGCAGCATCCAAAGAGCAGGAGAATCGACGTTTCGGGCCCGAAATGTCGATTCTTCTGCTTCTTGGATGCTGCCTGACCTGCTGCGCTTTTCCAGCAACACATTTTCCGCTCTGCTCTCCAGCATCCGCAGTCCTCACTTTCTCCTCAAATTCACTTGGTCCATCTAGGACACTCCTTCCCTTTTCTTGACCTCTCAATTCCCGTCTCCGGCAATAGTCTCCAGACAGACATTTACTATAAAACCATTAACTCCCATTGCTACACCTCCTTCCACCCTCTCGCTTGCAAGAACTCCATTCCTTTCTCCCAATTATTCCACCTCCACTTCGGAAAAGGAGACATTCCACTTCCACTCATCCCAGATGTCCACCTCTTTGGAACAACATGCCTTTCCCCCCCTCTGTCATGTAGACAGCCCTCCACTGCACCTCTTCCATTGTCTGCTGCATTGCTCTAAAACCGCCCTCCCAAATGCAAATAGACAGGGTCCCCCTTTTTCTCTCTGCCCACCCCACCAGTTTTCGCATCCAGTATCTCATCCTTAAACACTTGTGCCGATTTCAATTTGACTCCACCACCAAAAATATCTTCCCATCTCCACCCCTCTCTGCCTTCTGCAAGGACTGTTCCCTCCGCCAATTCTTGGTTCGCACCAATCTCCCCACCAATTTACTGCTATCTCCACCCCGAACCCTCAGTCAAAAGATGCAAAACCTGCTGGGCATACCATCCCCCCCCCTCAATCTCCATCCAAGTAAGACAGAGGTTCACCTGCCTTTCCTCCGACCTTGTTTATTGTATCCAGTGCTCCCGATGTTCTCTTCTTTACATTAGAGAGACCAAACATAAACTCAGGCCATATTTAGCCGAGCATCTCAGTTGCGCCCACAGAGGCCGATCGGTCCTCCCATCGGTGCTGTCTCTCTCATCTTGAATTGGAAAGATTAATCGATCTTGCTTCAAATTTCCACCCTGCCCTCTTTTGCACCTAGTCCATCTCTGACTCCTCCCTTCTGGTCCTCTGTTTCAATTTCTGAGAATAAGCTGGTCACCAATATCCACTATAAATCCACTGAATCCCACAGTTACCTTGGGTGTACATTCTCACCCTGCTTCCTGTAAAGACTCTGTTCCATTCTCCCACTTCCTTCATCTCTGTCACATCTGTTCCGGTGATGCTAACTTCAACAAGGGAGCCTCCGAAAGGTCCACCTTCGTCAAGCAGAGATTCCCCAGCACTGTCGTTGACAGGGTTCAACCAATTTCCCACACTTTGGCCCTCATTGCCCCTCTTTTCTCCCACAGCAGCAATTGGATTCCCCTTGTCCTTACTTACCATTCAAGCAGCATCCATATCCAAAGGATCATTAGCCACCATTTCTGCCACCTTCAGAGAGATGCCACTGCCAGACACGTGTTCACTTCCCTTCCCGTCTTCTCCTCTCGCAGGGACCTTTCCCACTGAGACACTCTGCTTTCACTCCTTACACCTCCCCACGATCCCACAGTATCTTCTCTTGCAACTGCAGAAGTTGTAACACTTGTCCATTTACTTCCTCCATTAGTATAAGTGAGACTGCAGATACTGGAGGATCCTGCTCTTCTGATGTTGCCTGACTTGCTGTGCTTTTCCAGCACCACTCTAATCTAGACTTCCTCCATTAGTATCCAAGAGCCCAAACATAGCTTCCAGGTGAAGTAGTGCTTTTCATACAATCTAGTCTACTACATTCACTTCTCACAATGTGGTCTCCTCTACATTGAGAAACGTAGCGTATACTGGGTGACCACTTCGCAGAACCTTTGTTCTACCTGCAGAAAAGACCCTGAGCTTCCAGTTACCTGGCCATAATCTCTCTCAGACTTACTGCAGTGCTCCAGTGAAGCTCTGCACAAGCTGAAAGAACATCACCTCAATTCCTGCTTGGGGATCCTTTCATCAGCTTTAGGTCTTGAACTCTCCCATGTCCTTACCCCTACTCCCACACACTAGGCCTTGTTATCGCGAAGTCTGTTATTACTCACAACCCATTGTTAGCCACTAACAGAGTTTAGATCAGAGTGGTGCTGGAAAAGCACAGTAGGTCAGGAGCAGGAAAATCTATGTTTTGGGCAAAAGCCCTTCATCAGGAACAGACCCCATTAATAGCTATTCACCCTTCAAGCCAGATCGTTATTCACTGCTTTGTCTGTCCAACTATTCTTCGCTATCTTTGGGCTCTATTCCCACTATCATTTAATCTTTACCCCCTCCTTTCACTCTGTCTTCTGCGTATAAACTGACATTTTCCTAGCTGCCATTAGTTCTGCGTTTTGGCTCACTGGACCCAAAACATTAACTCTGATTTCTCTCTACGGGTCTTTGCCAGCAATTTGCGTTTTTGATGCTGAAGGAGATAGTGTCATGACAGAAATATATTTCAACAAAAGGATAAATTGATGATGCTGGAAATCAGACATGAAAATAGAAAATGCTAGCATTTCTCAGCAGGTCAGGCAGCATTTGTGGAGTAACTGTTCATGCTTCAGGTCACGAATGACCTTTCGCTAGATCTGAAGAATGACAGGGATGAAATAGGTTTTGAGTCAGCAGAAGTATGAATGGGCAGGAAAAACAAGGGGAAGGTCTGTGATAAGGGAGTGTAATGAACAAAACATTTTGTGAAGTAAAAGCCATGTTGGTGGGTAATGGTTGTAATAAAGAAACAAGATATGTCCAGATGAGGTTGGAATGACAGAAATAACTGTCTAAATGCAACATGAGGCATTAAGAAATAAATGAAACAAGACTGAGCCAGCCAACAAGCAACATGTAGAACATGATGGAGGCAGATATTATGATTGTAAGATTATTTAACTCAGTGTTGAATCCAGAAGGCTGTACAATGCTGAATCAAGCAAGTTTGCGTTGAATCTCATTGAAGATTCAATTCACGGAAGTATTGTAATAAGTCAAGATCAGGGTGTGAGTCAAGTGAACAATTATAATGACAAATGATAGGAAGCTCCGCTAAGTGGTCTCACAATCTGTGTTGATTTCCCCTTTATAGAGGGGATCAGTGAATATACGGTGGCACAGTGGTTAGCACTGCTGCCTCACAGCGCCAGAGACCCGGGTTCAATTCCTGCCTCAGGCGACTGACTGTGTGGAGTTTGCACATTCTCTCCGTGTCTGCGTAGGTTTCCTCCGGGTTCTCCGGTTTCCTCCCACAGTCCAAAAATGTGCAGGTTAGATGAATTGGCCATGCTAAATTGCCCGTAGTGTTAGGTGAAGGGGAAAATGTAGGGGAATGGGTATGGGTGGGTTATGCTTCGGCGGGTCAGTGTGGATTTGTTGGGCCGAAGGGCCTGTTTCACACTGTAAGTAATCTAATCTAATCTAATACTAAACTGAAAAGAATACAAATAACTGGAAAGAGTGTTAGGCCTTGGCTAGTGAGATAGAGGAATTGAAAGTATTATAACCCTGTTATTGCCATTGGAAGGACATTGTTAGGTATGACTGAGGAATGGACCATGCAGTCTCGGGGAATGGTCCTTTGGAAATACTGGAAAGGGGGGCAGTGGAAGATGTGCTTTGTGACATTACACTGAAGCTGTCAAAAATGGCAGAGGATGATCAGTTGAAATCAGGCTGATGGGATGGGATGTAAGGACATAGAACAGTACAGTACAGGAACAGGCATTTCAGCCCATCATGCCTGCACCAAGCATAATACCATTCTAAACTAACCCTATTGCCTGCACGTGGTCTATATCCGTCTATTCTCTGCCAGTTTATGTATCTACCTAAAAGGACAAGAGTAACTCTGTCATGGTATTTGAAGGGATGGTAAGTTTCTTTGAGAGAAGTATATTTAATGGGCCAGGTCTTCCAATATCTGGAACAGTGAACACCTAATCTGTTAGTGCAAACAGGATCCTGCGGATGTCTTTACGTGTGCTAAGTGCCCAGGAGGTCAAAACCTCCAACAGGCTAATCTGCACAGTCCACAACTCTCCATGAGTACCTCTTACAGAGAGCTCAGGGTTGGGGACTTCAGCTAGATACACTTGACTTAACTCTAGGATTAGGGTTAACCCTCTCGAGTAACTCCATGATTAATAGTGTTACTCAACCTACCATCTCTCCCGTTCTCAATCAGATTATGATCTACTTGCCCATTCACCCGCTCATTCACACCCACTAACTAATCCAGATGCATTCTCACTCTACATACAAACACAAACACACACAACTTTGAAAACCTTCAAAATAATTAAAAACTTGTGAATGATGTTGCCCATCCCTAATTCCTTTCATTTCTTTTAGCTGGACCACTTCAGATCACAGTCATAGTCTTCCTTCCCTGGAAAAGAATCTCTGCCCTCAGATTTTCTTTGGGATGTCATTTTTGTAAAGTCAGAGCATGTCTGGTCAGTGGGGCACTGCAGGGCAATGTTGTCAATAAGGTCACATTTTGGGAAATCTGAGCATCCATTGTGAGAGAGAAACCACTATATCTTGGGATTGATTGCTTTGTACGCCCATAACCCACGGATGGAGGGGTTTCTCTGCCACAATGGATACTGGGTAAAGAACTTCCTATTCTCCAAATGTTGGTTATTTCCAAAATGTGCTGTTTTGCTTCTCTGAACAGAAACTACCTGACTTGATGAATATTTTCAGTATTTTCAGTTTTTGTTTCCCCATGGTAACTGCCCTACTCATCACAGCATTGATTTTTATTGTCAGATCAAGATCTGCAAATAAAATATTTGCTGTCCTACAAGTATCTTTTTGAAAACAAAATTACTCTAATTAGAATTGAAGTGATTCCATCCATCCACTTGATTTGCTTGTAAAAGGAGTAAGTTTCATAATTATACATGCATTGAGAGGAAGAGCTTATATTTCCACATCAGTTGTGAGGCAAAATAAATAAATCAACCATTGCGAGTATGCAGGCAGTATTCAAACCATTACCTTGTAGTTGCAGTGACTGACGTGTGGGTATATGGTTGTTGATTGACAGTTTAATGGATGTTGAGATTAATGCATAATTTATGAGAGGATATTTGCATTTTTCACTCTCTAGGTGTGTTGCTGTACAACATGGAATTTGTCTAGCTGTAAGTGGCTCTCTGTCCCCATTGTCGACCATTCTGTCAATACAATATCTTTATCTCTAAATCAGTGTCACCAGAAGGTGACTGGTATCCGTTATGCTTGGATGGAGTGGCCATGTGACCTGAAGAAGTGCCCTTTATACAGCAAAGATTCTAACTTACCTGCTCCAACATTCATGATACAACCAATCCACAATGGACCATTCTGAATGTCGCCTATCAAATCGTTGCTATAAAATAAATTTTAGGGATATTTAGACTGTTTAAAATATGACCAACTTTAGTGCCAGTCTAGATCTCCTTCCCATTGGGGTGATGCAAATCTGATATTTCATGTACTGAATTTGAAAGGTCAGTAGAAATTTTGAATCCAATGCGATCCTGTCAGACTTTAATATTAATACATTTTCTGCTTTTTCTAATGTGTGAAATAAATAATCTTAGAAGGGTACACAAGCTGGAACTATAGCATTGACTTTCCTGCATGATATGAATATTTTAAATTGAATAATAAACTTATACATGCAGTAATCTGCTCAGAGATCTAACAATATTGGGTCATTGATAAATCTATCAATAGCATGTCATGTTTGTATTTTAATTAAAAATTGAGTGAAACACTTATAGAATGTAAATTACAATCTTGGCTGTGATCAGTGAGTGTTTGCAATAATTTTAATAGGAACAATTTTAATGGGCAGTATGGTGGCTCAGTGGTTAGCACTGCTGCCTCACAGGATCAGGGACCCAGGTTCAATTCCAGCCTCGGGCGACTTTCTGTGTGGAGTTTGTGCATTCTCCCCGTGTCTGCGTGGGTTTCCTCCGGGTGCTCCAGTTTCTTCCCACAGTTCAAAGATGTGCAGGTCAGATGAATTGGTCATGCTAAATTGTCCATAGTGTTAGGTGCATTAGTCAGAGAGAAATGGGTCTGGGTGGGTTACTCTTCAGAAGGTCGGTGTGGACTTGTTGGCCGAAGGGCCTGTTTCCACACTGTAGGGAATCTAATCAAAAGCCTTAAATTATAAACTTGACAGAGTGTGACCTCACATACAGAACTCATGCTTCAAGAAGGAGTTCAAAGCAATGTCAGTTCACCAACTCATGAGTTAGCATAAGAAAGCAGTTTTAAAATCCTTTACTAATATTATCAAAGTGACAGGTTTCACATTAGAAGCTACCAGCCCAGTGTTGTAAGATCAGTTATAAAATGACCTAATGAGAAATAAAATGAAATTTTGGGCATTGTAGCTTCAACAACTTTTGGAATCCGAATTCTGATAATGCAGAGGATATGCTTAATATTACATGTGCTGAAATAGTTTGAACTTTACCTGTGTGTGTTTCCTGCATGTAGACTGGGTGGCTTGATGTACAAACTTCTTTACGGTACATCAGCATGGAAGGCACAGGAAAAATAATCAAAGTTATTCAAGAGATTATTCCTCCTTTCATTTAATTCTCAACTCCTCAGTATTGAAGCAGTATGTAACTGAATGCAGCAATGTCTGACAAACACTTGAATCTGGACTGATATTTGATAAGTGCCAGGTAAAGACTATCTATAGCCAGGAAGAATAAACTCCCCTGATATTCAACTCTGACTCCCCCTGTTGTACTTTAAAATTTCATCACCAACTTGACAGATCAACCAAATAAATACTTTGCAACAGGTCAGAGGCTAGGAATTCTGCAATAAATAATTCTCCATTCGATACAGAATTGACCCACTATCTACAACAGTCAGGAATATGATGGCACACTCTGCTTGAATGGTTGAGTGCAGCACTCAAAAAGTTTGAGTCATCTAAGACAAAGCAGTCTGTTTGACTCATCACATTACTTACTCTAAGTATGCATAAAAGGTGCATCATGGTTTCAGTGTCTGCAAGATGTACTAAGTTACCAAGGCTCCTTTGACAGCACCTTCCAAAATTGTGACCTGTCTCTCTTAGAAGCACAGGCAGCAGATGTTTTCTTGACTTCTGCAAGCCACAGACCTGGACTTGGGTCTATACTGCCGTTCCTTCACGGTCATTGAGTCAAAATCCTGAACTCCACCCTAACCACACAACGGGACAGTCTTCATCACATGGACTGCAGCCATTCAAGATGGTGACTCCGCATTTTGGCTGCAAAAGCATCATGTTCAGTTAAACTAAGTATTGGATGTTAGATGGAGATGATCGAGAAGTATGGTGCTGGAAAAGCACAGATATTTGTGGAGATATTTAGTAGTGTAGACATTTATAAAAGTTTCTTCACCCTCAAGGTGGAATCTATGAGGTATAGCCAAGAGTGCCATTGCATTCTTATTTAAATTGTACATATTATTATAAACATTTAGTTATCTAAATATGTTTTTTGAAACAAGCTTATGTTACAATGCAAAGTTCGAACACCCAGAAAAGCTCGCCTTGCCTCATAATCTGTTCAAATGTGAGTGAGTGACAGAGCAGTCCTAATTCCCACTATTTAAAGAAAAATAATAATTTATTTTCCTAATAAAACACTAAATGAAGCTATTAACAAACTGAACTCTTTCCCCTAACTGAACATAATCCTGTTAACATACTGTTCAAGTAGCACAATTTTAAACATTACATTAACTTAATCTCAAGTCCTCTTCTTTCTTTTTACAGCAAGTATGTTTTACAGGAAGAGGTACCTTTTATATAGAGTGTCTTCTAACTTTGAGCACAAGATTTTAGATGGGCAGTTAACTCTCTGGCTCTATGGCAGTTACTCTGCTGTTTGGGGGTAGTTGCTGTGTCCAATTTTCAAAATGCCCTCTCATTGTTCAAATGTTATCAAAACAATGAATTCAAACTCAATTGGGTTTTAGCATCCTGGTCATAATTTAAATTAACTGATTAAATTTGAATTGTTGTCAAAACAGCAACCAAAAACTCAGGTATCTATTTAACAGCTAATTGTTACATATAGTTCTGTTTCCAAAAGGGTGGCACGGTGGCACAGTGGTTAGCACTGCTGCCTCACAGCGCCAGGGGCCTGGGTTCAATTCCCGCCTCAGGCGACTGACTGTGTGGAGTTTGCACGTTCTCCCCGTGTCTGCGTGGGTTTCCTCCGGGTGCTCCAGTTTCCTCCCACAGTCACAAAGATGTGCGGGTCAGGTGAATTGGCCATGCTAAATTGCCCGTAGTGTTAAGTAAGGGGTAAATGTAGGGGTATGGGTGGGTGGCGCTTTGGCGGGTCGGTGTGGACTTGTTGGGCCGAAGGGCCTGTTTCCACACTGTAAGTAATCTAATCTAATATCTATTCTGGAATAGCCCATCTCCCAGCTGTTCTGCTCGGCCAGCTAAGCTGCATTTCAAATTCAAAAAAAACTCCCTCTTTTAAAGTGAACAAACCCACGTTTTTGACTTCATGACACTTACTTTGTAACAGCCCTTATAAATCATCAATTGTTTCAGATTGATGTATAGCAAAGTTCCCTCAAGGCTGGAATAACTCTATATTTATGAAGCTACCAAAAGAAAATGACTACACTTAACGATTGGGCAATAGACAGAGCTAGGATTCTAAGACATGAGGCCAAATATGGAATGACATAAGAAATTCCAAATGTTGAGAAAGAAATATAGAGGCTGACACTTCTCCCAATAGCATCAGATTATATTGTTAGTGTTAACTGCTTTAATCTGTTGATTATTAGGCTGTTCTTGTTCAAAAGAATTATACATTGCTTGTGAGTCAACTTGTTTAATTCTGACTGCTGTGTACTCTTTTAAATCAAAATTAATAAAACATGTATCTTGCATCCCAGAATGGATTGGTCTCTTTGGAACTCGTTTGGAACCAAGAACAAAGAAAGTACAGGCCTTTAGGCCCTCCAAGCCTACGCTGATCCAGATCCTGTATCTAAAACTGTCACCTATTTTTGAGGATCTATGTCCCTCTGCTCCCTGCCTATTCATGTGTCTGTCTAGATACTTCTTAAATGATGCTATCTTGCCGACCTCTACCACCTCTACTGGCACCGTGTTGCATGCCCCCACCACCCTTTGTGTAAAGAACTTTATATACAGATCTCCCTTAAATGTCTCCCCTCTCCCCTTGAACTCATGACCCCTCGTAATTGAGTCCCCCACTCTGAGAAAAAGCTTCCTGCTATTCAACTTGTCTATATTCCTCATGATTTTGAAGACTTAAATCAGGTTCTCCCTCAACCTTCGTCTTTCCAGTGGAAATAATTGTAATCTACTCAACCTGCCTTCAGAGCTAGCACCCTCCATCCCATACAACATCCTGGTGAACGTCCTCTGCACCCTCTCCAAAGCATCCATATCCTTCTGGTAATGTGGCAACCAGAACTATATTCTAAATGTGGCCAAGTCAAAATCTAATACAACTGCAACATAACCTACCAACTCTTGTACTCAATACCTGATTGATGAAGGAAGGCATGCCATCTGCCTTCTTGACCACTCTTATCAACCTGCGTTACCACCTTCAAGATACAATGGACCTGAATACCTAGATCTCTCTGTACATCAATTTTACCTAGGGCTTTTCCATTTACCAAATAGTTTGCTCTTGGATTGGATCTTCCAAAATGCATCATCTTGCATTTGTCCGGATTAAACTCCATCATCTGCCATTTCTCCACCCAACTCTCCAATCTATCTATATTCTGCTGTATTCTCAGACAGTCCCCATTCATTATCTGGTACTCCTCCAATCTTAGTGCCATCTGCAAACTTGCTAATCAGACCACCTATACCTTCCTCCAGATCATTTATGTATATTACAAACAACAGTGATCCCAGGACAGATTCCTGTGGAATACCACTGGTCAGAGTTTTCCATTTTGATAAACTCCCTTCCACTACTACTCTTTATCTCCTGCTGCCCAGCCAGTTCTCTATCCATCTAGCTAGTATAGCCTGGACCCCATGTGACTTCACCTTCTCCATCAGCCTACCTTATCTAACACTTTACTGGAATATGTTACACCTTTTTTATTTTCTCATAGCTGTACACGAGTCCCATTTAAGTATATATCCATTTCTTTTCTGAAGGTTACTGTTAGATTCATTTCCACTACCCTTTCAGTTGGAGCATTCCAGATCACAACACACAATACTCAACTCACCTCTGAATTTTTTTAAAATTAATGACCTCAGATCTGTGCCTTTTAGAAAGCTTTCACCCTACCATTTCTATTCATGATTTTGAACACTTCTGTTAAATGTTTGTGGCACTGTCAGTCACGTCTTGTCTCTGAGTCAGCACCTTCAGCTTCAAGTCTCAATCCAGGTCTTGATGACCAAGAAAGGTGCATTCATAATAAGGCCATGATGTGGAGATGCCGGTGTTGGATTGGGGTGGATAAAGTTAAAAATCACACAACACCAGTTTATAGCCCAACAGGTTTATTTGGAAGCAGTAGCTTTTGGAGCACTGGTCCTGCATCATGTAGCTGTGGAGCAGGGTCAAAAGACATAGAATATATATCACAGTGTCTTGCAACTGAAATAATATATTGAACAAACCTGGATTGCTGTTAAGTGTTTCAGCTTGTAGAATGGGTTGCATTTATTAATATATAAATCCCAGAACTTCTTTCAAGTCACATTCTCAAGACAACTTAGGATTTTATGTGTGCCTTTTGAACAAAATAGAATGTATGTGTAATTAGAATTCTGCAAATGCTAATTCACCCCATAGACTTATGTGGAGAGAGAGAGTGTGTATGGGGGAGAGTGTTGTGCTTGTAAGTGTGCATGCATGTCAGAGTGTGTGTTTGCGTGTGTTAATATGGACTAGGCCAGAATAATCAAAACATCTAAAGCAAGAAGCCCAGACCATAACTTTGCAATTTGTTACGGTTGACTGTACAGTGAAAATTATTCGGAGTAAGATAACTAGGATGACTGACACGTTTTAAAACAAAGATTTAACACAAAGAACAGAATAAAGAACTCCAACAGAACTCATTCTATCGAAATTTGACTTAATTATGCTGTTCCAGATTTACACAACAGTCCTAGTAAGCAAATGCCCTGAAAGACCAGTTAAAAAAAAGGAATAGGTGCTTACAGATTGAAGTTAGAAGGGCAGAAGGAGAGACAGAATTATCACACAGCTTACTGCTGAACTCCCAACTAGTTCTGAACTAAACTGCTAGAGAGCTGACCACTCCAATTTCATTATACAGGTCACTTCTAAAACATGACCACTTTAGCCTGAAGTCTCATCTGTTTACATATAAACAGAAAGGCATCTCAATACCCTTTAATCTCTGTACCAAATTAGTCATCTCTGAACCGGGAGTGGTTTACGACCCCTCTGAACAAAAACAAGGACACAGTATCCTTGAGAAAAGGAACAGCTTCTAGAAAAAAAGGGATCAGCTTTGTGACACCTCCCCCTTAAAAATATCAACTATCAATATCAAAAGATGGCTTGATTTTTTAAAACCCTTCAAAAACAAACTGGTTAGTATTCTAAAACACACATATACACTACCCTAAATGCACACTTCCAACCATTCATAACCATGTGCAAATTCAGGCTATGGTACAGCCGCCACCAAACGCCTCCATATATCATTCGCACCTCGATAACGCTTCGGCAAACATGTTGTCGTAACCTGCCACATGCACTACTGTCAAAATGAATGGTTGCAATAACAAGCTCCATTTAAACAGTCTGGCATTTTTGTCCTTAAATCTTTCCACAGGTATCAGTGGGTTGTGATCAGAGTATACGATTGTCTCAGGTGCATTGCTGGTAAGATAAATACTGAAATGTTGTAATGCCAACACCAAGCTTAAAGTCTCTTTCTGCACCGTTGAAAATTTCTGGTGATGAACGTTCAACTTCCTGGAAAAATACCCACTGGGTCTTTCTAACCCTCTCGTCATTCTCCTGCAGGAGCACCGTACCGACACCCACATCGCTGGCATCGAAAGCCACTTTGAAAGGCTTCATGTAATCCGATGTGGCTAATACTGGGGCAGTGGTTAACCCAGTTTTTAGGGTATCAAATGCCTTTTGACAGTCCGCTGTCCATTAAAACATCTTCCCCCTTTTTAACAATTCAATGAGTGGAGCAGCCACACTGCTAAAGTTCGGCACAAACTTTTGGTAAAATCCACTCAATCCCAGGAAGCATGGTACTGCATTTTTTTGTTGACGGTATGAGAAATTTCCCAATTACTTTCGTTTTTGCATCCTGTGGGGCCATTTGTCCACGTCCAATAACATGGCCCAGCAAAGTGACCCGGGCTTTGGCAAATTCACTTTTAGCTGGGTTTGCTACCAAGCCTGCCTTCCAAAACCGATTGAACAAGTCCAATAAATGCTGTAAATGTTCCTTCTACAAGTGACTAAAAATCATCAGGTCATCAATATACACCCCACAGTTGGGTAATCCAGCAATGACATGATTAGTTAGTCTCTGAAATGTGGCTGGAGCATTTTTCATACCAAATGGCAAGACTTTGAACTGATGTAGTCAGGAGTGTGGTGCTGGAAAAGCACAGCAGGTCAGGCAGCATCTTAGTAGCAGGAGAATTGACGTTTCCGGCATAAGCCCGTCATCAGGAATGAGGCTTGTCGGCCGGGGTGGGGGGGAGGGGGCTGAGAGATAAGTGGGAGGTGGGGTGGAACTAGAGGGAAGGTAGCTGAGAGTGCAATAGATAGATGATGGTGAGGGAGAAGGTGATAGGTCGGAGAGGAAGGTGGAGTGGATAGATGGGAAAGTTAATGGACAGGTCAATAGGGTGGTGCCGAGTTAGAGGCTGGGGACTAGAATAATGTGGGGGTGGGGGAATTGAGGAAACTGTTGAAATCCATGTTTATCCCATGTGGTTGCAGGGTCCCAAGGTGGAATATGAGGCGTTCTTCCTCTAGGCGTCGGGTGGTAATGGTTTGGTGGTGGAAGAGGCCCAGGACCTGCATGGCCTTGATGGAGCGGGAGGGGGAGTTTGAAGGGTTTGGCCATGGGATGGTGGGGTTGGTTAGAGCAGGTGTCCCAGAGATGTTAGCTGAAACGATCCGCAAGAAGGCTTCCTGTCACCCTGACATAGAGGAGACCATATCAGGTGCAAAAGATACAATAGATGATGTTGGTGGAGGTACAGGTAAATTTCTGTCGGATGTGGAAGAATCCTTTGGGGCCTTGGACGGAGGTGAGGGGAGTGGTGTGGGTGCAGGTTTTGCACTTTCTGACGTGGCAAGGGCAGGTGCTGGAAGTGGGGTTTGGGTTGGTGCAGGGGCGTGGACCTGATGCTGGGAGTGAGGTGTGGGCTGGTGGGGTGTGGCCTGGTGATGGGCGTGAGGAGTGGGATGTGGTACCAGTGGGGGGGGGGGGGGTCGGGGAAGTGGAGTGTGGGCTGGTGGAGGGATGCCAGGAGTGGGGTGTGGGCTGGTGAGGGGTCAGGGGAATGGGGTGTGGGCTGTTAGGATGCGGGGCTTGAGGAGTGGCATGTAGGTTGGTGTGGGGGCTTTGAACTCATACAGTCCATTTGGCGTCACGAAAGCTGAAATTGCCTTTGCTCTGACCGAGGTACTTGCCAATAGCCTCTGAGCAGGTCCACTTAGAAATATCAGTTGTCCCTATCAACATACCTTTTGAGCATTTTCACATGACACACTTGGTGAGATTTCTTCCTGTCTGGAGTCGTTATTAAGTAGTTCACCTCAATCAATTTCCTCCAGATTTGATAGGGCCCACTAAACATTGCTTTTAAAGGCTCACCTGTTATTGGAAGTAACACCAATACTTCCTGTTTCATTGTATGCTGATACTTTTAAATGTTATCTAGCCAACTCTGCAGCTCTATTTTCTTCATTCCCTAAAATTTGACACGTCGTCCAAATGGGCGGTCTCTGAATTCTGACTTATTAATTTCTCTTTAATAAATGTTAAAGGCCCTCTTACTTCTCAAAAATAAATTCAAAGGGACTGAATCCCCAATGTCCTTGGGGAGTTTTTGATACTGCTGTTGCGGAGGTTTTAAACTAATGTGGCAGGGGACTGGGAACCAGAAGAGAAAACAAGTAGACAGTGAGGTGGAGACTGCAGACTGAAAGAATCATGAAGATAGCATTAATAAAGGGAAGAGTAGGCAGAGAGCAGGTGAGCACAAAAGAACTGCGACCTGAAATGCATCTACAATAATGCAAGGAGTATATTGTGTAAGGCAGATGATCTTCGGACTTGGGTTGGTGCCTAGGAGTATGACATTATTGCAATCACAGAGACTTGGTTGAAGGAAGGGCATGATGATTGGGAACTGAATGTTGCAGGATATAGACGTTTCAGACAGGACAGGGAGGGAAGTAAAAGAGGGGGTGGAGTTGCATTGATGGTCAGAGATGATATTACAGCTGTGCTAAAGGACGACACGATGTCGGTCTTGGGTAGAGGCATTATGGGTGGAGCTGAGAAATAAGGGTGCAGTTACACTGTTGGGGCTGTATGTGAGGTAAAAGAATGTGAGGTGAGAATGTGAGGTAAAAGAACAAATAGGTAAATAGATTATGAATAGATGTAAAGGCAATAGGGTAGTGGTGATGGGAGATTTTAATTTTCCCAACATTGACTGGGATACACTTTGCGTGAGGTCTGGATGGAGTAGAATTTGTACGAAGCATGCAGGAGAGTTTCCTAGTGCAGTATGTTAATAGTCCGACGAGGGAAGGGGCCATATTGGACGTGGTACTGGGGAACGAGCCGGGACAAGTGGTAGAAGTTGCGGTGGGGGATTTCTTTAGGAACAGTGACCACAATTCTGTAAATTTTACAATACTCGTAGATAAAGAAGAAAGTGGTCCTAAGGGAAGAGTATTAAACTGGGCCAAGGCCAATTATATCAAAATTAGGCAGGAGCTGGGAAATGTGGATTGGAAGGGAAGTCCACATTTGAGATGTGGGAGGTTTTAAAGATAGGTTAACGGCAGTGCAGGATAGGCATGTCCCGTTGAAGGCAAAGGATAGGAAGGGCAAGATTCATGAACCATGGATGACAGAAGAAATTATACGACTAGCCATGAGGAAAAGGGAAGCGTACATAAGGTCTAGGCAGCTGAGGACAGAACGGGCCCTGGAGGAATATCGGAAGAGTAGGACAAGTCTTAAACAAGGAATCAAGTGGGCTAAAAGGGGTAATAAAATAGCTTTAGCGAGCAGAATTAAGGAAAATCCCAAAGCATTTTATCTTTACATAAGGAGCCAGTGGGTAACTAGAGAAAGGATTGGTCCACTGAAAGATAATGAAGGAAGGCTGTGTGACGAACCTGAGAGAATGGGTGAGATTCTGAATGATTACTCTGCATCAGTATTCACTGAGGAGAGGAACATGCTGAATCTTGAGATTAGAGATAGAAGTTTGATTAGTCTGGTTCACATTGGCATGAATGGGGAAGATGTGTTGGGTATGCTAGAGGTTATTAAATTGGACAAATCCCCAGGACCAGATGGGATCTATCCCAGGTTGCTGAGGGAGGCGAGAGAGGAAATAGCTGGGGCCCTGACAGATATCTTTGTGGCATTCGTAAATGCAGGTGAGGTGCCAGAGCACTGGAAGGTTGCTCATGTTGTCCCCCTATACAAGAAGGGTAGTAGGGATATTCCGGGTAACTACAGACCAGTGAGCATGATGTCGGTGGTGGGGAAGTTGCTGGAGAGGGTACTGAGGGATAGGATCTATTTATATTTGGAAAGGAATGAACTTATTGGTGATGGGCAATATGGTTTTGTGCGGGAGAGATCGTGCCTTACCAACTTGATAGAGTTCTTTGAGGAAGTGACCAAGTTGTTAGATGAAAGAAGGGCTGTTGATGTCATATACATGGACTTTAGTAAGACGTTTGATAAGGTTCCCCATTGTAGACTAATCGAGAAAGTGAAGTCATATGGTGTTCTAGCTAGGTCGATAAAGAACAGGTTGAGCAACAGGAGACCGAGAGTAGTAGTTGAAGGGGGTTTCTTGAAATGGAGAAAGGTGACCAGTGGTGTTCCACAGGGGTCAATATTGGAGCCACTGTTGTTTGTAATATACATAAATGATCTAGAAGAGGACACTGTTGGTATGATCAACAAGTTTGCAGATGACACAAAGATTGATGGAGTGGCAGAAAGCATAAGGGACTGTCAGAGAATACAGGAGGATATACATAGACTGGAGAGTTGGGCGGAAAAGTGGCAGATGGATTTCAATCCAGACAAATGTGAGGTGATGCAGTTAGGCAAGTCTAATTCTAAAGTGAATTATATAGTACACAGAAGAGCCTTTGGAAAAGTTGATGGGCAGAGAGATCTGGGAGTGCAGGTACATTGTACCCTGAAGGTTGCTGCACAGGTGGATAGAGTGGTCAAGAAAGCATATAGTATGCTTGCCTTCATTGGATGGGGTATTGAGTATAAGAGCTGGCAAGTCATGTTAAAATTTACAAGACATTGGTTCGGCCGCATTTAGACTACTGTGTACAGTTCTGGGTGCCACATTACCAAAAGGATGTGGATGCTTTGGAGAGGATGCAGAGAAGGTTTAGGAGGATGTGGCCTGGTATGGAAGGTGTTAGCTATGAAGAGAGGTTGAGTAGGTTAGGTTTGTTTTCACTAGAAAAAAGGAGATGAGCGGGGGGGGGGGGCGACCTGATTGAGGTTTACAAAATCATGAAGGGTATAGACAGGGTGGATAGAGACAAGCTTTTGCCCAGGGTGAAAAATTCAATAACCAGAGGTCATGCTTTCAAAGTGAGAGGTGGAAAGTTTAAGGGGGATATACGTGGTAAGTACTTCACACAGAGGGTGGTGGGCATTTGGAACACGTTGTTCCTGGGCTGTAAAGTTTCTTTGTTCTGTTCTTTGGATTTAGTTGATTCATTTGGTGTGAACTCTCTTATCTCAATCATCTGGATAGTCCTCTCCATAAGCCCACAACATGGTCTTTAGTGATTGATGCCATCTCTCTAGTGTTCCCTGTGATTCCAGATGGTATGCAGTAGATTTGAATTGCTTTATTCCCAAGATATCCATAACCTCCTTGAATAATTTGGATGTGAAGTTTGATCCATGATCTGACTGGTGGTCCATATCTAGTTAAAAAAAATTAAGTAATTCTTCTAAAATCCTTTTTGGTGTAATGTTGCACAATGGGATTGCCTCTGGAAATCTAGTCGACACATCCATTATTGTTAATAAATACTTATTCCCACTTCTTGCTTGAGATAGGGGACCTACACAATCATTCAAGATCTTATGAAAGATTCCTCAAATGCTGGAATAGGTATTAAAGATATATATTTTATTACTACCTGTGGTTTTCAGATTAGCTGGCATGTATGACACATCTGTTAAAATTCAGCTACATCCTTGTGTCATCCAGGCCAGTAAAAATGTCTTTGTATTTTAGTCTGTGTTTTCCTCACTCCTAAATGACCTCCAAGTGGTAGCACATGCAACACTCACAGCATCTCCTTCCTATACCCTACTGGCAAACAGTTTGATGTAACACTGCCCATTTCTTATCTGCTTGAGTGTGTGATGGCCTTAATTGCCTCATTAAGACATCATTTGTTAAGTAATAACACACATTTTGATATAACTATTTTAAGTTCTAATCTTTCTGCTGTAACTCGAACAGCTTAGCAGAGCTAAAATACTTGCATGTTTACCTATTTGCTCCTTTTCTGTCCCAGTTATCTGGTCAAAAAAAGTCTCGGATAAAGCTATGCCTTATCTGTGCCCCTTGATCTCTCTTGCTTCAACTTTTCCTCTGTGATCTTGCGATCATACAACCAGAGAAAATTCCTGAATAAAGATCGTTCCTTTCTTCAGTTGCCTGCATCTCCACTGGCTTTTCAAACAGAATAGGCAGCACACCTACTGGTGAATCAGCTATATCATTTGCAAGGACAAAATGTATTCCTGGAGCTGAGAGTTCGTCCAGTACTCCTACCACAAATTCTCCACTGTTCTCTGGACTCTCTAGCCTCACTTTACATAATTGAGTGCTTTTTGTCTCACCATGAATTTCTGTTACCAGTACCTTTTCTGACAATAGGAGTACATATCTCTTCATCCTTCGGCATTACAGACTGAGAGGATCTTGTGTCCCTTCTTTACCTGCTATTCCTGGTCTATGTGAATAAACTTTACGCGTGCATTAAGCAAATCTGATATTTCCTCCGTAACCAACCTCTGACCATCTTGTACATTCTGATGCAGTGGTCTAACATCCCTTGTGCTTTTTACTACTAGTCCAACAAAACTCCCAGGCTTGTCTGGTTTTTCTCCATCTGGCTTTCTCCTAGCCCACCAACACTGTGATTTCGTGTGGCCATTTTATTACAATGAAAACACCGGAGCTTTTTAACTTCTGTGTCCCCCTCAAGAGTTTCATTTTTACCCTGTGGTAAGTTCTCCTTATGATCTTCACTGAGATCTAACTTTCCCTATCCACATGAAGATTTTTCTTTGCCCCAGTTTCTATCCCTCATGGACTGAAAGTGATTCTGGAAGCCAAACCATGTTTTATGGACTAGCTCATAATCCTCAGCTGCTAACCTTGCTGTTTTAACTCTGCTCTTCCACATGAGTTCAGGCAGTGAATTTTTGAATTCCTCCAAAATAATTACCTCTCTAAGGGCATCATAGGTTTGTTTGATTCTTAAAGCTCTTATCCATCTCTCGAAATTACTCTGATCCTTTCAAACTCACTGTAGGTTTGACCTGGATCTCTCCTTAGATTACTGAAATGTTGTCTATAGGCTTCTGGCATAAGCTCATATGCACTTAAAATGGCTTTTTCACCTCCTCATACTCCCCACATACCTCCTCTGATAGACCTTACTAGCCCTACTGACAAGTTTTGTTTAGATCAACAAAACCCACATTACCACTAGCCACTGCATTTGTTTAGCCACCTTTTCAAATGAAATGAAAAAGGCTTCCACATCCTTCTCAACAAATTTAGGCAATGCATGAAAATACTTAAGCAGTTTCTCACTAGGCTTCTGACTACCAGGGTCTTGCTCCTCCTCACTCTCTTCCTCACTAAGCCTACCTCAGCCTTTATCTCCAGCCTTTTAAGCTGACTTTCCTTTTTAGGTGTCAGTTTTTGAAGTTCAAAAGCTCTCTTTTTCTTTCTCTTCTGCTGCTCTCTCTTTTTCTCTCTGTTCTGTTGCTCTTCATTTTCTCTCTTCCGCTTTATATCGTAACTCAAACTGTTTCATTTCTGCTGCCCTTTCCATATCTCTCACCTCCAACTTAAGCTGCTCCATTTGCAATCAAATTCCTGCCATTTCTAGAGATTCTGATGATTTCTCCAGCAAGTTTAAATGCTGAACTACTTCTGTAATTATCTCTGCTTTCCTCACAGAAGTGGCAGGTCCAATTCCAGCTTGGTCTTATTCACCTTTTGCAAAACTTCCAAAATCACTGCATCCACATCCAGAAAACTTTTGGCGACTGAAAGAATCATTACTATCCCAAGCTTTGTCTACCCAACCAAACCAACACCTGAAATAAAGACACTAGCACCTACCACTCGCTGTTTAATATCCCACAAAGTGCCCCCAGTTTGTTATGGATCCAGCCGAACCACTCAAAACATTCTTAAGCAGGCAGCCCAGACCATAACTTTGCAGTTTGTTTCAGTAAGCGTACAGTGAAAATTACCTGGAGTAAGGCAGCTAGGATGTCTACCAGATTTTAAAACAGACAAAAATATATTCACAGAATTACACAATTGAACACAAAGAACAGAATAAAGAACCCCTACAGAACTCAGATTATTCAAACTAAACTTAATTATACTGTTCCGGATATACACAACATTCCCAATAAGCAACCCCCACTTAAAGACTAGTTTAAAAAAATGGAACAGAAGCTTACAAGTTGAAGTTAGAAGGGCAGAAGGAGAGAGAGAGTTTCCAAACAGCTCACTGTTAAACCCCCAACCAGCTCTGAACTGAACTGCTAGAGAGCTGACTGCTCCCCTTTCATTATACAGGTCACTCCTAAATTATGACCACTTTGGCCTGAAGTCTCATCTGTTAACATATAAACAAAAAGGCGTCTCAATACCCCCAACACAAAGCATGATAATGAAGATGGCAATGCATACTTTCTATAACGGAGACTGATTATACATTTTCTAGAACAGAGATCCAAGTGGTACACATGTTCTGTAATATAAACTGTGATATTCATGTTCTGAGATTGAGATACTGATGTACACTTCCGTAATGCAGGTTGTGACAGATATGATTGAAACTGAAGATGCTAAAAAAAAGTTCAATATTGAATTATCTGATGCATAGTTCTGTAATATAACATATAATGTAAACAATTTAGAAAACATAAGATCCATACCTTCTATGATGAGGAAGGAGATATAATACAGACAATGAAATACATGTTTTATAAAGTACCCTGGCACTGAAACTCTCTAAATGTTGCTGGTATTCATTGTCCACTGCACAATCCTGAGTGGGGATCCATTGCGATTAGTCATGTCTTCCGCTATTCTTGTTACTTTACTGATGGATTCCAGTTTTTTATTTAAGGGGTTTCAGTACATTCACAATGGCTTCTTCTTCAGCCCAAACACTCCGATCATCAGAATGATTTCAATACATGCTGGAAGAGCACTAAAAGACAAGCAGAACCACTATATTATATCACAGTAAAAATTCTTCAACGTACAAACATTTTATGTTACACAATCTAGACAAAAACACGAGAGTTATCAATGAGAAGCTTATGTCTCTGTGCACTAATGCAGCAATACCAAGTCATGATTCTGTTGTCAAAGAAGTTCCCTGTACCTTGTGCACCATTGAGTTAGTACAGGGTCGACAATAAGGTGTTAGCACACATGTGTACACAGTGCTGATTATTTGGGTAGGCTTTCGCGTTGGGTGTCCTCAATGCTGTGATTGATGTGTGTTAGTTCACCTAGATCAAGATCCATGTGCTTAGGCATACCCAGCAATGTGTCAGGTGTGATCTGGTACAATATAAGAAATATTTCGATATAAAAAGTGTTTTTCATAACTTCAGTACCTCAAAGTGGTTAACAGCTAATGAAATTGATTGAAGGCTAAATATTAGCCAGATGACCAGATCTCCCTTGCTGTTCCATCAAATCATGCCAAAGGACTTTTAGGAGCAGATGGGACCTCAGTTTACTGTATAATCTGAAACACTGCACTCCCTCTCAGAGTGCAAACTTTATTTTGTGCCAAAATGTTGATAACATTAAGCATGACTGTTGGGCATGGGAGCAAGCTCAGCGTGGTGAAGAGTGTATAATTTATAACATACTATCCTTTATTGGAATTTCAATTTCAAAATAGAGACAGATGAGTGTTGGTTACTTCAGAGAAGGGTTTGCTTTAACAAAAAAAAATCTGAATCCTTCTGGAACAGTGACTAAATTCAGCTCTGTATGTGGGCAGAAGAGTACAGGGATGGAGAAAGGAAGATCAGTGTGTGTTACAAAGGACGTAGAACTAGGAGTAGGCTATTCAGCCCTTCTAGTTTTCTCTGCTGTGTTGTACAAAGAACAGAGAAAATTTACAGCCCAGGAACAGGTCCTTCGACCCTCCAAGCCTGAGCCAATCCAAATCCACTGTCTAAACCTGTCGCCCAATTACTAAGCATCTGTATCCCTCTGCTCCCCAGCGACTCATGCATCTGACCAAACACATCTTAAATGAATCTACCATGCCTGCCTCTACTACCTCTGCTGGCAACACGCTCTAGGCACTTACCACCCTCTGTATAAAGTACTTGCCATGTGCATCCTCCTTAAACATTTCACCTTGCACCTTGAATGTGTGACATCTCATTATTATATTTTTTTAGATTACTTACAGTGTGGGAACAGGCCCTTCAGCCCAACAAGTCCACACCGACACCCAGACCTATTCCCCTACACCTAACACTACGGGCAATTTAGCATGGCCAATTCACCTAACCTGCACATTTTTGGACTGTGGGAGGAAACCGGAGCACCCGGAGGAAACTCATGCAGACACAGGGAGAACATGCAAACTCCACACAGTCAGTCGCCTGAGGCGGTAATTGAATCCAGGTCTCTGGACTTGTGAGGCAGCAGTGCTAACCACTGTACCACCATGCCGCCCATTAATTATTGAATCCCTCACCCTGGGAAAAAGCTCATCTCTACCCACCCTGTCTATACCCTTTATAATTTTGTAGACCTCAATCAGGTCCCCCCTCAATCTCCTTTTTTCTAATGAAAACAATCCTAACCTACTCAACCTTTCTTCATAGCTGGCACCTTCCATACCAGGCAACATCCTCGTAAGCCTTCTCTGCACACTGTCCAAAGCGTTCATATCCTTTTGGTAATGTGGCGACCAGAACTGTACACAGTATTCTAAATGCGGCCCAATCAATGTCTTGTACAATTTTAACATGACCTGCAGCTCTGATACTTAATATCCTTCTATCCACCTAAGCAGCAACCATCAGGGTACAATGGACCTGAACTCCCAGATCTCTCTGCCCATCAACTTTTCCCAAGGCTCTTCTGTGTACTATATAATTCACTTTAGAATTAGACTTCCCAAAATGTATCACCTCATATTTGCCTGGATTGAACTCCATCTACCACTTCTCCGCCCAGCCCTCCAGTCCATCTATATTCTCCTGCATTCTTTGACAGTCCCTTATGCTTTCTGCTATTCCAACAGTCTTTGTGTCATGTGCAAACTTGCTGATCATACCAACAATGCCCTCTTCTAGAACAACAGTGGCCCCGATACTGATCCCTGTGGAACACCACTCCTTTTCTCCATTTTGAGAAACTCCCTTCTCTGTCTCCTGTTGCTCAACCAGTTCTTTATCCACTTAGTTTGTCTTTGTAGTTTTTGATCTGGAGAGGAAAGCTGCTGATAATTCTGCCATCAAACCATATTCTGTGTGAATGAAAGAAGAGGCATTATTATGAATGGTTCTGTGTCAATACCTGGGTCTATTTTGAGCTTGTGCCCTGCAGGTTAATGTGTCTATCTATATGGGTACTCCTGACTAGCTGCTTCTAGATTTATCATGATTGGACTTTTAGACTGGTGGTGAGCCTACAGCAGCTTAGGTGAGTGCGATATGTATTCATTTTTGATTTTTATCTCTGAACTGGTAATGATTCCAATTATATTTATTGCCATATATCCATCTTGCAGACAATTAATATAGGACAGAAATTAAATGAAAATGAATCATTGATACCTGCAGAAGCTAAAGATATACCAGTAGGTCCAACACTCCCATTTCTCAAAGACAAAAAAGGAAAGACAGATGCAAGCACTGCAATGTGCTGCAACAGCTGAAGCACAACTCAGGAAAAAAATTAATACAGAGACTGTAGCAGACAGAACCAAGACAGGCAGACACAGAACAGTCTTACTTTCATTCTAATCCACTTCCTAAATGTGTGGAGACATTATTGCACAAATGCATCTTCATTCTCCTGAATGATAATCATTCCTCATATCCTATCCTTCAAAGAAAACTCTGCCAAATGGTTGTTGTAATGATACTGCTGCACATTCTGCCCTATCCTTTTCACACTTTATCCCTACAACCTCAGACTTTCGAATCTATAATTCACGTGATGGTGTGAAGAAAAGCAGTTAAATGCCTTTTTAGCTCTTTAAATGCATTACCTTCTGGTTGTGAAGGCAACACTATCTTTTTAAGTTTTGAAAATTCCAAGACTGAAGGAGGAGGGATAAACTTACACGACACAAAAGCAAGTCTTAACAAATTCAGTCAGATGACAAAAGTGATGAAGAAAGATTTGGTCTTAGAAGATCTTGAAGTAGAAACGGTATTCTGGAAATTAGGACTAACAAATGTCACAAAACAACTCAGAGTAATTTCTGCTTTCTCCTCAAATCCCTTGATGTCTTCAAAATCAAACAATTTATCTTTTTCTTAAAACATATTCAGTGATTGGCCTCCCTAGCCTTTTGTAGTAGAAATTCACAATCTCAGTCTTAAATGGTCTACCCTGTATCATGAGACTAATTCCCTTATTCTAGACTCTCCTTACCAAGGGGAACATCCTCCCTGCATCTAGTTAATCTAGCCCTGTTAGAATTTTATGTTTCAATCAGATCCCTCTCACCTCACTGTACTGTCTAGTCCAATCAATATCTTTATTGCAAAGTCCTGCCAATCCCAGTATCAGCCTAGTGAACGTTCACTCTAGGCAAGTATATCTTTTCTTAGGTAGGGAGAGCAAAACTGCACACAATACTCAAGCCTTACAGTAAGACATCCCTACATTTATGAACTTGAGTCCTCTGCAATGAAGGCCAACATATCATTTGTCTTTTTAATTGATTCTTGTACCTACCAGACTATTTTCATTGACTGGTGTACAAGAATACCCAGATCCCTTTGTACATCCACATTTCCTAACTTATTATCATTTAAATCACACTCTGCCTTTCTATTTTTCACAATGGACTTCACATTTAGCCATATTATATTTCATCTGCCATGTGTTTGTTCAACTGGCCTAAAATACCTTGAAGACACCTAGAATTCTCACAATTCATAGACCCACCTAGTTTTGTATCATCAGCAGTACTGAAAATCTTGCATTTGGTTCCCTCATTGAGATCATTTACATGTATCATGAATAACTGTCCGCCATTTGTTTACTTCCATTCTTGTTTCTTGTTTGTCAAGCAATTTTTGAGACATGGCAGTACGTAGCCATAATGCCATATGCTTCAAATTTGCCCACTAGCCTGTTATGATGGACCTTTACAAAAAAGGCCTCAAGTTAAAAATATAGTTACATGTGGAGTTCAAAACCATCTGACCTGGCCAAGATGCTAAGTTTTGAGTAACTGCATTAAAGAAAAACAGATACAAACCTCGCTAAAGTATTATTGATACTGGGAATCAGGAAGAAGAAAAAGAAAAGGTGGGGGGTTGGGGGGAACTGAGTTCAGAGTTTAATTGACTTGAGACCCCTTTAAAAAGGTGGCCAAGACCCATTGTAGGATTCTCAACAGCATTCCCAGGCTTTATGAATTTCACCAAGGCATTTCAAAAGTGTGGAGTAGTGCCGGTCATGAGGTGACACCCTGACCTGGCCAATTAAACTGCAGCAATTGGAACTGTGTGTATTTATGCACAACTTTTATAGTTTCAGGCCAGTTTTTAAAAAGTCATGATTCAGGGCACAACAGAGATATCATAAATGCACTGTCCATGTCTTTTGAAAAGAAAGTTCGAACTTCCTCCTTACCTCAGTATAACACCCCTTCAATTCCATGCCCATTCATTCACTATATATCATCAAATCCTATGACAGTTGTATATGTAATCAAATGCTTCAAAAAAAGGAATATTTTATAACTTCACTATCTTATAAAAACTTTTTTTGTTAAAAACCTCCATTCACGACAGACCAATAAATCTTTCAAACATTCTTGATCTTTTAAAGCTTTCACAACTGATGCCACCAAGCAAATGAAATGACTTTAATGTATGCAAATAAATATTCTGAATTTGATAAAGATCAAAAAATTGGAGCCCACAATCTATCTGTGGGTCAGGCATTTCAAGATAGTAATGGTTGCCCAAGCTCTTTGCTGAGGGTCAAGGAGTGGCAGATAGAGTTTTAATTTAGATAACTGCGAAGTGTTGCATTTTGGTAAGAAAAATTAAGGGAAGGACATACACAGTTAATGGTAGGGCTCTGGGGAGTATTGTCTAACAGAGAAACCTAGGGGTTCAGGTACATAGTTCCTTTAAAGTGGCATCACAGTAAGACAGGGCGATGAAGAAGGCATTTTGTATGTGTGCCTTTATTGTTCAGAGCATTGAGTATAGGAGGTGGGATGTTGTAGCTATATAGGATGTTGATGGGACTGTGTACAGTTCTATTGCCCTGTTTTAGGAATGACATTGTTAAGTTAGAGAGGGTGCAGAAAAGATTTATATGGATGGGCAGGATGGTGGCTCAGTGGTTAGCACTTCTGCTTCTCAGTGCCATGGTCCCAGGTTTGATTCCAGCTTTGGGTGACTATCTTTGTGGAGTTTGTAAGTTCTCTCCAAATCTGTGTGGGTTTCTGCTGGGTGCTCCAGTTTCTTCCCACAGTCCAAACACATGCAGGTTAGGTGGATTTGCCATGCTAAATTGCCCTGTATTGACCACAGAGGCGCAAGCTAGGTATGGGCTTACAGGGGGAATGGGTCTGGGTGAAATGCTCTTCATAGGGCTCGTGCAGAGTTGATAGGCCACATGGTCACTATTTGCACTGTAGGGATTCTATATGTAGCCGGGACTGGGGTGTTTTAAGATATAGGAAGAAGCTGGATAGGCTGGGATCTATTTTCCCTGGAGCGTAGAAGGCTGAGAGGTGGAGTTACAGAGGTTTATAAAATCATCAGGGGCTAGATAAGTTGAATAGCAAAGTTCTTATTCTTATAGTAGGCAAGTTCAAAACTAGAGAGCATAGCTTTAAGGTGAGTCGGAAAGATTTTAAAGTGACCCAAGGGGCAACTTCTTCACACAGAGGGTGGTGTGCATATGGAATGAACAGCCCAAGAAATTGTAAATGCAGGCACAGTTACAACATTTAAAAGACATTTCAACAGGGACACGATTAGGAAAGGTTCTGAAGGATATGGGCCAAATGCAGGAAAATAGGACTAGTTTAGTTTGGAAACATGATCTGCTTGGATACGCTTGGCCGAAGTTAACTTGGTCCATATTGTATGACTCGACAGTGTGGTGCTGGAAAAGCACGGCCGGTCAGGCAGCATCTGAAGAGCAGGTGAATTGACACGTCGGTGTATGCCCTTCATCAGGTATGAAGCTTGTGGGCCGGGGGTGCTGAGAGATAAATGGGAGGGGATGGGGCTGGTGGGAAGGTAGCTGAGAAGGTAGATGAAGGTGAGGGAGAAGGTGATAGGTCAAAGAGGAGACTGGAGCAGATAGATGGGAAAGGCGACGGAAAGGTCAAGACGACAGTGCCAAGTTTGAGGTTGGGAAGAGGATAATGTGGGGGAGGGGAACTGAGGAAACTGGTGAAATCCATATTAATCCTATGTGGTTGCAGGGTCCCAAGGCGGAAGATGGGGCATTCTACCTCCACGTGTCAGGTGGTTAGGGTTTGTCGATGGAAGAGGCCCAGGACCTGCATGTCCGTGTTGGAGTGGGAGGGGGAGTTGAAGTGTTCAGCCACAGCGCAGTGGGGTTTGTTGGTGCGGGTGTCCCAGAGATGTTCCCTAAAATGATCCACAAGCTAGTGACCAGTCTCCCCAATATGGAGGAGACCACATGGGGTATAATGATACAATAGATGACATTGGTGGAAGTGCAGGTAAATTTCTGTAGGATTTGGAAGGATCCTTTGGGGCCTTGGAAGGAGGTGAGGAAGTGGAGGTGTGGGCATAGGTTTTGCACTTGATGTTTAGTCTTGAAGACTGTAAAGTGCCCAAGGAGATAATGATGAGGTGTTATTCCTCCAGCTTGCATTTCATTGGAGTATTACAACAGGCTGAAACTGAAATGTTGGCATATGGTATGTTGAAGTGCAGGCAACTGGAAGCTAGGGGTCATTTTTACACAGAAGTGTTGCACAAAGCAGTTGCCCAGTCTGTGTTTGGCTCCCCAATGCAGAGGAGACCACATTGTGAACGGTGGATACTGTAGGATAGATTGAATGAATTGCAGGTAAATCGCTACTTCACCTGGACAATGTGTTTTGGGCCTTGGAAAGTGAGTGATGGAGGAGGCAAATGGGCAGGTGTTGTACCTTCTGCTTGAATGCATGGGTAGGTGCCATGGGGGAGCAAGGTGGTATTAGGAATGGAGAGGAGTGGACCAGGGTGTCCCAAAGTAATGATCCCTATGGAATGCTGTGAAATATGTGTCTCATCTTGGCATCTCACCAGAGATGGTCAAAATAGTGGCTTAAATATCCTTTGGATGGGAAGGCTCATGGAGTGGAAAGTGAGGACAAGGGAAGCATTTCATTGTTGTCGCGTGGAAGGGAAGAGAAAGCATGAGGTCAGAAGTGTGAGAAATGGATCAGCTAAGGGGCCTGTCGATCATGGTAGCAAGGAATCCTCAGTTCAGGAAAAAGATGGATATTTCTGAGGCCACAACCTGTGGAAGGTGGCATCACCAAAACAGATGTGACGGAGATAGAGGAACTGGGAGAACGGGACTGAGTTCTTAAAGAATGCAGACTATGAGGACTGTGGCAGTCAGTAAGTTTGAACAGATCCCCGGAAATGGAAACAGAGCTGTTGAGGAAGGGAAAGGGAGGAGTCAGAGATAGATTATGTGAAGGTGAGGAAATGATGGAAATAGGAAGTAAAATTTATAAATTTTTCCAATTCCAAATGAGAGAGGAAGCAGCACTCTGCAAATTTAGGATGTCATCAATGTACCAGAGAAAGAGATCTGGGGAGGGACCTGAGTAGAACTCAAACAAGGAGTTACCCAAGTACCTTACAAAGAGAGAGTCATAAGTGGGGTCCATATGGATAAATATAGTAGGATTGTTGATCTGAACAAAATGTGAGAGAAGTTAAAGGAGAAATTGTTGAAAGTGAGGACAAACTCAGGCAGACAGTGCAAGTGGTTGGTGAATGAGAAAGGGGCAGGAGCCTAGTTGTATTATCACTAGATTGTTGATCAGGAACTTGGCTAATGTTCTGGGGCAGCACAGTGGCTAGCATTGCTACCTCACAGCACCAGGGACCCAGGTTCAATTCCAGCCTCGAGTGCCTGTCCGTGTGGAGTTTGCACCTTCTCCCTGTGTTTGCATGGCTTCCTCTGGTTTGCATGGGTGCTCTGGTCTCCTCCCACAATCCAAAGATGTGCAGGTTAGGTGAATTGGCCATGCTAAATTGCCCATAATGTTCAGAGATGTGTAGGTTTGATGCATTAGTCAGGGGTAAATGTAGGAGAATAGGGGAGGAGAATGGGTCTGGATGGGTGACTCTTCGGAGGGGTTGGTATGGACTTGTTGGTCAGAAGAGCCTGTTTCCACGCTATAGCAATTCTATGGTTCAGGTTGTCTCTCAAGGAAGAAGCAGTGAGCTTCAAGATCATACTCTTGGGGGGAGGGGGGAATGAAATATTTAGAGGGTTTCCTATAAAAAGGAGGTAGCCAGTGCTCGGAAACTGGAAACTTTGAAATTGATATAACGCTTCAGAAGAATTGTGGGAAGTGGGAAGGGACTGGACAAGAAAAAAATCAAATCAAGGTAGGAAGAAATAAGTTCCTGGGGCAGGACCAATCAGAAACATTGCTTCTGCTTGGACAGTCCAGTTTGTGAATTTTGGGAAGAAGAAGGTAGAAGGGGGCTGTAAGCGACTATGAGCTGTGAGGTTGTGACTGGGGGAGATCCAGATGAGATAAGGTTAGTGATAGTCATGGAAACAACAACCTGATGTTGGTGGGTGGGTCATGGTGTCCCACTTTCCTCATCCTCTGCAAGGCAATAGGCAGTACGCCAGACAACAGCACCATCCTTGTTGCAGGCAGGTTTGATTACAAAGTCAACATTTTTCAATGAACAGGTCGAGAGGTCAGAGGTCAAAGCAACATCAACAAATAATAGGGATGGCCCTCATTGTCTTTCCCAACATTTCCAGGTCAGTTAACTGCATAAAAACAGATTAACAGGTCACTTATGTTATTGCTTTGAGAATTTGCCATGGCTGTTACTTGTAATTTTATCCATCTTTGAATAATCAGACATTTTGCAAATTTTCCTGTCATATTTCTTCCACAACTTTTAATCAACACTCCCCTTTAACTCTTTAATTCAATCAAATATTCTGTGCACCATTTCTATTTTTGAGTTCTATAACTGCGTCTTTGATTATTACTACTTCCTCTATCCTAAATATTTTCGAACCTGGATAGTTGAATTCCATGTCCTTCATTAGGTCAATGTTGAACTTCAATTTTGCTAATGCTAGCTTACACCTCTCGTTTGCTAGCTAATACAATATTGGCTATATTTATATCCATGTGCCTGTTCAATAATTCTCTGTGTATAAATGCTGCCTTCAGTTTGTTCTTTTATTTTCCCTACACTTCTTGGTTTTGCCTGATTTCTGCTGTCAAGGGATTGCAGATCTTGTCAGACAATGGATCTACACTGAACCTTCCAGTGAAAACCCATCAAATCATATGCCAATCAAGCACTGGCATGTCAGAAGTCCTGCAGATAACTGCTGACAAGAGGCACCATAGAGTAGGTCTAAGGCCACGTTGCACTGAGGCGTTGGAAACACTGTGGAACTAGCATGGAATTAATATTACAAATACTAAAGTTACTGAATTACTTGAATACATTGTATTGTACAAAGAAAAGTAAAGTTCAATAGAATTTCCTGTAATATTCAATTTCAAATGTTTTGTCTTCAAGTCATACAGCATGGAAACAGAACCTTCAGTGCAATTCACCAATGCTGACCAAGTTTCCCAAACTAAACTATTTCTATTTGCTTGCTTTTGGCTCATATCCCTCTTTACCTTCCCTCTTCATGTACCTGTCCAAATGTTGTAACTGTACCAGCATCTACCACTTCCTCTGGCAGGTCATTCCATATATGAACCATCCTCTATGTGATAAAGTGGCCCCTCAGGTCCCAATTAATTTTTTCTCTCTCATCTGGGGTAGGCCCAGTGGCCCAGTGGCTAGCACTGCCGCCTCACAGCGCCAGGGACCCAGGGTCAATTCCAGCCTTGGGCAACTGTCTGTGTGGAGTTTACACATTCTCCCAGTGTCTGGAAGTGTCCTCCCACAATCCAAAGATGTGCAGGCCAGGTGAATTGGCCATTCTAAATTGCCCATAGTGTTAGGGGTATGTATGGGGAATGGGTCTGGGTGGGTTACTCTTTGGAGCGTTGGTGTGGACTTGTTGGGCTGAAGGGCCTGTTTCCACACTGTAGGGAATCTAATCTTAAGAAGATGCCCCTACCCTTTGAACTCCCCCACCCTCCAGAAAAGACCTTTACCATTCACCTTATGCCCTACATGATTTTATAAACCTCTTTTAGGTCACTTCTCAACCTCGTACGCTCCAAATAGAAAAGTCCCAGCCTATCCATTCTCCCCCAATAACTCAAACCCTCCCTGCAACAGCCTGGAAAATCTTTTCTGAACATTCTCCAATTTAATAATATCCTTTCTATAGCAGGCAACCAGAACTATACATAGTACTTCACAAGTGGCCTCAGCAATGTCCTGTACAACTTCAACACGATGTTCCAACTCCTATATTCAATGATCCCAGCAACTAAGGCTAAATACTAAATGCCTTCTTAACCACCCTGTCTTCTTGTGAAGTAACTTTCAAAGAACTATATACCTGAATCCCTAGGTCTCTCTGTTCTACAGTACTACCTCTACTATTAAACTGTAAAAGTCATGTCCTGGTCACTTTACCAAACTGCAATACCTCATATTTGTCAAAGTTAAGCTCCATCTGCCACTCCTCAGCCCGTTGGCCCAATTAATCAAGATCACTTTGTAATTTTAGATACTGTCAATTATAAGATTAGATTAGATTACTTACAGTGTGGAAACAGGCCCTTTGGCCCAACAAGCCCACACCGACCCGCCAAAGCACAACCCACCCATACCCCTACACTTACCTCTTACTTAACACGACGGGCAATTTAGCATGGCCAATTCACCTGACCCGCACATCTTTGGACTGTGGGAGGAAACCGGAGCACCCGGAGGAAACCCACGCAGACATGGGGAGAATGTGCAAACTCCACACGGTCAGTTGCCTGAGGTCGCTGGCGCTGTGAGGCAGCAGTGCTAACCACTGTGCCACCGTGCCGCCCACAAATACTGATATATAACACTGATTTTGGTGTCATCCACAAACTAACTTAATAATTTTTCCTCCTAAATTCTCACCCAAATGGTTTATATAAATGACAAACAACAGTGGATCCAGCACCAGTCCCTGCAGAACACTGCTAGTCACAGTTCTCCTTAGAAAATAGGCGACAGGTTTAGACAGAGGATCTGGATCGCCGCAGGCTTGGAGGGTCCAAGGGCCTGTTCCTTTGCTATCATTTTCTTTGTTCTTTAATTGTGCTGTACCCTTTGACCACACTATACACAACTCCACTGATCTTTGTGTCACCTGCAAATTTATTAACACACCCATCTGCATTTTGATTTATATATAGCAGAGGCATCAGTACGGATGCGTCTAGGACATCACTAATCACAGACCTGCAGCCAGACAAACACCCTTCCACTATTGCCCCTCTGTCTTCTCTAGGCAAGCCAATTCTGAATGTAAGTGGCCAAATCACTATGGATCCCGCATCTTAACCTTCTGGAGGAGGCTACCATGAGAGACCCTGTTGAAAGCCTTACTAAGATCCATGTAAGATATCACTCCTCTACCTGTCATCTCCTTGAAATATTCAATTACGTTGGTCAGACATTACCTGCCCCACACAAAGCCATGCTGATTGCCCCTAGTCAGGCCATGCTTTTCCAGTTGTGCATAAATTCCATTCCTAAGAATTCCCTCCAATAGCTTCTCAACCACAAATGAGAGACACACTGGTTTAGATTACTAGATTACCCAACTTCCCTTCCTGAACAGAAGAACAACATTAGCAACTCGCCAGTCCTCCAAAACCTCTCCAATTGCAAGCAAGGATAAAAAGATCTTGGTCAAGGTGTCAATAATCTTGCCTCTCTCAACAATTGGAGGTAGATCCTGATGGGGCCTTGGAACTTATTGACCTATTCAAGAGATCCAACACCATTTCTTTCTTGATCTCAAAATGCCCTAGCATATTATCATGCTTTACACTAATCCCACTGTCCTTCTCCTGGGTGAATACCAACGCAAACTACTCCTTTAGATCTCATCCACATCCTCCCAATGAACTAAGAACCTGAAACTCCACCCTTTGCACCAGCTACTTAACATTCATTTGTTACAACTTTCTATTCCTTGCATCACCAGCACGTGGCTCTGGTAATAACCAAACGTTTACTACCCTCAAGGTCCTGCTTTTCAGTTTCTTTCATAACTCCCTGTACTCTAACTCCCTGTACTCACTCTGCAGGACCTAATGCCTCTTTCTATCTATATTGCTGGTGTTAATGTGCACAACAATCTCTGGCTGCTCACCCTCCCACTTAAGAATTTCATTTGACAGCTCAGTGATGTCCATGACCCTGGCATCGGGGAGGTATCATACCATCCTGGAGTCTTGAATGCGGCCACAGATACACCTGCCTGTGCCATCAACTAATGAGTGTCCTACCGTTATCATTTGCTTGGACTTTGCCCAACCTTGGTCTACAGCTGAGCCAGTTGTGATATCATAGCCCTGGCTGCTGCTGTTATGCATAACTGACAGGTTATCCACCCACCCCAATAGTATCCAAAACAGTATACCTGTTAGAGAGGGGAATAGCCACAGGAGACTCCTCCTCTACCTGTCTGCCTCCTTGATGGTCATCTGACTGAACCTGTGGTGTGACCACTTCCCAAAAGCCCCGTATGCTCCTCAGTGGGTTGAACTGCTGTTCCCTAATCTTCCACATCTGGCAGGAGAAGCACACCACTGCCCTAACTGCCATCTCTACCTCTTTAGACTAAGATAGATGAACAGAATAACTGTAGCCAGGTATTCACCTAAGCCCGCATTCAGACCAACCAGCAGCACTTTCACCACAATAGCAGTCCCTCTCAAAATATTTTGTCAGTATTTTCTTACTAACTGATAACTTAAATTACAATGCAATCTTTACAAACAGGTAGCTTCTAGGCTACAACAAATTTTCTAACAGCCTCTCCCAATCTCTCTCTCCCTGTTACCATTCCTTGACGTGTTCTTCCCTGATCTGCTGTTCAGTTGTGGTTGTTATAGACTCAGCCAGAACCCCTCCCCAAAATATTTTAAGAAGATAGACTAGACCCTAACGTTTTCTTTATTTAAAGGCAGATGCGATGTGAATGCCCCAGATGTGATGCAACTAGTCATACAGCTCAGCTTTAAGCAAAACAGAATTTATTTAAACATGAACAAAAGAAAGAATTTAGGATAACAACCATTGCAAAACTTAATCGATCTTTGTATTTATGGGATTTTACTGTATTGGAACAAACATAGATTCTTACAGGCTGGAAGGACCAACATCCAGAGAGAAATTTCAAACGAAGTCGGAGGGATTCTTTACTGAAGCTTGCAACTCTCCTGGAATCACAAACTAGAAAAAACCTGAACAATGAGAACTGGCCACTCCACTTCCATTGTTAAACTAGACTTTTTAGCACATCTCCTTTTACAACACCTCTCCAAAAAACAAAAATAACATTTTTAAAGGGACAGTATCGTCATATAGTGAATGAGCCAACTTCTCTCTGCACGTTCCTCAGTGATGTCTCTCTGCTCTTGTCTGTTGGAGGGTGACTGTCAAGCTGCTTCTGAATCCCCTATGATCTAACTTTACGAATCAGTCTACCAGGCAGAATCTTGTCAAAGGCTTTGCGAAAGTTCACATCGACAATATGTACCACTCTACCTTCATCACTCATTTTGGTTACATTCTTAAAAATTCAATCAATTTGGGCTTTAGAGTTGTCCGTCCAGGAATCCATTATTTCATCTGTGATACACCACCTTCAGGTGTCTCTAGCTACCTGTATCAGTGCATTTTTCCTTTGGGACTTTATTCATTATTTAAATACCCTCTTTCCCTTCACAGAGTAGGCACATTTACTGCAGGCGAAAGTGAATACTGCAGATACTGGAAATTAAAGTCACGAGTGTGGTGCTGGAAAAGAACAGCAGGTCAGGCAGCATCCGTTTGGACATTCCTGATGAAAGGCTTTTGCCCGAAACGTCAATTTTCCTGCTTCTCGGATGCTGCCTATCCTGCTGTGCTTTTCCAGCACCACACTCTCAACATAAATCAGCATATCCCTTATTGACAGATATCAGCAGTACTGCAATTGTGCTGAGACACTAATGACTGGAACGTGCTGTGTGGCAGAAAGTTGAAGTTTATCACACTTTTTGCAATTTTCTATTTAAAATGTTTGCAATGTACTTTCACAAATGCTGAGTACAGTTTTGGGAAAAAAAGTTTCAGAAATGGAATGCTATGAGGAATAGAGGCCACGAACTGTATTGTAACTGATTTAGACTGGCTAAATTTCTAGTGAAAATGGTTCGCATACACAATGTACATGGTATATGACCTACCTGCAGAAAGCAAATATCCACCAGTATGTACTGCACGGCCATTGTTCAAAGAGGAAGAAGAGAAGAGTTACTGAGGCACTGGCATGTGTTCCAATAGCTGACAGATAATTAATAGGAAAGAGCCGAAGACTGCTCAGGTACAGTAACAGCCTGACTTTCCAAAAATACCATTACCCAAATTCATTATGTCCAATAAGACAACTATTGCTAGAAGAAAGTATTAGCTAATTTGATACAGTTCAGAGCTAAAAATACCTTTGTACTTCACAGGTTGTATCCAAGGATATGAAAGGAAGTTGTACAGAGATAGGAGATATAGTGATATTAATCTTTCAAGAATCCTTGAATTCTGGAAAAGTCCTAAAGGAAAGGAAAACTGTCGATATGACAGCCTAATTCAGAACGGAAGGTGACAATAAAACAGGTAACTGTGGACCAGCTAGCTTAATATCTGATATTGGCAAAATATTATGAGTCCGAAAGACGTTTATAAAATAATGAGAGATACAGATAGAGTTGGTGGTAGTTGTCTTTTCCCCGAAATGGGGAATTTCAAGACTTGACAGCACAATTTTAAGGTGAGACATGAGGCAATTCTTCTGACATAGAGGGTGGTTTGAAATGAATCGTACAATTACAATGTTTAAAAGACATTTGGATGGATACATGAATAGGAAAGGTTTAGATTAGATTCCCTACAGTGTGGAAACAGGCCCTTCAGCCCAACCAGTCCACACTGACCCTCCGAAGAGTAACCCACCGAGAGCCATTTCCCTCTGACTAATGCAGCTAACATTATGGGCAATTTAGCATGGCCAATTCATCTGACTTGCACATCTTTGGACTGTGGGAGGAAACCGGATCACCTGGAGGAAACCCACGCAGACATGGGGAGAATGTACAAACTCCACACAGACAGTTGCCCAAGGCTGGAATCAAACCTGGGACCCTGGTACTGTGAGGCAGCAGTACTAACCACTGAGCCAATGTGTCGCCCCAGGGATGTGGGCTGGGAGCAGGCATGTGGAACTAGTTTAGTTTGGGATTATATTTGGCATGGTCTGGTTGGACCAAAGTGTCTGTTTCTGTGCTGTTATGATGCTATGACTCTATAAGAAAGGACATAATAGCAGATCATTTAGAATTACAATATTTGGCGATGCACAGTCAACATGGCTTCATGAAGAAGGAGGGAAGTCATGCCTAACAAATTTATTAAGAGTTCTTTGCGAAGCTAATAAGCAGGATAGATAAAGAAGAACCATAGGTGTAATATGTTGGATTTCCAAAAGGCATTTGATAAAGATACCATACATAAGGCCATTTAATAAGAGCTCACTGTTTTGGGGGCAGGATATTTGCACAGAGAATTGGCTAACTAAGACGAACAGTTAGGATAAACAGCACATTTTCAACTTAGTGAACTGTTACTAGTGGACTGCCACAAGGATCAGTGCTGGGGACACAATTATTTGCATTACATGTTAATGACTTGGATGCAGAAAGTGAATGTCCTATCATCAGGTCTTCAGATGACATGAACAGAGATGAGAAAGCAAGTGAGAAGGATGATACAAATAAGCTACAGAGGAATATAGACAGGTTCGTCAGGTGGTCTAAAAATTTGGCAGAAGGAATATAATATGGGAAATGTGAGATTATACATTTTGGCAGGAAGACAAGAGAAGCCGATACTTTAACTGAGAAAGACAGCAGAATGCTGCAGCACCAAGGGATTTGGGGGTCTTTATATACAAAATTACAAAAAGAAACTAGTATTCAAGTTTAACTGGTAATGGGGAAGCACAGAATCTTGACCTTTATTTCAAGGGGCATAGAGAACAGGTAGTTTCCCCATAACACTGGAGCTGCGTTCCACAAAACCTTGCTTAATAGAAATAATGGGGCCCATAGGAAAAGTGGGGTTGGACAGACCAGCAAAAAATATCACTCACATTCACTCAAAAATTACCCAGAAGTCTAACATAAAGTTTAGCATGGCCTGAATGAAGGTTGAAATCATACTTATTAATGAGACAAAAGTAAACATAGTACATTTCAAAAAATGTAAGAAAGCTGCTCTCTGTACAGTACCTCTCACAGACAGCTATTCAGTCAGCAGCTGACATTGACGCATGTGCAGAATGGCATGAAGACCAGCACTGATGTTGCGCATTCGCACAGACTTTGGTGTGGACATGGTGCACAGTGGACATCGGCACATACGCAGAATGAAGTACGTGAACCAATCCCCACTGGTATTTCGTGTTTGCCAATGGAGGTAAGTGTTCTCCAAAATACCCATCCCTATTTCTTCAGCGACACTATGGCCAAATCATACTTCTGAAAAGCATATTATCCCAGAACTACCTGCATAAAGGTGCTTTGCTGAAACTAGAAAAAACACTACACTGTCAAGCTTTGGTCTCTTTACCTGAGGGAAAATATACTAGTATTGGCGCCAGTTCAGAGAAGTTTCACTAGGTTATCCTGATATGGAGGGAAGTTCTTATGAGGAATGGGTGAGTGAGTTGGGGTTGTACTGATTATAATTCAGAAGAATGTAAGGTGACCATATTGAAACATGCAAGATTGTAATATATTAGTGGTGCTTGACATAGATGCTTCGTGCAAGACTCTAGGAGCAGAGGGCAGAATTGGAGTCGCATTTTTAAAACAGAGATTAAAAAATATCTTATCTTAGAAGATTAAGAATTTGAGGAATTCTGTACTGAATAGAATGTTCAAAGCTGAAATAGACAGAATTTTCATCAATAAGAGAATCTGTGAGAGGTACTGTACAGAGAAGGTTAAGGGGAAAAGGCAGGAAATTGGTTTTGACGATTACCAGATTAGACATGATCTCATTGAATGGTGGAACAGACTCAATGGTCTGAATGATCCTACTTCTGCTCCTATGTCTTATGACTTTTTAAAAAATTAGGTTTATTTTTTAGGCCTTTCATCAAAATCACATTTACCTTTCAAATGTTTATCTAATTTCTCATTTAAATTCTCTACTGAATCTGCTCCAAATTTTTCCATTGTATTGCAACAGTTGAGAATGGGGCAAGATACTAAATGAATATTTTGCATCTGTGTTTACTGTGGAGAAAGATATGGAAACTAGAAAACTTGGGGAAATAAATAGTGATATCTTGAAAAATCTCCACATTACAGAGGTGGTGGTGCTGGATGTCTGTAAACACATAATTAGATTACTTACAGTGTGGAAACAGGCCCTTCGACCCAACAAGTCCACACCGACACACCGAAGTGCAACCCACCCATACCCCTACATTTACCCCTTACCTAACACTAGGGACAATTTAGCATTCACCTGACCTGCACATCTTTGTGACTGTGGGAGGAACGTGCAAATTCCACACAGTCAGTCGCCTGAGTTGGGAATTGAACCCGGGTCTCAGGCGCTGTGAGGCAGCAGTGCTAAACACTGTGCCACCGTGCCGCCCTCTAATGTTGGATAAATCTTTGGGATCTGATCAGGCGTATTCTTGAACTTTGTGGGAGGCTCAGGAAGTGTTTGCTAGCCCCTTGCTGAGATATTTGCATCATCAATAGCCACAGGTGAGGTGCTGGAAGACTGGAGGTTGGCTAATAAAGTGCAACTATTTAAGGAAGGTAGTAAGGAAGAGCAGGGAGCTATAAGCCAGTGAGCCTGACATCATTGGCAGATAAATTGTTGGAAGGGATCCTGAGGGACAAGCCTTACATGTATTTGGAAAGGCAAGGACTGATTAAGGATAGTCAACTTGGCATGGGAAATCATGTCTCACTAACTTGAGTTTTTTGAAGTAATGAAGATGATTGATGAAGGCAGAGCGATGGACATGATCTGTATGGATTTCAGTAAGGCGCTCAACAAGGTTGTGCAATGTTGACTAGCTAGAAGTTTAGATCACATGGAATACAGGGAGAACTAGCCACTGGATACAGAATTGCTCAAAGGTAAAAGACAGGGTGATCCTGAAAGGTTGCTTTTCAGACTGTTATTAGCGGTGTGCCACAAGGACTGATGCTGGTTTTGTCATTTATATAAATGATTTGAATGTGAATATAGGACATATGGTTAGTAAGTTTGCAGGTGACACCAAAATTGGAAGTGTAGTGAACAGTGAAGATGGTTACCTCAGAGTACAAGGTCATACAAGTACTTTGATCAGTTGGGCTAATGGGCCGAGGAGTAGCAGATGGAGGTTTAATTCAGATAAAAATTAGATACTGCACTTTGTAAAGGCAAATCATGGCAGGACTTATACACTTAATGGTCAGGTCCTGGGCAGCCTTGCTAAACAAAGAGACCTTGGAGTGCAGGTTCATTGTTCCTTGAAAGTAGAGTCACAAACAGACAGGATAGTGAAGTTGGCGATTGGTATTGTTTAGATTCCCTACAGCATGGAAATAGGCCATTTGGCCCAACAACTCCACACCAACTCTCTGAAATGTAGCTCACCCAGACCCAGTCCCCTAGCCTATATTTACACCTGACTAATACATTAACACTATGGGCAATTTAGTATGACCAATTCACCTGACCTGCACATCTTTGGACTGTGGGACAAACCCGGAGCACCCAGGGAGAATATGCAAATTCCACACAGATAGCCGCCCAAGGCAGGAATCAAACCCAGGTCCCTGGCCCTTTATTGGTCAGTACAGGGAGTTGGGAGGCCATGTTGTGGCTGTACAGGACATGGTTAGGCCTGTTTTGGAATACTGCATTCAATTCTGGTCTCTTTGCTTTAGAATGCTGTGAAGCTTGGATCAAGTTATGGAAAGATTTACAAGGATGTTGCCAGGATTGGATGGTTTGAGGTATAAGGAGAGGCTCAAAAGACTGCGCTATTTTCCCAAGCGTCAGAGGCTGAGGATAATCTTCTAGAAGTTTATAAAATTATGAGGGACATAGATTGGTTATTCACCCTATGCCTTTTCCCAAGGTAGGGGAGTCCAGAACTAGAGGGCATAGATTAAAGGTGAGAAGGGAAAGATTTAAAAAGGGTCCTTCTGACTTTTGTTGGATAACTATTAAACTTAACTGAGTTGCAAGCCTCTAAATTCTCTGATTTCAGTGGACATTTATGGAGGGTTCCAAATGCACAGAAGTTGCCCCATCAGAAAATTAAATTTCCCAGGCATTCCTATGGAGTGCAGGAATTCTGCACTAAGTTGCCACTGTTACCAAAAATTATGAACATACAAGAAATTCACTACCGCTGACAATGCGCTAAGTCTACACATCCCAAACTAAATTCAGGTTAATATTGTCTAAGTTTTTGCTAAATGCTCATGGAATCTTTGCATTTATGCAATCTACTATTATACGGCTACCACCAGGGGATCTATCTGTAACTCCTACTAGAGTCTTTAATTCCATGAAGTCTCCATTATCCAATTTCCACTAATTGGAATTATGTAAATAAACTAAAGAGGGTGTAGAGATTCACCAGGATGTTGCCTAGGAAAAAAACATCTCAGTTATGATGCAAGACTGGATAGGTCAAGTTGATTTTTCTTGGAGCAGAGAAGGTTGAGTGGGGTTGGGGTCGGGGGGGCGGGTGGGGGGTAGTTGTGAATGAAGCATAAAAAATTATCAGAGGCATAAACATGATAATCATGATAATCCTTTCATCCTTGGTGATGTGCCTCAGGCCAGAGGGTGCAGGTTTAAAGTGAGGAACAAATTGTTTAAGAGCACATCTGACAAAATAATTTTTACACAGAGGCTGGTCGAAGTATGAAACATCCTGCCTGAGAGGATGGTGAAGACGCTACTCCCACAAATTTAACAAACATCTGAAGAGCATGTAAGGTGCCAGAGATAACAGGCTATCAACCAAGTGCAAGAAAATACGATTAGTGTACCTTGGTGACTGTTGGTCAGCATAGATGTGGTGAGCCTAAGGCTTCTGTGCTGTACGGCTTTGTCTACTTAGATGACATAGTTGGTTGGTCAATGGAGTCATAAACCCATGACTTATTGCATTAGCTGGAATTGAATGATCTGAAATACTTCTCAATAAGCTCAGCAACTACATTCCCCTTGCCAGCATGACAGCAGTGCAACATGGAGATGTAGCCTACCAGCCTCAGAGGAAATTTTGAATCAATTGAAAGGGAGTGCTGACACAACAAGTTTCTGCTAATTTTTTTTTGTCTGTTTCGTGCCTAGGCAACCTTTGGTGTATAGTTGAGGAAAGTTGCATCTTTGATATGCAATTTCCTCTAAGACCTCAACTTGAATAAAGTTTAATTGCAATGTATACATCAGAAGTGACACTCAGAAGACTACCTCAAGCAGCCAATAACTAAATTAAATCCTGGACAAGCTCAAAATTCAAGAATTTGGTAATTCCACAAGTTTCCAAATATGGTAGAAAATAGTAATCAGAACAGTTCTGAATAATCACATGACCTGAAATGTTAACGCTGATTTCTCTCCACAGATCTTGCCAAATCTGCTTAAAATTTCCAGCAATTTCTGTTTTTGATGCTGAAGTGTTGAATCTTCACTACTTAGCTTCCTTATAGCATCTCCTTAATGGCCTGCCCGCTATTGTACTGCAAAGGACTAATTAAGCCCCTATCTCTCACTGCACAGTCCCATGGAAAGATGGCTATTGAATGGCAAAAAGCAGAAATTCACCTTGTGCTACAAATAGTGGGGTATTGCATGGCAATAGACACCACTGAAAGTAGCGGGCCAACTCTATGTTTTTCAGATAGAGAACACTGCATAATACACAAAAACCTGGACACAGACATTTGTTTGACTAACCTTCTAGAGCACATTTGGAAAGACCATGTTTGGAATGCAATACTCCATAACAATTTGAAAAATTTGCAAGTAAATGTTTTCAGTATGTTGATATTGCCAAGCTAATGGCCAAAGAACACAAGAGAAATGTAGAACACCATTCCATGGAGCAAAGACATTATGTGCCTTCCTCCGGCAATCGGCTTTCTCCTGACTACTGTCTTTCAGCCAAATGGCCCAAATCTAATGATTCTGTTAGGTATTCTACCTGTGGAGGCACATTAGCAGAATATTTAAGTCTGGCCTGAGGACCAATTTCTTTGCTCAGTCTGATTGATTCCATTTACCACAATAAAAATAGTTTAATTGACTACCCCTCTTCCACGGTTACGTTCTGGCCCGGGTGTCCCTGGAGAAGAAGCATGTGGTGTCTACGAATACCCTCTAGGTTTTCACAGAGAGGTGAGTGGAGTGTTTTACTTCCCCCTTCAATTCGATTTTGATTTAATCCCTATCCCCCCCTTCACTTTTTGATCACTTGGGCATTGCCCTTTAATGAGAAGGGCACTGCTTGTCACTGGCTACCCTAGTGTTTCCTTTCTTCCTGGTGGTGGAAATTGAATAAAGATTCACCTGTTGTCTTTCACTGTGTCTCACACCTGCACACATACAACATGGGTACTGGGGAAAATATAAGCATTACAGCAGTTTGGCGGTAGTGTGGGGGTAAAGAGGAGGAATAAAATATATAACCAGGATAAGCCAGAAGGCGCATTGGCTGAGTGAGAGCCAGAAGGGTACAGAGGCAGGCTGCCTTGCGGCCAGAAGATGGGAGAGACATGTGGTTTGCTGGGTTGCCAGTGGTGTCTGTTTTCCGTGCACTGTTTTGTTGTTCGGTTGATTGGACTGTCTTGTATGAGTGTGTGTTACTGTTTCTTTTCGATAAGGTGGGATTTGAGGTGCGTCTTCATTTCCCTGTGAATTGGTTGTATGTTGGGGTTTGAGGATTCGTCTAGCAGCCCCTTTCCCCTGTAAATTGGTATTTCTTGAAAAGAAAGAAAAACTGTTTAAAAGGCTGCCCCTCTTCCATGGTTACATTCAGACCCAGGTGTCCCTGGAGAAGGAGCATGTGGTGTCTGCCAATACCCTCTAGGTTTTCAGAGTGAGGTGTGCACCATGGTGTGTGGAGTGATTTATCTCTCCCATCAATTCTATTTCGATTTATTCCCTATCCCCCCCCTTCACTGTTTGATCACTTGAGCATTGCCCTTTGATGAGAAAGGCACTGCTTGTCACTGACCACTTGAGTGTTTCTTTGTTCCTGGTGGTGGAATATGAATAAAGGTTTGAAAAAGATAAATAAATAGATAAACAAATTATGAAATAAATAAACAAATAAATAAATAAATAAAGCTTTCTTAAAAGTTCTAGTCTACCATGTAGGACAAACCCGACATGGGATGTCCCTTCAGACTCATGGGGTGTATCAACTATTTTTGGCATCTGCTACAATAACTAAACCACTGAAACCCTGAAACTTGGCAGTGAGCGACACAGCAATACCTCTGGTACAAGATGTCCCACTGACACATTGGTGCTTTGTGCCAATATTGCTAAATAATGTTCAACTATTTGTACTCTCCATACTCTTCAACCAATTGTGTTAACTTATGCCAACACAATCCTGATGTCATTGATAGTCCAAGGACTCTCTCTCTGATTATGATGAATTCAAGGTAGTAAGGTTGGTCACAAGCCCAAATCCAAACAGCAGGTCTGAACCTTTCAAAACATGGCCCCTTTTAAAGCCACATGATAAAATTAAAACTGTAACAACTCCAACTTCACTTAAAGACAGAAGAAAAAAGCCCACAATAAATTATACACATCTTTAAACAGACAGCTACAGAAAATGTTAATCTTATTTTCATACTATAATCCCTCAGTATATACAATTACAAAATGATAAATTGACAGGAGGTGGCAGTGTTGCAAACATTCAAGGACACTTTTAATCTTAGTCCTAGACATAAAGATGCCTGAAGGATACAAATGAGACTCTGGGTGCTGTTGAACATGGAAACACCAGAGAAGAAGCCCAGCAGCTCAATTAGAAACATGCCCAGAGTCACTGACAGTGCCACAATTAATCTGGAACAAAGCAAAGAATAACAATCAGCAAATATGATTATGAAATATTCAGGGGAAAACAATAAATTATTTTGTACATGTTTCTGTAGAAAAAAATGGAATAAGATATGCAAAATGCATAACACCAGGAAAACATAGAAAAGGGAAAGCATTCTGCATAACATGCCTAAATTATGTAGCCATTATTGGCAAAATCTCAAATTAGGAGGAGAAAGTGAGGTCTGCAGATGCTGGAGATCAGAGCTGGAAAATGTGCTGCTGGAAAGGCGCAGCAGGTCAGGCAGCATCCAAGGAGCAGGAGAATCGACGTTTCGGGTATGAGCCCTTCTTCAGGAATAAGGAGAGTGTGCCAAACAGGCTAAGATAAAAGGTAGGGAGGAGGGACTTGGGGGAGGGGTGTTGGAAATGCGATAGGTGGAAGGAGGTTAAGGTGAGGGTGATAGACCGGAGTGGGGGTGGGGGCAGAGAGGTCAGGAAGAAGATTGCAGGTTAGGAAGGTGGTGCAGAGTTCGAGGGTTGGGACTGAGTCAAGGTGGGGGGAGGGGAAATGAGGAAACTGGAGAAATCTGAGTTCATCCCTTGTGGTTGGAGGGTTCCTAGGTGGAAGATGAGGCGCTCTTCCTCCAGCCATTGTGTTGCTATGGTCTGGCGATGGAGGAGTCCAAGGACCTGCATGTCCTTGGTGGAGTGGGAGGGAGTTGAAGTGTTGAGCCACGGGATGGTTGGGTTGGTTGATCCGGGTATCCCAGAGGTGTTCTCTGAAACGTTCTGCAAGTAAACTGCCTGTATCCCCAGCCGCCTACTTGCGGAACGTTTCAGAGAACACCTCTGGGACACCCGGACCAACCAACCCAACCACCCCGTGGCTCAACACTTCAACTCCCCCTCCCACTCCACCAAGGAGATGCAGGTCCTTGGACTCCTCCATCGCCAGACCATAGCAACACGACAGCTGGAGGAAGAGCGCCTCATCTTCCACCTAGGAACCCTCCAACCACAAAGGATGAACTCAGATTTCTCCAGTTTCCTCATTTCCCTCCCCCCACCTTGTCTCAGTCTCAACCCTCGAACTCAGCGCCACCTTCCTAACCTGCAATCTTCTTCCCGACCTCTCCGTCCCCAACCCCACTCCGGCCTATCACCCTCACCTTAACCTCCTTCCACCTATCGCATTTCCAACACCCCTCCCCAAAGTCCCTCCTCCCTACCTTTTATCTTAGCCTGCTTGGCACACTTTCCTCATTTCTGAAGAAGGGCTCATGCCCGAAACGTCGATTCTCCTGCTCCTTGGATGCTGCCTGACCTGCTGCGCCTTTCTAGCAACACATTTTCAGTTACCAACAGGAGGTGGACAACCTGAAAAAATGCTGTACTGAGAACAACCTAGCTCTCAATGCCGGTCAAACCAAGGAACTCATTATTGACTATTGGCGGGATGTTACTCATGTCCACCTACACATTAACAGCACAGAGGTGGAACGAGTGGAGAGTGAAGCTCCTGGGAGCGGTCATCCACAACACCTTTCTTGGACTCTTCATGTGGATGCACTGATTACAAAGGCCCACCAACGTTTCTTCTTCCTCAGGCAGCTGATAAACTTTGGCATGACAGCAAATACCCTTGCCAACTTTTGTAGGTACGCCTCAAGAGCATTCTGTCTGGATGTATCACCATCTGGTCCACCAACTGTATCATTCAAGATCGGAGACGTTTACAGATAGTGGTGAACTTGGCCCGGACAATCACAAAGGCCAATCTTCCATCTAGAGAGTGCATCTACTAGGCTGCCAACATTCTCAAAGATCCATACCAGTGCTTTTCTACAACTTCTACCATTGGGGAGAAGGTACACAAGCCTGAACACACACACCAGCCAGTTTCAAAACAGTTTCTACCCTATTGTTGTTAGAGTACTGAATGGACTCTCAAACTCTTGAGCATTTGCCTGTACCTGTGTTTTGGATTTTGCTGCTGTATACCTATTATTTAATTATTTATGCTATTTATCTGCCTGTATTGTTCACAAGACAAAGCTTTTCACTGTGCCTCTGTAAATAGGACAATAAATTCAGTTAAATTCAATTCATTAAACGTGGCATACGTGGAGCCAATGACACAGAGATGTCACCTATCATCTTGATCAGGTGCTGCTTGGACTGACTCTCTGGATGTGATTCTCAAACAGTTGATTTGCACACTGTTTATTCAAATGAGAGACTGAAAAGTCAGTTTTGGAAACTAAGGTATATTATCCAAAAGGTATCACATTTTTAAGTCATCTCAATGTGAGTCCCTGAAGATCAAGAGTTCCTCCCAACTCATTAGAAGCACAAGTGGATGATGCTTGACTGCTCCCGGGCTCTCAAAGCCAGTTTCTAAGCAGTACCCATTGCAAGTTTTGAACTGATTCTGCGACTACAAATGGTAGACAGCACTGAGTAATATCATCTGAATTGCAGGACCAATTTGTAATGGTTTTCTGCCAGTCTATTTGTGCAGATGTAGCATATTCAAAATCATGTTACAACTGGATTCATTTGACTGAGAGTCATAGTCATGGCATTGATTCCTGACAGAAACAAAAACAGAAATAGCTACAGAAACTCAGCAGGTTTGGCAGCATATGTAGAGAGAAAACAGTCAATGCTTCACATCCAGTGACCCTTCTTCAGAAGTGATTCTAGCAAGGAAAGGGCTGGTATATCTATTTAAGTCGGGAAGGGGATGGAGTTAACCAATAGACGGACATGGAGCCCAGAGGAAGAACAGTAATTAAGCAGACAAATAATGGATAAATGCGAGCCGGGAGAAAGAAAAGCTGTAAATAGGAACCATTAGTGGGTGAAAATCGCTTGGCTGTAGAGAATGCAACACATGTGGCAACACGGCTTGATGTGTGGAGTTGGGGAAAGAACATGGAAGAAAGTGCTCAGGTCCTAAAATTGTTGAACCTGATAGAGTTCTGAAGGCTGCAGAGTCTCTAAGTGGATAATGAGATGCTGTTCATTCAACTTGAACTGAGTTTTACTGGAGTCCTGCAGCAAATCCAAGACAGAAATGTTGTCCAGAGAACATGGTGAAGTGTTGAAGTGGCAGGACAACAAAAGCTCTAGATAATTTTTGCAGAGAACACAAATGTTCCGCAAGGCAGTCGCTCAGTCTGTCTATACATCCTCACGTCCCATTTCCAGTAAAGACTCCATTCCATTCTGCCAGATTCTAGGTCTTCGTCACACCTTTTCTGATGATGCCATTTTTCATACTCAGGGGCCTAAGAAATTTCCACCTTTTTCCTCAAACAAGGATTCCCTGCTACTCTAGTTGATAGCGCCCTGAATAGTGTCCAGGGTCCTCTGGTCTTCACTTTCCACCATACCAGCATTCACATTCAAAGAGCAAAGAAAATTACAGCAGAGGAACAAGCCCTTCAGCCCTCCAAGCCTGCACCGATCCAAATCCTTTATCTAAACCTGGCGTCTATTTTCTAAAGATCTGTATCCCTTTGCTCCCTGCCCATTCATGTGTCTGTCTAGATACATCTTAAATGACGCTATCGTTCCCACCTGTACCACCTCCGCTGGCAACACATTCCAGGCCCACACCAGCCTCTGCATAAACAACTTTCCACGCATATCTCCCTTAAACTTTTCCCCTCTCACTTTGAACTCATGACCCCTAGTAATATAGTTCCGCATGCTAGGAAAAAGCTTCTTGCTGTCTACCCTGTCTATACCTCTCATGATTTTGTAGACCTCAATCAGGTCCCCCCTCAACCTTCGTCTTTCTAATGAAAATAATCCTAATCTATTCAACCTCTTTTCAAAGCTAGCGCCCTCCGTACCAGGCAACATCCTGGTGAACCCTCTGCACCCTCTCCAAAGTATCCACAAACTTTCGGTAATGTGGCAACAAGAACTGTGTGCATAGAACATAGAAGAGTACAGCACAGAACAGGCCCTTCAGCCCACGATGTTGTGCCGAGGATTATCTCTAATCTAGAATAAAATAACCTAACCTACGCACCCCTCACTTCATTGCTGTCCATGTGCATGTCCAGCAGTCGCTTAAATGTCCCTAATAACTCTGCTTCCACCACCACCGCTGGCAAAGCATTCCATGCATTCAAAACTCTCTGCGTAAAGAACCTACCTCTGACATCTCCTCTATGCCTTCCTCCTAATGTCTTGAAATGATGACCCCTCGTGCCAGTCAATCCTGCCTAGGCAAAAAAGTCTCTGGCTATTGATTCTATTCAAGCCTCTCATTACCTTGTACACCTCGATCAGGTCACCTCTTTTCCTCCTTCTCTCCAGAGAGAAAAGTTCGAGCTTAGACAACCTCTCTTCGCAAGACAAGCCCTCCAGTCCAGGCAGCATCTTGGTAAACCTTCTTTGCACCCTCTCCAAATCCTCCTTATCTTTCTTATAATAGGGTGAACAGAACTGGACACAATATTCCAAGTGTGGTCTTGGCCGAACCAAAGTCCTAAGGATCATAATCAGCTACTTCCACCACCTCCAGGAAGATGCCACCACCAGACATTTTCCTGTTCCCTCCTTTGTCAGCCTTCCACGGGTACTGTTCCCTATAGGACATACTAACATCCCTATATCCCTACATCACCTTCCCATGCAATCAAAGAAGGTTGTTTACTGCCAGTTTACTTCCTATCCCTTCATGATTCAAGGCTCCAGATGCACCTTTCGGTGAAGCAGCGATTTATCTGCACTTTACTCAATTTAGTTTACTTATATGTTTGCTGCTCACAAATGTCGCCTACTCTACACAAGTTGGGGGGCGGGGGAAGAAATGCAGAGTGAGCAACGAACTTGGGGAAAATCTACATTCTGATGGTAAAAACGATCACCCAGCCCCAACTCTCCTCTCCAGCATGTGCACCAAATATTTCTTAGCTACAAATCAGTTCTGAAGAAGGGGTACTGAATCCTTTTGCGGTATTCTTCGGAGATATTCCGAAGATTAACTATTGACTTGGATGGAGAACCTGTTCACAGAGAATTGGAATAAATGGGTCCTTTTCAGAGCTTTTGAAGGGCTTTTGCCCGAAACGTCGATTTCACTGCTCCTTGGATGCTGCCTGAACTGCTGTGCTCTGCCAGCACCACTAATCCAGAATCTGGTTTCCAGCATCTGCAGTCATTGTTTTTACCTTTTCAGAGTAACAGGCTTGGTGACGGGATACTGCAGGGTTCAGTGTGGATTCCTCAGTTGTTCACAATATACGGTAAAGATTTGGACAAAGGAATTGAATGCCATATCTCCATATTTGCAGATGACACCAAGCTGGGTGGAAGTGTGCATTGTAAGGAGGATGCTAAGAAGCTGCAGGGTGACTTGGAAAGACTGGCTGAGTGGGCAAATAAATTTAGGTTATCCACTCAGGTGGAATAAACTGGAAGGCAGATTATTATCGGAGTGGTAGCAGTTTAGGAAAAGCTGAGGTGCAACAAGACTGTTTGTCATAATGGAACAGTTGCTGAAGGTTGGCATGCAGGTCCAGAAAGCATTGAGGAAAGCTAATGGCATGCTGGCCTTCATTGTGAGGGGATTTGAGTATTGGAGTAAAGATGCTTTGCAGCAGTTATACAGGGCCTTGGTGAGGTCACACCTAGAGTACTGTGTGCAGTTTTGGTCTCCTAGTAATACAGGGAAATTTTTAAACTCTGTATGCAAATGTTATGCTGTTCAGTTGCACATTTGTACAAAATAAACAATTTGGTTTACAAGTGTCTCCAGAGACGTAGTTGCAGAGGGTTCTAGGAAAATTTACTTTCTTGACTAAGTACTTGAGTGAATCTCACTTGAAATAAGCACCAGTTCCTCAGCATGCTTGAAACCTAAGAGAAACCATGCAGGGTTGAGGAGAGATTCCTCAGAACACTAGCCATTTGTTATGACATTGGACCAGTCTGGCGAACATGGAAACAGGCAAGACAAAATGCAGAACATCAGACCTATTTTCCTAATCACCCTAGTCAGAGGAGGTCATTATACACTTCTGAAGAATGTGGGACTTGAATCCGGGTCTCTCAATTCAGGGTAAGAGATATTACCAATGCACCGCAAGAAAACATCAGATTGGAAAAATGCACACAAGGAATGCATGAGCTTACAATACCCATTAGACATCAATGAATTTTCATTGTGGCTCTAAGCTATAAGTGGCTTAAACAATCACTGATTCAGATGGAGCGCTCATAATTATAGCAAAAAACACTGGGGCAGATGGCAGTTCTGCATGCATTGCTCAACATTTTGAAATTCACAGGTATTAACAAGTCAGGCAGTTGGCCACTGACTTATTTCACACACACAGTGTAAAATAATTAGATTAGGTTCCCTACAGTATAGAAACAGGCATTTGGCCAAACAAGACTACACTGGCCCTCCAAACAGTAACCCACCCATTCGCCTTCTCTATATTTTCACCTGACTAATGCACTTATGGGTAATTTAGCATGGCCAATTTTTCCGACCTGCACATCTTCGGATTGTGGGAGGAAACTGGAGCACCCAGAGGAAACCCACACAGACACAGGGAGAATGAGGCGGGAATTGAACCCAGGTCCCTTGCACTGTGAGGTAGCAGTGCTAACCACAGAGCCACCGTACTGCTCCTGTCCATCTGAATCAGTGATTATTCAAGCCTTGGAGCCACAATGAAAAGTCTGTCCTCATTTCTTAATTCTGTTTTGATCTACATGTAGTCATCACCACAAAATGTGCTGGATATTGCTATTGAAAGGTGCATAGTGACAGTATGAGAAATCTCTTCTGTGTTAAGATACTTACTCTGTATCACTGTTTTGATATTGGAGAGACGTGTAGGTGGGTGGAAGACTGGCCAAAACATTGTTCTCCTGCAAAAGATATGGAAGAAACGCTGTAGAGAAAGGACTCATAGAACATTAGAGCGTAGTACAGGCCCTTCGGCCCTCTCCCCTCAAAAGAAAATAGTGAAAAATTAGAATGTCCAAACGAATGCTGAATTTCTCCACTATTTCTGTTTTTGTTTGTGTGTGTGTGTATATATATGGGTATTCAACATAAAAATACTTCCCCAAACTTACAGCAGCCACTTTCGCTAATGGTCCTTTCTGCTCAAGTTCTGTGCTACTGCTTTAAATCTGCCACAATCATCCTTCTCCTCAAAAAGATCTAATCCTGGATCCCTGCCATCATTGTAAACTATCACCTCCAACATCCTTTTCTGCTCCAACGTTAACCATTAGTTGCCATTTCCATCTTTCCCAGAGCTTACTATTGGAATCACTCCATTCAGGTTTTTGCCCAGGCCACAATTCTGAAAGGGCTTTAACAAAAGTCATATCCAATATGACTGACACAAAGGTGATATTTTCCTTCATGTCCTTTTTAATCTGTTGGCAGCCTTTGACATAGTTGACCACGCCATCCCACTCTAACAACTCACGCACTACCCAGTCAGATGGGATTGCATTATCATTCTCTTTCTGCTCCCACAGTCACCTCTGCTGTTGGCCAGTGTTTCCTTGTCTCCTCCTATTAGTTATCTGCATGCTGTCTCTCACCAACACTAACCTCACCACCATCTCTTTTTAATCTTCCACTGTTGCTAAATATCAGACTGTCTTCAATAAATGGTTGAGCATAACTTTATTTCCCTATTAAAGACTGACACTGTCATTTTGGTTCCTGCTTCAAATTCAATTTCTCAGCTCAATTGATATCTCTGGTAACTGTACAAGGTTGAATCAATGTATTCACAAACTGGACATCACTTGCATCATCATTAAGACTATCTTCTTCCTCTTGCAATAACATCACCCGATTCTACAATTCCCTTACCTCAACTGCTGCTGAAACCTTATCTCTGGATTTGACAACTGTAATGACATGATGGCTTTAAGGGGTTATTTTGTCCCTTTGTATTTAAAAAAAGTGCTGTTTTAAGACAGAGGTGACAAATTGTCCAGTTGAACAGCCCATAAAGGTAAATAGCCTGTTTTATTTTTGGGAAGTTGGAACAATGGAAGTAGGGTGTGGTCAAACTCCCATAGACCCAGGATCTGTCATTTTTTAGCTTTTCAGTAGCAGAAGCTGTTTGGTTTGTGAAAAGCTGCCACATCTCTCTTTACAACAGCTGAAATCTGGAGTTCTCTCTTTCTCTCAGACTTGCCCTTTAATGTTCTTTCCTCCTGGATTGGAGAACTGCTTGTGAGACAATCTATTTTCTGATTTGCCTTTTGCCAAGGTGTGTTCATGGATGTCGCAATATTGGAACAGTTAATTAGTAATAGTTACTGTATCTATTATTTGGTTAAATTTTCCAGTAGAGTTAAGTATTCCAACTTCTTCTTTCTTTTACTGTATTTTAACAGTGGTGGATAATTTGTATTTTGCTTTAAGTCCAGTAGGCTAACCAATCCACCTGCATCTGGAACAGAACTCCTGATATTTACTTTTAAAATGAAGAAAAGGTTTGCCTCTAGAATATCTTCTGAATATTTTGACAAGGCTGGTCTGGCCAATAACAATTCTAACACACTCTTGGCTGATTATTTTGGTCTTCATGAATTTGATGTCATCCAAAATTTTGCTCCCACACTAAATATTGTTCACCCAACACCAGTATGAACACTGGTCTGTGCTGACTGCTGGCTGAACAGCATCTCAACTTTAAAACTTATATTTGTTTTAAAGTCCCTCCAGGGTGCAGTCTCTCTCTATTTCAGTAAGCCCCTGCAGGTTTGCTATCTTCTGAGTTAAAAGTGAAGTCACAGATAGACAGGGCAGTGAAGAAGGCTTTTGGCATACTGGCCTTCATTAGTTAGGGCACTGAGTATAGAATTTGGCAAGTTACATAGAACATAGAAAATACAGCACAGTACAGGCCCTTCGGCCCTCGATGTTGCGCCGACCAAAGTCTACCTAACCTACACTAGCCCAATAACCTCCATATGCTTATCCAATGCCCGCTTAAATGACCATAAAGTGGGAGAGTTCACCACTGCTACTTGCAGGGCATTCCATGAACTCACAACCCGCTGAGTAAAGAATCTACCCCTAACATCTGTCCTATACCTACCACCCCTTAATTTAAAGCTGTGTCCCCTAGTAACAGCTGACTCCATTAACTGAAAAAGGTTCTCAGTGTCCACCCTATCTAAACCCCTAATCATCTTGTACACCTCCATCAAATCTCCCCTAAACCTTCTTTTCTCCAATGAGAATAGCCCCAAGTGCCTCAGCCTTTCCTCATACGATCTTCCTACCATGCCAGGCAACATCCTGGTAAACCTCCTCTGTTGCAGTTGTACAGAATGTTGGTGAGGCTGACTTGGGAGTACACAGGAACCTCTATTATCCAAAGAACACAGCCGGGAAGTATTTCATTCGGTTAATCGAATGCCAGATAACATAGTCTAGCCAAACATCAGTACCTTGTAATGTTGCCAGATGTGGGAGAATATACAGGTCCCGCCTTCCTCATGACATGGCCACAAAACAAACAACACAAAATGTCTGCACTTATCCAATAAGTTTACTCACAATGTCTCAAATTGGCAAAACTAGCCACCCCAGACATCATACATACTTCAGGACATAAATCACCCAGCCCCAGACAAAGAGAATATACTTCTTCAGATAAACTGATAATGCGCCTCCCTGGGCTCAACTGCTCCCATTAGGAGTCAAGCCTTCACAAAGGGTACCCAGACAAAGAGACACTAAAGGTACTTTGCTTGCCCTCTCAGCAATACAAACTCCAGGATGAAATCCACTAACACCTACTCCAGCCAAGGATCGGAATCTCCTGAATAAATTAAGAAACTCATTGTTAGACACCAGACACTTGAATCTCTTCAGTGAATGAAGTTTATTTCTCTTTGTTGTCCAACTCACACCATTGTCTCATAACTCACACTTTATTGCTTTAAGGGTATAAACTGCACTGTATTCTCTGTTCGGGAAAGAAGCTGTGGTTCCTTCTGAGCAGCTTGTCAGTGACTGTTTCAGTGGAGTCAAGTCTCTTTCACAATATCGGTGTTTATTAAATAAATCCTTGTCAGTTCTCAGTCCAATCTGTGGGTTTGTGATCTCTGATTAATTGGGCTAAATTCTCCGACACCGGATAATCCAATATTGGGATAATCGAGGTTCGTCCGTATTGTGTTCAGTTTTGGTCACCTTGCTATAGGAACGATGTTAGTAAACTGGAAAGAGTGCAGAAGAAATATACAAGAATGTTCCAGGACTCAAGGGACTGTGTTATAGGGAGAGGTTGGACACGCTATGACTTTTTTTCCTTGAGGAGTGCAGGAGATTGAGGGGGGATCTTATAGAAGTGCATAAGATCATGAGTGACATGAATAGGGTGAATGCATTCAGTCTTGAACATAAGTTTAAGGTTAGGGGAAAGAATAACTGGGAACCTGAGGGGCAACTTTTTTTTAAACAGAGGGTGATACATGTATGGAATGAACTGCCAACAGCAGTGGTTGAGGCAGGTACATTAACAATATTTAAAAGGCATTTGAATAAATATGTGGGCAGGAAAGGTTTAGAAGGATATGAGCTAAGTGCAGGCAAATGGGGTTCGCGTGGATGGACATTTTGGTCGGCATGGACCAGTTTGGGCCAAAGGGCCTGTCTCCACGCTACAGGACTCTATGACCTGTGCTCATCTCATGCTGGTCTCAGGCATTTCCAATTTTAATTACTTTATCGCTGGAAATCATCCCTCAACTTTACCACCTCTTGATCCCTCATTCTTCCTTTCAAACACACCTTAAAAACTCACCCCAAAAATTAAGTCATTCACTAAGCATTTTGTGCTCTGGACTAATATTGTCTTCTATGACTCGGTGTCTAATTTTGCTACATAAAGCTGTCGTGAAGTGTTTTTGGGTCTCCTATTAGGTCAAAGTGTACAATGTAAATATAACTGATTGCTGGATCCAGATCTTTAGACCTACACAGGACATTGTTGTTGCAGGTTAATCAGCTTTCACTGCCTTATCAGCGTTCCTCTGATGGTCCTTCTGGCCCCCAGTGGACT